>NC_025692.1:16107490-16135156 GCF_000633955.1 Camelina sativa | reverse complement strand
AGTTTTAGGATTGTTCTTGCATTAGAGTGTAGTTGCATTGCATTTGCATCTTTTCTTGCATAAACAGGTGATTTTGGAGCCTAAGGAGCATGGAAGCAATGCTGAGGAGAAGTGAAGCAATCATGAGGAGAAAGCAAAGGAGTTAAGGCTGGAGAACCAAGGTCTGGAGTCCAACTCGACTGCCCACTCGACCAAGCACTCGACCGTGTGCTGAGAGTGACTCGACCGAGTGGAAGGAGCACAAGAAAACCCAACTCGACCGAGCACTGGGTCGAGTTGGCCGAGCCGCCTGGCTGTTTTGTCTTTTAGCATTTTTAGGGCTTCCACTACTTTTTCGATTTAAAGGCCTTGTACCCTGCAGCCACCAAGAGTCCAGCTTTTTAGATAGTCAAAAACCTAGTTTTTACCCTTTTAGGAATTATTCCTTTTGCACTTTTATTTTTAGATCTTGTACCTCCTTGAAGGAGAAAAACATAAGATTCTTGGATTTTGTTGGTTCCATAACTTTCAAGATATTAAGAATTCGTGTTTGATTCCTTCTTCAATATTGTAGATCTTTCCTTTATCTTTCTATTGATGCAAGTTTCGGTATTTTCTGGGTTTATTACTTTGTTGTTCATCATGTGTTCTTGTGAGTAGTTGCTTAGGATCTTGAGGATGGGTTAGGCTGGGTTGTGTTTGAGGTTTGTTTGATTTGGTCAAGCTTGATTGTTGTAGATCTCTTCTAGGCTAGATGTTCTTAATGCTGGTCCTATAACCGAGAGGGTAGGATCTGATCTCAAGCATCTTAGCATCACACCAATGTCTAAGGAGCATAGATAAGGCTAGATCTAGAGACTATCATTAGGCTTGCTAAGAGATTAGAAGTCTTGTTTGATTTTTGACATATTGCTTAATGCATGCTTGTATAGGTTCTTTACTTTGTGAGAACAAGTCTAGAAATATATGAGTTTGATTGTTTTTTGCCATGAGAGTGGATTAAACATGTTCTTAGAAATTATTGTCTAGAGATTAGCTCAAGTTGTTTGAGATTTGTTGGCCAAGTTAGATGACCTCAATCATTAGTCCAGCCCATGAATCTCTCCTCAAGACCTTCCTTGTTTATTGATTTCCTAGCTTAAATCCTGTTATTTGATCGTTGTTTGATTAGCTTTTGTATTGCTATGTTTTTCTTGCATTGCTCTGTTTTCCGGATTTGTCCAGCTCGACCCTGCACTCGATCTACACTCGATCGAGTGCTTGCTCGAGTTCATCCCCAGAATTCTTGTTTATGCTTTGTAGTTGTCCTGTCTTGTTTCCTGTTTCATTTTAGTTGCATTTCTGCTGCATTCACTTAGTGTCATGTTCATTACTTGTCTTGCATTAGTTCATTACTTGCATTATCATAGTTCTATTTCTGTTCTTGGTTCATCATAGCTTTGATTAGTCTGTTCTCTTTACATTTAGCATCTATCTTAGTAGTTTTTACTTTCTGCATTTTACATTCTGCAATAGGATTGTTAGTGACAAACATCCTTTACATTTGGCTTGACTTAGACATTTATGCACATCCTGATTGCTTGCAAACTCTCAGATTGGATTGACACCTCTTATACTACAATTGCATAAGGGGAATTGAAACACCTTGCTTTCACCATTGTTCATCATCATATCATTCATTCATATTCCATTTCACACACCAAGAAAGATATTAGTTTCAGTCGTCCCGTCCATCGGTAACCCCGCTTTCCAGGGAACAAACCCAAGTAAGAATCTCGGGGAGAGGGTCGGCAAAAACCGAGGAGATGCTGAAGTCGGTCTCGACGATATCAGGGATGTCGATCTCTTGAACCTCGGCTTGAAGCTAAGACATCATGGCAGGGAGAAGAGATCTGACCTTCGGCAAGAAGCATCTTGAGCATCTAGTTGTTCCCAACGGCTTGATCACATCGGCGTGCTCCTTATGCTTCGCCAGCAAACTTTGTGCGCGGTTGGCCAATTGATGGAAGGCATTGATCCTCTCGAAGAAGCAAAACTCCTCTCGACGATCCCTAAGCCTCTTGGCCTCCGAGCTAAGGGTGGGCCACAACCCATTGCAAGAGGTATCAGACGCCTTGAGCTTCAAAAGAAGAGTGTCCCTTTCTGAGATCAACCAGCGGCAATGATGCTCGAGCTTTGAAACTTCGTCGCTTAACCTCTGGTTGGAACGAACGGCCTCCCCTAGCTGAGCTTTGAGGCGCTCGATCCTCTCCGTGGGATTCGAAGGACCCGAGCAAGGATCCTCCAAATCGCGAATGCGACGTTCGTAACGCGAGGCCATGTGATTCGTACCCGCAATGAGCTGACAAACATGCAATGGTTAGTCAAAGAGAGAAGGTAAAAGGAAATAAACTAAGAGTGAAACGGAAGAACCTCGAAGACAGCCTGAGCAACATCGATAACCGCGTCTTCCTCCTTCATCCGCTTGATGGGCAATAAGCGACCGGAGCCGAAATGGATTTTGCAAAATAGCTCGGCACAGGATTGGGAATCGTCCGAGAAGGGCCGAGCAGCAGAAGTATGAGAGAATTCCCAACGGTAATCTGTCATCCTCTGGTTCTTTGAAGGATCGGCCCATTCTTGACCGGTACCCTCCTTCCACTTCTTTGGACTTTTGGACACTTTGACTTGACAACCAGGAGCCTCGGTAGCCTTCCGTCTTGGGGGAAGCATTTCGATGGGACCAACATGACGATTTGCGGGGAGAGGGTTGGTCTTGGCGAGTTGTTTGCCCTCGCGATTCTCAGTTGAACGACGGCTTTGAGGAGTAGGAGATTTCCGAGAAGAACCGGTGTCGGCAGTCTGAGCGTCAGGATGAGTGTCTGATCGAGCGTCAGGGCGAGCATCCGATCGAGAATCTGGACGAGATGGGGGATTCATTTCGGGAGTTCAACGATATCGGGCAAACGCATCAGGAATGGTCATGTTCATACTTGGCTGAAACAATCAACTAATAAGTTAGTCCGAAAACAAAAGAATGTGCCCAAAGATACCAGCGCCGAGCTTAATGAACCAGGTTACCATGTTTCTTTTTTGACGGAGCTCGAGCTTTTCTTGGATGGTCCTTTTTAGCTTTGGTACCTAGCCAAACGTAGGGCCAAAATAGTTTGATCGCAAGTGAGACTGACACATGCCGTCTTGGCCATAATAGAGAGGCCTAACGCGTTGCGAAAAGTCGCAGGGGAAAACTGAGATATAGCCGCTTTACACCTGGCAAAGTACTCCATCAGGAAGGCGGGCATGGGAAAAGTAAGCCCACACTCGGTGAAGAATATCTCCGAGAGGCAAATTAAACCAGGGGGAGCATCCTAGGGTTGTTGAGCCAAAGACGGGATCCAAATATTTGGCCGAATGCCCAACTTTCCAAGTTTGACAGCTCTGACAGCTGCCTCAAGCTTTAAAGTTGAAGAACAAACAAAAGAGAAGATATTCGAACTCACGGGAAAAACCTCATCCGAATTCAGAGGATCTCCCTCGTCAATAGAAGGCTTGTCGACCAAAGAGGGTATTCTACAAGGGAGGCCGGACGAGCTGGGAACCGCTGAAGAATGGCAAGCTTAGTCATGTCAGAGTTCGTAGAGTCAGAAGAAGATCGCCCCGGGGAAGGGGATCGAGCCTTACGACAGGTGGATCTACCTGAATCTCTGGAGTCGGAAGGGGTAACTTCCCGGAGGTGGCTCGCGGCGGAAGGATCAGCCGATGCGGATTTGGAAGAAAGCATAAAGAATAGGAAATAAACACAAGAAGACAAAGAAAGACAAGGAATTCGTACCTTACAACGAAGGAAGAGCAGAAATGAGAAATTGTTAGGGAAGAGAAGTATTTATAGGCCTAAGAAGGATTTTTGCAGTCATAATTGCGGATTTGAACCTAGAGGCGACGTTTGGGGTTCCAAACTTCACGCGCCAGCAAGTCTCACGCGCGTGATTGGACATGCTGTCTCGGAGAATGGGAAAACCCACTCGCGACCTTCCACTATCCAGATCTTTGTCCCCATGAAACCCTTCGCAAAGCAACGCACAAAGTTCTCCTTCTAGCAGCTACAAACTGAAGGTGGGGGGACATACTGTTGGGGGTATATTCTCCTCCTCACACAAAGCCCGGTCCAGGAAAAACCCTCTGAGGCCCAAATAATCACATAAAGGAAGGAAGGACAATTTGGTCCATTTAGGTGACGAACCGACACGACTTTCTATAAATACGGACGTACGACCCCGTGGAAAAAGGAGAGGGAGAACACAGATAGAAAGTACGAGCTCTCTCCAGCCCGAAGCATAGAATTGACGAGCTTGAAGCTCGTTCATTGTCTTTATGTTCGTTATTTAAACTCGTCTAGTCCATTTTGTAGCCCGACGTATTGTGCCCCGGCACCAAATGATAAAGAGAATTTTGACCTCCTTTTTACTGAACTAAACTCTTTAATTGTGACCGATCTGGACATCAACAGGAACTTTGAGGGTAAACTCCATCTAAATCTGTCAGAATAATCCTTTTCCGTTGTATCTAGTGCGTCGGAAATTCTTCGGCAATATTTTATGGTTTATCAACAGCTATATTTATTGAGCTGTAATCTTCTTCGCATTTGGTAAATTGTTTACACTGATCTGACCCTAGACGTAGATTTGACCACAACGATGGGTTGTCATAACATCATATTTTCGCCAATTTTATACAACAAACTATCTTCTTCTTTTTTAATACAGAAAATCGACCATTTCATACCCTATCTAAAGTACTATGGCCAGTTCATATATCTGAAGTTTGCAGTTCTTCAAATCCATACATTAATTAACCAGAATTTTAGATTCACAACTTAAACTCATAAATTTATGTAAATATACGCCTAACCGTGACGGTGTTAACAGTACGTTTGTAGAGTTAAGAGTACGAAAATACTTGCTTGTAAAGGAAATAACACAAGAAATTGATCACCGAGTTCATGGATAACCGCTACGTCCTGAGGGTGATCTCTTGCTCCCAAACTTCACTACAAGAAAAAGATTATCTTGTGGTGTTATTCTGTTTTACAGGTTTTCACTCAAGGATCAAGATTCAACAAGAAGAAAGAACACTCTTTTGTCTCACCTTCTAAAACTCTCTTCACTGTTCAGTAGTTTGACTGTGTGGAGTAGAAGTTTCTAGCTTCTAATTAACCGTATTTGACAACATCTACATTGTCTTGGATTCTACTTCCGCTTACCTAGAAGTCTAGAACATATTCCCTCGCTCCTTCACCAATCCACAAAAACATTAAGTTGTTATCAAAAATTTACACAGATTATGGGAGTTGAAAAATATAAATAAATAAATATTATATTGTTACAAACTTTCTTATTATTAATTTTTCCAACAAATTTTTTGTATTAATTTTCGTTTAAGAAAAAGAAAGAAATTTAGCCGTGTTATAAATATATTGTATTATATGGATGCTCATTACAGGCCCATTAGTATAAACTCTAAGCCCTAATATGTATCCCTATATATATGTTGTATCACATAGAAGAGATGAATAATACAAGAGAACAATTCTCTAAACCTTTTGTTATAACACGTTATCAGCACGAGTCTCTAAACATCATGTTTTCTTGACATGTTTTCATGACATCACTTCTATGAAGAGGTTTAAGACCAAGAATAACCTTAAGAAAATAAATGATTAAAATTCTATAAAAGAATACAAATCAACTTGATTCCAATTATTACCAAGATTATATAATTGAAAATGATATCTTTGATGGAAAGATATTAGAAAATACATAATTTACTTGTCACAAAATATTGTGTATAAGATGATTGTTTGGAAGATTGTATGTAAAAGAAGATTTGAGCTTAAAGTTCAAATAGATCTTCTATATGAAAGGGGTTCAAATGACTTGAAGTTCAATGACCCAAGAAAATATATGATGATCATATGAGTTTGTACCTAAAAGCGTTGTTTATAACAGTTCAGAAAGTTAATATATATGATCATAATACATAACCTGAAGATGATGCTTTCAGGGGGAGATATATGATCATGTGCGTGGTTGTACTCTTTTTCCCTTATCATGGTTTTTATCCCAATGGGTTTTTCCTTGAAAGGTTTTTAACGAGACAACAAAGAACACGCGAAAGATAAACACCTAAAAAGGAATATTATGATTCCAATGGTGAAAGACTATCATCTTCAAAGTCTTTGAAATACATTGATGAGATTGTGAGAAACAAAGATAATGATAAAGATCAGTCAATTGCGAGATCCATGACCAATAGAAGAATGGCGATACACGTTTACTACAGATTCGTTCAAGTGAAGATTTGGCGAACCATTTTCCAAGGCGTTTCCAACCACTACTTTTAAGAAGCTATTTCATCATATTGGATCAATCATCTCGAAGATTTCAAGTGATGTACTCATGAGGGGGAGTAAAAGCGCGCTGCACTCTTTTTTCCTTAACCATGGTTTTTTCCACTGGATTTTTCTGGTAAGGTTTTTAACGAGGCAGCATCTCACATGCGCATTTGGGACTACATTTTTATAGTGGTCATCTAAGGAGGCCTATTAGTATAAATCCTAAACACTAATATGTATCCCTATATATATGTTGTATCATATAGAAGAAATGAATAATACAAGAGAACAATTCCCTAAAGGTCTTGTTATAACAACCAAATTTTTTTTTTTTTCTCGTTTAGCTTTAAAACAATTCCGTTTGCAAAATTGAAAAAAAGGACGCGAAAGTCCATCTGTCAATATTTCATTGGATATTAAATAATTATAAATTGCCAAATCGCCCAAATTGATTTCTCTAACCGGTCGCTCTGATGGGATCTCCGATTTCTAGAGTCTGATCGAATCCAAAATCTGAGACGGTTCCGTGGTTCTTCGCCTTGATTCTTGTTTCTTCGACGACGGTGGTGCTTCGCCGCGAGTCTTGCTTCTTCTTAGACGATTCTGTGTCGTGTAGAGACTCCAGTCGATTCTTACTTTTCCAAAGAAGGTGCGTTATGAGTCTTTTGACTCGCCAGAACTCTCTAATTCGAATCAAAATCTTTGGGTAAGATTTGTTGTGAGATAATTAACATTTGAAATTGAAATTTATTGTGAGAATTTCTGTTTTTTATGCAAATTGTTAGAATACTTGTTGAAGATCTTCAGATAGTTTTTTGATTTAGCCGGATGATGCCTAAGCTGTTGTCTCTTATATTTTCCTGTGGAATCGTTTTTTCTGAGTCATGAAGGCTTTTTGGTTTTAGGCAAATAGGTTATAGATACTTTGAAGAAGATTCAATGTGTATGTGTTACTTCATTGTTGAAGTTTCTTTAGGTGAAAAGCCTTCTTGAGTCTATAGTATTAGTCAATCTGTCCACTAATTATGAAACTTATTTGGCACTTAGCTGTTGTCTTCGATTTGTATAGTTTCATTTTGAAGATTGAAGATAGCAGCAATGGACGCTGAGATTCAACAGTTTGTGAGGGTTAATTGTCGGCTATCGGTTCCACGACTGAACCATCTGATCAATCTTATCAATGAATGGTCGAGGGCAAGTCTTCATTACGATAATGAAGTGATTGAGAATCGTGTATATTACTGGGTTCCGGGTTCTGTTGGAGTTGAAGTGGCTGGTGGTGACGGTGGTGGCTTTGGTGGAAATAATCAACACGGCCTTGGTGGGAATGATCATCAAGCTGTCCAAGGTGAAGCTGTTGAAGTTTCGGGTAGTAAAGAAGGTGGAGCTGTTGAAGTTTCAGGTAGTAAAGAAGGTGAAGCTGCTGTAGCTGTTGATGAAGATCATGAAGCTGGACATGACCATCAGAGCAAGAGAAAGCGAATGAGGGAACATCACAAGGAGAAGAAGAAGAAGAAGAAGAAAGTCTGATTACTGATGTCAGTACATGATAAGAGGAAGTAGTATTGTAGTTGGGAGTAGAAGAATGAAAAATCCATTGAATTCATTTTACGGTTTGTAAAAAAAGTCGAGAGGCAGGAAAATATGTTCTTGCTTTTTCATGATTCCATATTCGAATTTCGACGACAGAGTAAACAACATATAGTTGATCTTGATCTTGCTTTTAGGGTCTGAACATTTTTTACATTACAATAATAATAATGGCATCTAGGTCTTCAGTTAAGTGCAGTACTTTGCATTTCTCATCATTAACATCCAATATCGTAATGATCCTATGTTTTGGTGGTTCTTCTAAGAAGAGTACTTGGTAATTTTTGCTTTCTCCTTGTTGGATACAAGCCGCAAAATTATCTATCCTTTACGCATAGGTCAAAGTTATGACAACAACCATTTGCAAGTTGGTCATAAGTAGTTTAACACATGAAAAGTTACAGAGTTAAACAGACACAATGATTTACATGTGACATTTTTAGAAACTCTAACCAAATTACCAACACAAACCACCTCCACGATAAGAATCAATTGTTACATTATGAAGAATCAAACCGAGTTTTTGTATATAGATCAAACATCATTAAACAAGAGTGTATTATGATCACAGTTCTTATTCTGCATGCATATCCATTGAAGAATCAATAGAACCTGGAGAGTTAGATCCCCTGTTCAGTTCACTGCTTCTGGCTCCGCCAGATGTGTAGCCTCCCTGCGGAATTTGGTAGTTCTGAAGACTACGCCGTATTGGGCTTGAAAGGGCGTTTGAGAAAACCGAGTTCTTGGCCTGGTTCTCACATTGCTCAGACCGAACCACTGGAGCAGCTATTGGGCAAGAGGTTCCTGAAGAGGCCATGAGCCCAGAATGTGTGATATGCATTGTTGGCAGCGGTGTCGGTGCTCTTGGGGACATTGGGGGCTCCTCTGTGCAGCATTCGAGCTCACTCTGCATTGGGGAAACCAGACACTCAATCAAGAACAGGAAACAAAATTTGCCAGAATTGCAGATTAAAGTAGATATATATATAGGAGTCATATGAACCTGAATATAATTAACTATATCCATAGGTGTCACTCTTGACCCTGCTTCTTGTTGTCTCCATATCCATTGGTACAGTTTTTCCTAAAATATGCAACACAAAGCTTGGGTTAAGGGTGCATATAACTTATATGCTTCTCTTTAGCCATAACCTATATTTCACATAACTATCTTATGCAGTATGTCATCTTCCAAGTACAGGTTTTACATAACTACTCAACTATCCCCATATCAAGTAGAAATTTCAGTACACCAAAGAAAGACAAAAGCAGACAACACAATATTACTCTAGTCGTCAACATCTTAAGAAGAGACGAATACAATCACACTCAATATAATGAAAGAGACCATAGACAAGAAACTGCTAACCCTATCAGACTACTGTTCAATTCAAGTAACTAAGAAGTAGCGCTAGAGTTGAAACAAATGGGAGAGCTAGACAACGATGGGATGTTCTGACAATTGTTATCTTTATAATCAGACCTGTAATGTAGGAAAAGAACAAAGAGACACGAGAAGACTACTGTTCAATTCAAGTAACTAAGAAATAGTTGGAAGTAATTAGGGAGCTAGACAAGGATGGGATGTTCTGACGCAAGGTGAAAAAGATGGAAACGCATTGTAAGTTGGAAACAAGGCTCCAGAGAAACTATTCTTGTTCCATATCCATCTTCAAGCTTCATAGCCTTTATTTTCTTTTGTCTCATATTCTAAATAACAGTTCTAAATGTTTAGACAGAACACATCACATAAAGGAAAGATATTGGAAGGAGACTCAACTTGATAAAAAAAAGAGGCTAACAGATAAAGCACAATGGCTTTGGTAAGGCTTAAGGGAAGCTAAAGAGACTTAGAGAAACCAAAAGAAGAACACAAAGAAGCAATCAAAAACACTGGTTTACAAAATCTGAATCATTCTTTGTTTAACGATATAGCTACATAAAACATCACACCTAGAAACCATGGAAACTAGAAAGAAAGAAAGATGCATTGACTTCATTGGCAATGAATCAACAAAAATGAGAAAAAGGACAAATCTTTATGTACTAACACAAGTCCAGAAGACGCAAAGATGAAATCTTTTCCCAAAGTGTTCCAATTGAACTCAAGAAGTCATAAGAAAATGAACAAGAAACACCAAAAGCAGAACGCAACACATAAGGTTACATGGAGCACCAAACAGATTAGGTAGAAATGATGAAATTAAACAATCGAATCAAATCAAATTGTACCCTAGTAGATAAAAATCAAAACTTGGAACAGAGGAACACAGTCACACACAAACAGAGAGAGAAAGAGGGTAAAAGGGGTTAAAAGAATCATCAACATACCAGACCATGGCGTTCACCGGCTTGAAAAGATAGTTTCTGGTGATTCATAGACTGAGTATAAAGCTGAGATAAAGAGTTCGCGGCGGTGCGAAAGGAAGCGTAAACAGTCCGATCTACCTCATCGAGGCTCGTCGCTGTAGATTTTCTCTTCTTCCCCATCTCTTTCGAATTGGGTTTTCGCCTATTAATATAAATATTACACAGCCGCCACGATTCCGTCGGCGATGATGACGGATTCGTCGATTCGTCTCTGTAAAAGACGAAGATTGATTGGATTATGAAAAAGAGGAATTTGGGCAAGAGAGAAGGGTACTTTCTCACTTTATACGAAACGGCGAGAGACTCAAACAAACAAAGGTTTGTTTTTTTTTTTTTCTGATTACCTTTTCTTTGTTTTTGGGGTTTTTTTTTTTCTTTTGTTAAATATCTTATTCATTAAAGTTTGTATCAAATTTGTTTACCAATCTTTGAGTTAATAACGAAAGAAAAATATATTTAACAGAGAGAAGAGGAGAATTTACAAACCTGTAAAAGGTTAGATATAAGATGTTTATAAATCTATAGTTAAATATATATACTTTTCTGAATAAATGTTATACATATCATTAAAAATCTAGTTTTTTTTTTTTTTTGCAATACTGACAAAAGAAATTTTAAGGAATGTTTTACTAAATGAATATTTTATAATGTTTCAAGTCATGTTAAAAACCTAAAACAGTTTAATGGACTTCTCATAATTAATTTGCAAAGATTTTTTGAAATATAGCCGTTTTTACTATATGAAATTTGTTAGACATCTTGTAAACTAAAATTTTTAGAATAGATAATGTTTAGGGAGTGTCTTATTAAATTATCAATTGGATCTGTCTGAAGTAATCGGCATACTAAAAATAGGTTGCCTCTCCAAAGAAGAGATGATGAAACCTACCCAAAAAAAAATTCCTACTAATTATTATAATCAAGCATTATTTTCATATAATGTTTATTGATGATTATGGTTTAATAACTTCAACCTTATATACAACTTTTCTTATCGTAAAATATAACTTATTTTTTTGTTAAATGAGATCAAGCTTCTATTCGATCAAATTCCTTATGAAAACTGGTTCTTAGTGTCATATATTCGTAGGCTCTGATTGGAACCATGGTAAAGTGCGTATTAAAGTGCGTATTTCAATACAAAAAGGCAAAACACTAGTTAGTGTTATCAATCATAGTTTTCTTCTAATAGTGTGCGTTTTTCCAAAAAAGTGAAAACAACTCAATTGCGTTTTCTAACCAATGATAATACACAATGGACCGCCTTTGTTTATAACACCACCAAATACCCAGCAGATTGTTTTCAAAAACGCACCAAATACAGTAAAAAAATATTGATTTAATTTATGATTAATAAAAAGAACAATAATCAACATATTATATTTTTAAAAATGTCTCTATTTTAAACATGTTTCTTAATTTAAATTGTTAAAATCATTCATAAATCATTTACTTTTAAATGTATCTTTTCACTATTTTGTTACTTTAATGAATAAAAATTTACATGATTATTTTAAAATAAATTTTGGGTTTAAAAGTTCATAAATAACAAATGAAAATACAATTTCACTAACAATAAAGAAAATATTTACATCTGTAAATATATTAATATGATATATTTGTTTTTAATGTTTGTTTATAATATATATTTATAATATATAACTATACTAGTTATTAATAAAATAATACCAAATCTGCACTGCAAATAGATTTTTTACCAGTAAAACATTATTTTACACAACTTATTTTGCATTAACCGCACTTTTCCCGCAAATATCTTTGTCCCGCACGTACCGCAGTTCAACCATACCGCACTATCAAATTATTTGTAATGCACAACCAAATCCGCTGTTACCACTCAGACCCTAAATATGTAGTTACGTCTATTTAGGTTCAAAGATATATGCTAACATACGTAGGTTCAAAGGTTTATGCAGGAGCTTAATTTATGCATGGGCGTTTTCCATAAATGCAGCCTAACTACCATCCTGGAACTGGTGGCATTAATCTAACGTTATGAAATCTGAAACACATACCATACATTTAATTTACCTTAATCCTATAGTATTAGCTTTTGGCCACTCTTCCAATATTTCAAAATGACAAACAAATTTAATAACATAACAATAAGTCACATATTTGTTATATATATTTTTCTGTGTTTTTTTACTCATCATTAGTTGTCATAGGGACATTCATGCTCTGATTGGAAGCATGTTAAAGTGCATATCTATATATATATATATATATATCTATATATACATTTTTGGAGACATTTATAAAATAAATCGTGAAGTTGGCACTTATTTACAGGCATGCCATTGACATTAAATAATTAATTTAATAAACAAATTAATTCTGCTTGTATTCGATTTTTTTATAGAAACTAAGTGTTTTAAAAGGTAACAAACATAATTGTAAATGTATAAAAAATTTATTTCCTTATTTTATAAAGAGATGAATGAAAATGTATTTTTCTTTAAAAGTTTGAAAAACTGATTTGATAAAAAGTGACTTTTAGCCTCACATACTATATTTTACTTTCACAGGTTTCGTATGATGAGTTTTTGCAGATTAAAAATCTTTGAACATGTTGTGTAATCCGCCTAGCATGACGGGTTTGGACTATAGAACTACACCAAAATTATTAATTTATTTCATATACTATAGATTTGTAGTCATAGTTTGGAAAATTAACTTATAAATTGTTTAGTATATGAACTACAAAATATTACACATACTACAATACATTCTTAATATTCAAAAAAAAAAATTGTATACACATAAAAATATACATTAACATACAATATAGGCATATACGTCTGTTTAATTATAGAAAACAAAACTAAGCGTTTTAAAATTTTATATTCTATCTAATAACAAATTTAATGTAATTAGGTTATAAATTGTATAAAACATAAGAAGAAGAAAAAACATTCTAAACAAAATTATAAACTAATTAGATAAAAGTTAATTAATTGGGAATTTGAAAACTAAATAAATTAAAAATTATTATTTGAAATACAATAACTTATAATTTAGTCCCGCAGTGTACCGCGGGTGTAAACCTAGTTTTAATACATCAAAGCAAAACACTAGTTAATGTTACCAATCATAGTTTTATTCCAATAGTGTGCGTTTTTCCAAAAAAGTGAAAACAACTCATTTGCGTTTTTTAAACCATGATAATACACAATGGACCGCCTTTGTTTATCACACCACCAAATATCCAACAGATTGTTTCCAAAAACACACCAAATACAGTAAAAAAAGTATTTATTTAATTGATGATTAATAAAAGGAGCAATAGTCAACATATTATATTTTAAATATGTCTCTATTTTAAACATGTTTCTTAATTTAAATTGTTAAAATCATTCATAAATCATTTACTTTTTAAATATATGAACAAAAATTTACATGATTAATTCAAAATAAATTTTGGGTTTTAAAGTTCATAAAAAATAAATGAAAATACAATTTCACTAACAATAAAGAAAATATTTACATCTGTAAATATATTAGTATGATATATTTTTTTAATGTTTATTTATAATATATTATTATACTAGTTATTAATAAAATAGTATCAAATCCGCACCGCAAATAGATTTTTTACCAATAAAACATTATTTTACACCGCTTGTTTTGCATTAACCGCACTTTTCCCGCAAATATATTTTTCCCGCTCGTACCGCAGTTCAACCATACCGCACTATCAAATTATTTGTACTGTACAACCATATCTGATGTTACTACTCAGACCCTAAATATGTAGTTACATCTATTTAGGTTCAAAGGTATATGCAGACATATAACATACGTAGGTTCAAAGGTATATGCAGGAGCTTAATTTATGCATGGTGTTTTCCATAAATGCAGTCCAACTACCATCCTGGAACTGGTGGCATTAATCTAACGTTATAAAATCTGAAACACACGCCACACATTTAATTTACCTTAATCCTATAGTATCTGCTTGTGGCCACTCTTCCAATATTTCAAAATGAGAAACAAAATTTAATAACATAATAATAAGTCACATATTTACTACATATATTTTTCTGTGCTTTTTTACTCATCAATAGCTGTCATAGAGACATTCAGGCTCTGATTGGAAGCATGGTAAAGTATGTATTTCAATACATAAAAGTAAAACACTAGTTATTATTACCAATCATAGTTTTCTTTCAATAGTGTGCAATTTTCCAAAAAAGTTAAAAATGTTGTGAAAATCAGAAAAAGAAGACGTATACAATGTCAACAAATGATGCGCATGTGTATAACGTTATGCGTTTATTACTATTTTTTGTGGAGCCTACTGTCACTATACACACATAGTAACTTACCTTTTTACCTCTATAGAAATGATCAAATTCGATCATTGTAACATATGAATATAACTTACAAAAACTTCAATTACAAAAGAAGTAAAATCTCTCTCTCATCTCTCTTTTACTCAGTATCCCAATCTTTCTGCGGGTATAAAATTTCTCTATATTATTTATTATATTCACCACAAAATCAAACACTTATTTATAACACGTTATTAGCACGATCACGATATGGTGGATTATAATTATATATTTAAAATAGATATGTCATTATACTTTATATGTTATTCTACTGGGCACAGAAGCGTGAGAACATCTGTTATCGATGTGGATCTAAATGGCATTGGGCCCATGTATGTCGAACCCCTGAACATCTTTGCAAATTGTTCAAAGAGTCCCAAAAGGGAAAAGGGAAAGAAGTGAACCTCACGGAGCATTTTGAGGGTACATCGTACCTCGATGCATCTAACTTTGTGGACGATTTCGACGAGACCGCTCATGCGGATAACTGAAATGCTTGTAGTGAGACTAATAGTCTCCAGTAATGCCATTATATAAGTATTATGTATTTCAGTTGTTTTAAAAAATAATGTTGTTTCATAAAATAAGATAATGTATAATCATTATATGTTTCTCTATAAATGAAATTTACTTATATTTTTAATGTTTATGTTTATTACAGACTTGATTGAAGGAAGTGGCAAAGCTAATTTTGTATTACCTAATGGAACAAAGATTTCCATAAAGAATGCCTTATATTCTCCAAATTCTAAAAGCAATTTGTTGAGTTTCAAAGACATATACCTTCAAGGATATGAAACTCAGTCTACCACTGAGAATGGAAAGAAGTGTATGTATATAACTTCAAATAAATTTGGAAAAAGGCATGTGTTAGAAAAATTTCAGAACTTCCTTTTGGTTTGCATCATACTTATATAGATGCAATAGAATCGCATCTTGTGATCAAAAGAAATCCAGAAGATTTCACATTGTGGCATGATCGCCTTGGTCACCCAGGCACTACAATAATGCGAAAAAATTATAGTGAGCTCACATGGTTATTCAATTAAAATTAATGAGATATATCAGGGGAATAAAATGACATGTAAAGCGTGTTCTCTTGGAAAATTGATCATAAGACCATCGCCAACCAAAATTGATAAAGAATCACCAAAGTTCCTTGAACGAATTCAAGGCGATATATATGGACCGTTACATCCACCATGTGGACCATTCCACTATTGTATGGTGTTGATTGATGCATCTAGCAGATGGTCACATGTTTGTCTATTGTCATCTCGAAATTTAGCATTTGCGAGATTTCTAACTCAGTTCTCTGATTATACTATTAAAAGAGTTAGACTAGACAACGCGGGTGAATTCACATCCCAAGTATTTAATGATTATTGCATGGTAACGGGAATTGAAGTTGAACATACTGTAGCCCATGTTCATACAAAAAATGGTATGGCTGAATCATTAAATTAAACGTTTGCAATTGATTGCAATACCATTGATCATGAGATCAAAACTTCCAACCTCTGTATGGGGACATGCCATCTTGCATGCAAAAGCACTTATTCGGATAAGACCAAGTGCATATCATAAGTATTCCCCTTTGCAAGTAGCATTTGGTCGAGAACCAAATATATCCCATCTAAGGACTTCTGGTTGTGCGGTATATGTGCCTATAGCACCTCCACAACATACAAATATGAGACCACAAAGAAGGTTGGGTATATGTATTGGTTGTGATTCTCCATCAATTATAAGATACCTAGAACCACAGAATGGTGTTGTCATTATGGCACGTTTTGCCGATTGTCATTTTGATGAGAAAGTTTTCTCGGTTCTAGGGGAGAAAATAAACAAGTAGGAAAAGATATCAAATGGTGTGTACCATCTTTGCTACACCTTGATCCTCCTACCAAGCAGTCTGGAATAGAAGTTCGACGAATCATGCATATGCAGCGAATCAACTTCCTGATGCATTTGTTGATACCAAAACGGTAATTAAATCAGATATACCAGCTGCAAATGTTCCTTCTAGAATTGAAATACCACAGGAACGTGGAAAAGCAAATGATACACGAGAGTCTAGAACATGCTTGAAGCGTGGTAGGCCAGTTGGTTCTAAGGATAAAAATCCTAGAAAACGAAAGGAAGTTGAAAAGCATGATATGCCCAAAATAGCATAAAGCATTTTGGAAGAAACGAATCATGAGTCTAATGAAAGTATTGAGCATCATGAGCTTGAAGATAATCATGATATTTCTATCAACTATATCCATAATGGAAAGATATGGAATCGAAATAAAATCGATGATACTGATGACACTTTTTCGTACCTTGTTTCAAGGGAAATAGATGAGGAAAGTGAGGATCCGAAACTAAAGTCTGTATATGAATGTCAAAAGAGACATGATTGGACAAAATGGAAAGATGCAATACAAGTCAAACTTGACTCGCTTAATAAACGAAATGTATTCAGACCTATTGTACTCACAGCTGAAAATGTGAGACCGGTTGGATACAATTGGGTATTTGTTAGAAAACAAAATGAGAAAAATGAAATTACGAGATATAAAGCTCACCTTGTAGCTCAAGGATTTTTTCAAAGACTCGGGATTGATTATGAGGAAACATATTCCTTCGTTATGGATGCAATAACATTTAGATTTCTAATGAGTCTAGCAGCTGGCGAAAATCTAGAAATGCATCTCATGGATGTTGTTACACCATAATTATATGGATCATTAGATACTGATATCTATATGAGAGTTCTTTATGGATTTAATATGCCAGAAGCATTAAAAGCTAAATCTAAAGAGTTATGTGCAATAAAGTTGCAAAAATCATTATATGGGTTAAATCAGTCTAGACGTATGTGGTATAATTGTCTCAGTGAGCATTTAACAAAAGAAGGATATATGAATGATCCTATATGCCCATGTGTTTTAATCAAGAAAACAAACTTCAGATTTGGGATAATCGCGGTATATGTTGATGATCTTAATATAATCGAGACTCAACATGAAATACAGAAAGCAACAAACTATTTGAAAGGGGAATTTGAGGGGATATAGAGCCAACTATCTTATATGAAGACAATGTTGCATGTGTTGCCCAAACAAAGGAAAGGTATATCAAAAGTGATAGAACCAAACATATCCCTCCAAAGTTCTTTTCATACACCTAAGAACTCGTGAAGAATAAAGACATTGAAGTAAGATATGTTCGATCATCCGAGAATTCTGCAGATCTCTTCACAAAGTCATTACCCACGACTATGTTCAGGAAACATGTCCACAACATTGGAATCCGTCGTCAACAAGAGTTGTAAGATGCAATCCTGATCAGTCGAGGGGGAGCTTGCGAAGTTGTACTCTTTTTACCTTACTAAGGTTTTTCCCACTGGGTTTTTCCTAGAAATATTTTTAATGAGGCAACAGAAGACATTATGCAAGAGACATAGTGACACTGGTCTCCAAGGGAAGTGTTGTGAAAATCAGAAAAAGAAGACGTATACAATGTCAACAAATGATACGCATGTGTATAATATTATGCATTTATTATTATTTTGTGTGGAGCCCATCGTCACTATGCACACATAGTAACTTAGTTTTTTACCTCTATAAACGATCGAATTTGATCATTGTAACATACACATATAACTTACAAAAACTTCAATTATAGAAGAAGTAAAATCTCTCTCTCTCTCTCTCATCTCTCTTTTACTCAGTATCCCAATCTTTATGCGGGTATAAAATTTCTCTCTATCAGTATCCCAATTCACCACAAAATCAAACAATTATTTATAACAAAAACAACTCATTTGCGTTTTTTAAACCATAATAATACACAATTGACCTCCTTTGTTTATCACACCACCAAATACCCAGCGGATTATTTCTAAAAACGCACCAAATTTATGATTAATAAAAGGAACAATAACCAACATATTATATTTCAAAAAATGTCTCTATTTTAAACATGTTTCTTAATTTAAATTGTTAAAATAATTCATAAATCATTTACTTTTTAAATGTATCTTTTCACTATTTTTGTTAATTTAATGAACAAAAGTTTACATGATTAATTTAGAATAAATTTTGGGTTTTAAATTTCATAAATAATAAATGAAAATACAATTTCACTAACAATAAAGAAAAAATTTACATCTATAAATATATTAATATGAAATATTTGTCTTTAATGTTTATTTATGATATATATATAATTATATTAGTTATTAATAAAATAATACCAAATCCGTACCGCAAATAGATTTTTTACCAATAAAAGTATCAAACATTATTTTATACCGCTTATTTTGCATTAACCGCACTTGTTCCGCAAATACATTTGTCCCGCACGTACTGCAGTTCAACCGTACTGCACTATCAAATCGTTTGTACTGTACAACCAAATCCGCTGTTACCATTCGGATCCATAACAGATACACTTAAGTGTCATTTGCTGCCCAACTGATGAGCAAAACTAAGTTGTCACCTTTTCTCCTCCTATTTTCTGAGCTTTTTCTTTTTTTTTTATGGGCAAAATCCTCTTATTTTCTGATAGTATCTGTTTTTCTAACCAAATTGCTAAGCTTTCATCTTACCTTCAAACTATTTTTTTTGGTAGTTTCTCACTTCTTTTACTTCTCCTTGTTTTTTGTTTATCATACTCGGTTTGTTAATCTTTAAGGTTGGTTTAATTTGTCAATTATCATCAACTTCAAAAAAGACATTGGATGATCATCACTAATCTCATTAGATACGTGAGTCTTTCTTTCTCATTGATTTAGTTTTTGGTTCAGCTTGCTTGAATTTTAAAACAAAATCGATTTTGAATCTAATTTTAGTTTAAACCGGTATTATTTAGTTCTGAAATTAAAACCGGATTGACCTTGGTTTATCTTGACCCTGACTATCAGTTTTGGTCCAAGTAGATAACTTTGGTTAATAAATGAAGTTAACGTTGATTGAATCCGGTTTGATTTCTAAACTCTACGTGCAGTTCATATCGAAATCAAATAATCGAATGGGGCCAGTCCAATATTAAGCAGCCTTATAAGTGGACGAATTTTGGCACAGACTTGTTTACATTTAAATAATTTTTTCGACGGTAATATTTTGTCAAATTTGAATTAAAACTGCAAAGGAACTGATCTACTTGTATCCATCCAAATACGATGTTTTGGTTGCAACTGAAACTGCATCCAAATACAGCATTCATATAAAATATTAAATTGGACAAACGAACAACATGACATCTAGTACATTTGCATTTATATGTTGCTTCCGTACTCCTACTCGGAACAACGGGGCCTATATATGTAAGTAACTGATCATATTGCAAGATACGTGAGGCTAAAACAAAAATACGTTTAGTTATCCTTATCTAGAGTTGACATCAACGAAAAGTTAGGATCTATAGACTAGTATTAATTATGTATAATGACTTGGTGGATGGCTCTTTTGACCTCAACGATGCTTGCTTTCTTCCCTCTTACTTTTGCCCTTATCTCCGCCTCGAAATCACCGTCGTTCACCGCGGTATGAACCGAGGTAGTCTCTATACCAAGATCATGAAGAACCTGAAGAATGTCAAGCAACAAACCATCTCGGTACTCACATCTCATCTCTAACAAAACGTCGCTCTCTATGATGGAAACCTCCACCTCCTCCGATGTTTTTCTCTTACAAGTACGTGTGCGCTTATGTTGTTTATCGTGATGAGTAGTCTCAAGCTCGTGTACTCTCTTTCTAAGATGATTTACGTACTCGATAGTGTCTCCAAGGATTGATACTTTATCCATCTTGGTCATAAATGGAACCATTGATCTCAACGTTGTAAATTTCTCGTTCAACTTCTCTCTCCTTCGTCGCTCTGCCACTACGTGGTTCAGGTCTTCCCGAGGAAGACTCTTATCTTTAGTGTTGTCATGGAGGAAAGGAACTCTCAAGATCATGTGTTTGAGCATCCATTGCGACTCCACTCGCTGATGGTCTTTGACATTCTCAGCCCTCCACGTGGAAAAAGATGATTGGACGTAAGAAGATGTGGAAACTGAATCTGAAAGAAGACTCGTGGGATGCGACATGAGAAGTGTTGTTACTGTCTGAGAGTAAATTCCACCTTCCTCCATTAAGTTCATCATGTCCATGTGTGTATCTATATAACATACAGATGATAAGAGTGTTAGATACAGCAAAGAATAAAAATATATAAGTTGCTTAAAGGTATATATATACCTAACGTGTGGGTTGATTCTATATGAAGATCAGAGCGTAGATTTTGATTGGAGACGTCGTCATCATCAGGAGAGCCAAGCCTCATCTCCCCTGACATTGTCATCTCTTCTTCTTCTTCTTCTTCTTCCTCTTCTTCTTCTTCAACTTCTTCATGCACTTCGTAGGTGGAGTGTTCAGAAAGAGCAGGCTTTGGGATCGAATTAGAGTAGCCAATGAAGAAACTCTTTATTAGCTCAACAAACTCTACATCTTCTTTTACCTTCACACACAAATATAACAAATCATGCATCCATGATCCACCAACCTTAATTATCCCTTCCATATTTTAACATCATTATATCTAGCTAGGCTTTTTCAAACAAAACTTATGCACAATTTAAGATTATTATATATATGTTACCCCATATGTAATTATAATATAGTTATATACGCTATTTTTACATTTTTTTATATATCTCATTAACAAGGGAATAATAAAGAGAGAGGTACATAAACACTATTATACCTTCTTCGTTGTGCCAAGTTCCACAACACCATTAAGCATGGGAATACAAACCACTGTCTGCGTTTTGTCAAATTACATTTTTCATCAGAATACAAAATAAATGTGTAAATGATACTAAAATGAGTTAAATAATAAAGAAAATTTTTACCTGAATTTTGGCACTCTTAAGTATTATATTGACCGACGTAAAAGGAACATCCCAAAAACAACAAGAAAAAATCATTAATTTGAGATAATATATAAAGGTGTATTATTAAATATATATAGGTATAGTCGTATAGACGTCGATAGTTGCGTACTGTTAGTGTACACATATAGTATAGTTGTTGAATGGATAAAAATAAAATTTATTTACCTTAGCGAGAATAGCCCTACAAAAAGTTTTACTGTCAACCTCATTTGCACCACTTAGCCATACATGCTTCCTCCTCGCATACGCTTTTCCTGGCATCCTACAAAAATTACTACTTCTCACATTTATATTTTTACCACATAGAGGAAAGCATTAAGTATACCCATAACTAACCCATTTTGTTATGCATTTATGTAATATATATTCATGCTTCTACTTTAGATAATCAATCACACCAAACAATGAGAATCTCAACGGTCCTAATTATGTTCATCAAAATGGAGTGTGTGTGTGTACATATGACGTTTTCATTAACTCACATTCCTTTTCTTATTAAAGTAACTCAACCTCCTCAGTTTCTCTTTAATGTCAACACAATATTTTGTGATTGCATTTAACACACAATACTATTTTTGTCTTCACTTACAGAAGAAAAATATGACCAAATTAAGAAACTAGAGTAGAGAGAAAGTTATGTACCCTGAAGGAGGAGAGAAAGAGAAAGAGACACACATTAGATAAAACCATTCAGTCTCCGTCAAATCCTCTGGCGATAATGCGGTGCATGCTCTCGCTTCCGATGTTGACTCTCCCGCTAAAAGCGTCTCGTAAAGCTCCCTCAGCTGTTGGCTCCTCTCTAGTGCAGCCTCTTCTGCCGTCACCTCCGCTGGTTGAGTTGTCTTTCTCGTCTTTATTGCACCGTTATAGTATCCATTCCCCCACACCAATACCCTAAAAATATTGAAATATAGATATTATGGTTGTGTTGTGAGAGATGGATGAAATAAATAAGAAACGAACCGTTGTTGCGGACAAAATTGCCAGAACAGACTATAAGTCCACTCCACAGATTGAACCGCTTCCTTAAGCAGCCCTTGAAGCTCCCTTTTATCAGCTCCGGCAGATTTCTCTGTCGGAATATTAATTGATCCATCCATCAATTCCCGGAGATGAAAACTTGTGTTAGACCTCTCTCTTTGATAAACAGAGTAAAATATAATAATTTACAACTTTGAAGGGTTGTTAACATATAAGAAGAAGATATATATATCTACTCTCATAAACTATTTCGATTGATGGTGATTTAAAATGGAATGGGACCACAGATTTTGCAAATATGCATGTATACATGCGATCTTAATGTTTTTGCGACAGTTGACATAAGTAGAGTTGTGTAATTTAGTTCAATTTATTCCATGTATATATATGAATGCATGACCAAAACTTAAAAGATGTATTCAAAATTGACTTTTGAGTTTTCTGACTGGTTGGTTCACCAGACGTTGGATACGAAAGTAGTATATATATATATATATATATATATATATATATATATATATATACAAGTGAAATAATGAAAAGAGATATGTATTTTGTATACGTGTCGTCCACTAATTGGACAAATAAAATTGCACAATGGATATTTTTTATTATGTTATTTAAATGTTTTTGTTCAGAAAGGCATAACATATTGTAGTAGATAAAATAGCTAACTGACAAACAATAGAAAACAGACGTTGCTTTGACTTGTTTTACTGCTACAAGAAGCAAATAAATTATTTCGTTTTTTTACATATTTTTTTTTAATATATTCAGCAAAATTATGCATGGATAAAAATGTTCAAATTCGAGAATTATTGAAGAAACATTATTATTCTTTTAATAATGATCAAAAGAGACATTAACAATATGGGGAATGGTAGAATTGTTGACCTGACCGGTAAGTAAAGAATGAAGAAAATGGTTTGGTGTATTAAAGAAGAATGAGATGTTTCACACAATTTGAGTTTCTAATTTAAAATTGATGGTAATTTGCTAGCCACTATGGTTTCCAATTAAATAATGTCTTATAAAATCGTATTTTGAAATATAGATAAGATAATTATAGATAGAAACTGATACGTACACATGTGAGTACGACATACAGTCGGGTAATCGTATGGATATGGGTAGTGTAGACCTGGTTAATTAGACAAAACCAACATTGAATGTTTCTTGGCTTGTTTTGTCGACAAAAATAAATGTTGCTTGGATTTTGCTTCTGTGTTCTGTTTATTACTTACTTTTTTTTTCTACTTCTGAATTAGTCTTTCACCAGTAAATATGTATCTCTGACGGCCACGTGGAGTGATTTATTGTTGCTTCTGTATCTTTGTTTTTTTTTTAAACGTATGTTGTTAACTTATTTCTTATTGAAAATGATGATTCAAATACCAAGAATAAAAAACAATATGCTTTTTAGTATAGAAATGAGAGACTGAGTTAGTCAAAAAAAAAAGTGATTTAGTACATAAAGGAGAGAATGGTCACAAATGTTACCAAGCTAAAACCCAAGTTCTTCTATTCCTGAAGTGGACAAGTCGTACCAATTATAACAATCTGAATTCTATACTTTGCGTTCTTTGAAAATGACATTAGCAGAAAGTGTTTTAGCAAGCATTATTCGTTGGATTACAATATTTACAACAAATGTGTTGGATATTGGCTTTGCCCCAACATTTGGGAAGGTCCAAACTGAAAATACACCAGATTTTAAGGTTTTAAGTCAAAAAATCAGCCCATTTGGTTGCAGGGCCAAAATCATCATTTGCAAAAGGATTCTTAGGTCAATGGTCTATTATAAATACCAGAGATCACTATCAGGCACAAGATCCGAAATCTTGGCAATCAGAGAGAAAAAAGCATTTATTCTCGTATTAATTGCGTTTAGATCTTCGATTGTATTTTCCGTAAACTCTCACCTTCAATTCTACGTTAATAAAAAGATCAGTTCCGATTTATCCCCACTAATATTCGTATTATTTACATTGTCGATTTCGTACATCAACAATTTGGCGCCCACTGTGGGGCTAGACGGAATCCTTTCTTTGACGAAAAGAATTTGAAGACGAAAGCGTTTTCGGAAAACCAAAAGAATGTCTCACACCGTCTCTCCAGCAACGAAGGCGTCGACTCTTCCGCGCCGCGCTCTCCTGCAGCTCGCGTCGTGTCTCCTAGGCCAACCATTTGGGGGCGCACCTGTGCTACGACGAACCAATCCTAAGGCGCCGATAGGACCAAAGCAGCCGCAGTCGAAGGCGAAGAACTGAACACTGCCAGAGTCACCATCCCGAACAAGCACACCACGGAAGGCACTGTTCCAGGAGATCGTGTAGCCATAGGCACCACATTCACCAATGGCGGTGCCGTAGGCGTTCCGTCCTCCAATGGTGTAGCCGTAGGCGCTACTCTCCCTAATCGCGGAGCCATAGGCGCTCCGTCCATCAACAGCATAGCCATAGGCGCTACGCTCCTTAATCGTGTAGCTGGTGGCATCGCCTCAATCAATCACATAGCCGTAAGCACTACGCGCATCGCCCTAACCATCTCACACAATCGTATACGTAATTGCCGCACATCGCGCGCCCAACACCTGTCAACGCGCACGGCCCGGCGTCCTGCGTCCTGCATACCGCGCACTGCCCGACGTCTTGCGTACCACCACTCCCATGCATCCGTCATCAGCGCGCCCTCCTCTGCGTCCCGAACACTGTTCCCCTACCATCGAGAACCCACCGACATCACCTCGCAACCCGCAGCGACGAGTACACCAAGTCCCAAGCTCGCCGAGTACTCTCCACGATAAGCACGCCTACACGAGCACTCTTCACTCGCAGCAAGCAATCACACCAATATCCTCGTATCCACCATGCCCATACGCAAACAATCATACGCGAACGCGAGCTTGCTGACATCACAACATGTCCCGTACTCGGCGACCTCGCCATCTTCTCGATCTAGCCACGATCTCGTACGCAAAAGTTTCGATCTCGCCACGATCTCGTTTGCAAAAGTCTCGATCTAGCCACGATCTCGTACGCAAAAGTCTTCATCTCGCCATGATATCGTACGCAAAATTCTCGATAGATCTCGCCACGATCTCATACGCAAAAGTCTCGATCTAGCCGCGATCTCGTACGCAAAAGTCTCGATCTCACCACGATCTCTTACGCAAAAGTTTCGATCTAGCCACGATCTCGTACGCAAAAGTCTCGATCTAGCCACGATCTCATATGCAAAAGTCACGATCTAGCCACAATCTCGTACGCAAAAGTCTCGATCTCGCCACAATCTCATACGCAAAAGTCTCGATCTCATACGCAAAGGTCTCGATCTCACCACGATCTCGTACGCAAAAGTCTCGATCTCGCAACTCTCGCTTGAGCTCGCAACCCTCTATCTCGTAACTCTTGATAGAGCTCGCCACTCATGATCTCGCACATTCGATTGAGCTCGCAACTCTCGCTCGATCTCGCACTCTTGAGCTCACAACTCTCGCTCGATCTCGCACTCTTAAGGTCGTAACTCTCGCTCGATCTCGCAACTCTCGCTCGATCTCGCACTCTTGAGCTTGCAACTCTCGCTCGATCTCGCACTCTTGAGCTTGCAACTCTCGCTCGATCTCGCACTCTTGAGCTCGCAACTCTCGCTCGATCTCGCACTCTTGAGCTCGCAACTCTCGCTCGATCTCGCACTTTTGAGCTCGTAACTCTCGCTCGATCTCGCACTCTTGAGCTTGCAACTCTCGCTCGATCTCGCACTCTTGGGCTCCAACCTCTCGCTCAATCTCGCACTCTCGATTTTGCCACTCTCGATCTTGTATTCTCGAGCTCGCATTTCTCGCTCGACCTCACCACTCTCGAGCCCAGAACAACAAGCACAACAATTATCGAGTACGTCATCATACGTCACCCGTCGCCGTTCCATGAATTCACGCCACAACCAACTCGTCCTCCAACATCACACGTCATCTTCTGCGCATCGGCGCCCAACAAGCCAGCAAGACATTTTGTGCGATTCTCCTACCACCCTCGATAGCATCTCGCGAACACACCTTCGATCTCGCCATCTCTGTGCCTTGCGAGACATGACCGCGCAACACGCCTACATGCCAGAATCTCAAGCCAGCCATGGTTTCGATGCATCGACGCATCATCCATCTCGACATCTCGCCATCATCCATTGACGCCAGATTGGACAAACATCAAAGTCGACGCATCGACAGATCATCCATCTCGCCATCTCGCCATTGTACGCGCACCCACCAGACTGGACCGCCGGCAAACCTCCGCACATTCACTATAACGCATCAATGAGCCATACTTGTCATACTTGGTGCTACGAGAACCTCTCATGNAAAAAAAAAAAAAAAAAAAAAGAGAACACGCTCGACAATATCGAGCTCTTGCTTTAACATTCTTGTGGATATGATTATCTCTAAGTACTTACGGGATAAGCCAGACGCAAGAGCCGCAGCCAATGAGTTTTCAGGCAATGCTGCATTGCTGACGATTATCTTGCACATCGTCGCCCTGGCCAGGTGTTCGATTTTAAACGCGTTCCGCATGAATGCAGTGGTGAAATAATCCACAAACTTTACTTTTGTAAAGATTGAAAGCCGAGTCCATACTCGCAAGCGCTCCGCATGGGTGCAGTGGTGAAATAATCCACATCCTTACTTTGGTAAAGATTTATAAGCCGAGCCCAGACTCGCAAAAAGCTAGCAGGAAGCGGAGTGAGTAAGCCGAGACCCCGACTCGAACACACGCAATTCCTGCAGCACCCACAGGGTAAGCCGGTCACGCGTACCGCACCTAAAACAGTACAACAAGTCCGTCTTGTCTACTCAAAACGTTTTGGGGAGCAACATATCTAGAGTAAGCCAGGAGACGTCCTGCACTACAAAATATGCCCTGTAAATAACAAAAACATCGCATCTCTATTTTGAGGGTAATTTCGCAATAATCTAACTTTGAGCGACAAAAATCAGCAATAATCAACCTTTGCCAAGATCATCAATAAAATACGAATGACCAAGTTCATGAAGCAACAAAGTTCGCAATAACAAAAAAAAAAAAAAAAAAAAAAAA
>NC_025692.1:16063665-16107289 GCF_000633955.1 Camelina sativa | reverse complement strand
CCAAAAAAAAAAAAAAAAAAAAAAAAAAAAACACAAAGCCTTGATCGCTGGATCGCGTCTACGCGTAACTACGGAGATCATATTCACGCCACGACTTCCTCGTAATGTCCTAGCCACGTCAAGCTAAGTCATCTCCTCGTTTTGTACGCACGACTCGACGCCACGATAACATACTCACAACAACCACTCAAATCGCGGATTTCCACGACTAGTGCGTAACCTTCAGGCTCTTACGCGCCACCGTGTCGAACGCGCTTCTACGATCTCCTCGTCATGACTAGCGCGCCAACAAAATTTGGGCAGAACACGCCCTAGCGTCAATACACACACGCATCGTCACTGGAAGAACTACGCGCCTCTCAGATCATCGCCCCAAGGCCAGCACGCCTTCGAATGAGCCGACGCGCCAATAGGTACCAAGCCACTCCACACCTCCTATCA
Source organism: Camelina sativa (assembly GCF_000633955.1). Lineage (NCBI taxonomy): Eukaryota > Viridiplantae > Streptophyta > Magnoliopsida > Brassicales > Brassicaceae > Camelina > Camelina sativa. Next base: position 16,106,848 of record NC_025692.1, on the reverse strand, counting down.
TGCAGCTCTGCGCCTCATATCAAGCACCTTTGCGCCTCATATCAAGTCGCTTCACGCTGCATATCTAGCTGCTTCACGCCGCGTATCAAGTTGCTACATGCCCCGTATCAAGCTCTATGCCTCGTTCCAAGCCGCTCCATCGCGCCAAAGCCTTGAATATTTCACAACTCTCCAAATCAACAAGCCATAGCGCAACGACCATCATCACGACGAGACGTCCATACCTTCAACCATCTTCACACGTGACCGTGGAGCCACGAGATCCGATCGACGAACACGGCTACATATAGAACCCTCAAAACTCTCGTTCAAAATCCACCACACCTTCGAGAGTTGGGCATCCGAGAACTTTCCAAATATCTCAAAAAATGTGTGAAACGCACTATTCATCCCAAAACCTTCCGGAGGGTTTCGAACTCTACAAGTACATGCCAAGCTCCTAAAATCTTTTGTTCCTTTCGCAAGATGACCAAGAGACGCATAATAGAACCCGACGAGCTCAAGCAAGCCATCGCTCATCGGACTAGGGGGAGGGGACCATTGTTGGATATGGACTTTGCCCCCAACATTTGGTGAGGCCCAAACTGAAGATACACCAGATTTTAGGGTTTTAAGTAAAAAAATCAGCCCATCTGGCCGCAGGGGCAAAATCGTCATTTTCAGAAGGATTCCTAGGTCAATGGTCTATTATAAATACCAGAGGTCACTATCAGGCTCAGGATCCGAAATCTAAGAAATCAGAGAGAAAAGAACATTTATTCTCGTATTAATTGCGCTTAGATCTTTGATTGTATTTTCCGTAAACTCTCACCTTCAATTCTACGTTAATAAAAGGACCAGTTCCGATTTATCCCCACTAATATTCGTATTATTTACATTGTCGATTTCGTACATCAACAGAATGAAATTTGGAGGACCCGGGTTTATGATGAGAGTGAACTATTTGAAAATTGGGTCATATAGTTGAAGAAAAATAATGCATCATTGTAGAGATACTAACAAAAAGTTCACTTTCGGTCTACTGTGTTTTGCTCAATATTATATAAAGACCAGGTCCAAACCGGTTGGTAGGACTTGTAAACCAATGATGTGGTCATTAATGTGGTTCAGGATTCACTGCTAAAGTCATCCCGTGGCGTAAAGTAACTGGTCACGTATATGATACTGCGTACCGGGGTGAAGCGCCTGCGTATTTCTATTAGGATATACATCATATATTTACTAAAGATACGCTTCTATCACAATTGGCAACTTCTATGTGTATAAATACTTATTCTACTCAATAAAATAAACAACTTTGGCATTCTATTCTATTCTATTTCATGGTATCAGAGCAGAAAAATTCTGTGACATAATTCTATTTTTTTTCTTCTCGCCGCTGTTGTCTACTTCTATACTTCTGTTTGTTCTATCATCAATGTCACATAATTTCTTTCTTCTACACCAGCAACCACCAACGCTGGAAACCAACTCGTCGTTGCAACGTCCAACCCATACTCGCTTAGCTCCTCTGGTAACCCTGGATGCTTGATTTCTTCAGTTTTTCTGAGGGAAGACAATTATTCAGAATGGGCGACCGAACTACGTAACTCCCTTCAAGCCAAGCAAAAACTAGGGTTTATTGATGGGACAACACCTAAACCCTCAGCTGATCCAAAGCTTGCTCAGTGGCTAGCTGTGAACTCCATGATTATCGGTTGGATTCATACCTCGATAGATCCTCAGATCAAATCTATTGTCTCTTTTATCTCTGAAGCTTCCATGTTGTGGGAGAGTCTTCGTGTTCGTTTCTCTGTGGGCAATGGTGTTAGGAAACAAGTCATCAAAGATGAGATTTCCTTATGCAAACAAGATGGCCAATACGTTCTTCAATACTACGGGCGGTTATCTAAGTTATGGGAGGAAATTCATAACTACACATCTCGTTGTGTATGTCGATGTGAAGCTGCTCCTTACACGGCCAAGGAGCATGAAGACGACCAGATTCACCAGTTCCTCTTCGGTCTTGATTTGCCACGTTTTGCTAATCTCCGTTCTAAACTTACCGATGAAGATCCTTTGCCTTCTCTCAATCAAGTTTACTCTCGAGTCATTCGGGAAGAACAGAATCTCGATAATGTCCGCTCCAAGGAAACAACCAAGTCCGATGCTATTGGTTTCTCAGTTCATTCTGAATCATCTACACAGGTTGCAGCTTTCTCCACTTCTAAACCTCGTGAACGTACTTGTACACACTGTCGTAGGCAAGGTCATGACGTGACCGAATGTTTCTTGCTTCATGGATTTCCCGATTGGTACTATGAACAAAAAGGAGGCAGTTGGGGATCTTCCGATACAAGGGACACCATGCCTCGGTTTGAATCCAGACCAGTTCAATGAGGAGGTCGGTCTAACAGAGGCATAGGCCATGGTCGTGGAAGAGTTATCAATGCTTATGTTAAGCCTTCCTCTTCGGTTCCCGCCAATGATCAGATCTCTCATCAAATCTCTCTTCTTCAAGCACAACGTCCTAATATTTCGTCCAAACGGTTATCGGGTAAAACTAATCTTACTGATGTCATTATTGATACTGGTGCGTCTCACCATATGACAGGAGATAGTTCTATTCTGCAAGATGTTTTTGATATTATACCATCACGGGTTACCAAGCCGGATGGAACGGCTTCCCGCGTTACTAAATGCGTCACGCTACAGCTCAATAACACATATAAGCTTCACGATGTGTTGTTTGTTCCTGATTTTGATTGCACATTGATCTCTGTCTCCAAGCTGCTTAAACAAACTAGTTCCATTGCCATATTTACTGACACATTGTGTTTCTTACAGGACTGTTTTTCGAGGACTTTGATTGGGGCGGGGGAAGAACGTGAGGGAGTCTACTATTTTACGGGTGTCTTGGCTGCTCGTGCTCACACAGCTTCAACCGCGTCTGCGTCATCAGGAGCTTTGTGGCATCGTAGATTAGGACATCCTTCTACTAGTGTGTTGTTATCTTTACCCGAATGTCATCAATCTTCCCAAGACTTACACAAGATTGAGAGTTGTGATATTTGTTTTCGTTCTAAACAAACAAGAGAGGTTTTTCCTATTAGCATTAATAAAACAATGGAATGTTTTTCTTTGTTCATGGCGATGTTTGGGGACCATGCCGCACTCCTTCTACTACTGGTGCTGTCTATTTTCTTACTATTGTTGATGATTTCTCTCGGTCTGTTTGGACTTATCTCATGTCGGCCAAGTCTGAAGTTTCTCATCTTATCCAAAATTTTTGTGCCATGACCGAACGTCAATTCGGTAAAAGGGTCAAGACGATCCGCAGTGATAATGGTAAAGAATTTATGTGCCTTACTTCGTATCTTCAGGACCACGGTATTCTACATCAAACCTCATGCGTTGATACTCCGCAACAAAATGGACGTGTCGAAAGAAAACATCGTCACATTCTTAATGTCGCTCGTGCTTGCCTTTTTCAAGGGAATCTTCCCGTAAAGTTTTGGGGTGAGAGTATTTTGACAGCCACATTTCTCATAAACCGCACTCCATCTACCGTGTTACACGGTAAAACACCGTATGAGGTTTTCTTTGCTCAACGTCCGTCTTATGCTATGCTTTGCACATTTGGGTGTTTGTGTTATGCTCACATTCGTCCTCGCAATAAAGACAAGTTTGCATCCCGTAGTCGTAAATGTGTGTTTCTTGGTTATCCGTATGGCAAGAAGTCTTGGCGCGTATATGATCTTGAATCAGGAAAAATCTTAATGAGTCGGGATGTTCGGTTTCAAGAGGATGTTTTTCCTTACGCTTCTTCAGATCTGCCTCTTCCTTACGTTCTGACTCCTGTCACGGCAGTTGATGAGGATGATTGGTTCTTACCGGTGCAGCCTTCTTCTGGTTCATTGGTTTCACCATTGGCTACAGAGTCTACTCACATAGTTGTTCCTACTTCAGTGGATCCGCCACTGATTGATCTTGTCCCTGGATCGGTCGACCCTGTTCCTGGATCGGTCAATCTTGTTCCTGGATCGGTCAATCCTGTTCCTGGATCGGTCGATCCCACCTCTGCTGTTCCTGTCGCTCCAACTCCAGTTGTTCCCCCTCCGGAACAAGTTCTCTCCACTGAACCTGCATCTCCGGGACTACCTGAATTGTTGGGGAAAGGTCATCGGAAGAAACTACCTTCTATTTTGCTCAAAGACTATGTTGTTCCTTCACAACACTCCTCCTCTCACGTTCTCACCTCTGATCTCCCCTCTTCAACTTCCTCGTCTTTGGTTTCTGGTAAGGTATTGTATCTTATCTCTGATTATCTAACCGACGTGGGTTTTTCAGCCAACCACATTGCTTTTCTTGCCGCTATACTTGATAGTTCAGAACCCACACACTTCAAAGATGCAATTCGTATTAAAGAATGGTGTGAAGCCATGCAAAAAGAAATTGCTGCTCTTGAAGCAAATCATACTTGGGACCTCACCGACTTGCCTCTTGGAAAGAAGGCTATCAATAGTAAGTGGGTCTACAAACTCAAATTTAACTCTGATGGTACTCTTGAACGTCACAAAGCTCGTCTGGTAGCGATGGATAACCATCAGAAACCAGGCACTGATTTTAAAGGTCTGTCGTCTTTGCAAGTCATTGTATGGACTTAAACAGGCTCCCCGCTGTTGGTTTGCTAAGTTGTCTACTGCACTCCGACGGCTTGGTTTTACTCAAAGTTATGAAGATTATTCTTTGTTCTCTCTCAAGTGCGGCTCTAGCGTCATTCATGTTCTCGTCTATGTGGATGATTTAATTGTTGTTGGCAATGATCTCGCTGCCATCAACAGTTTCAAGGGTCAGCTACACAAAATTTTTCATATGAAAGATCTTGGCAAGTTGAAGTACTTTCTTGGCCTCGAAGTTTCATGTGGACCTGATGGGTTTTGTGTCTCTCAACAAAAATATGTGTTAGATATTATTCGTGAAGCAGGTATGCTCGCCTGTAAACCATCCGGCGTTCCCATGGAGGTTAATCACCATCTCGGTTCAGTGAAAAGTTTGGAGTCTGATGATTCGGCGCAATATCGCAGGCTTGTCGGTCGCTTCATTTATCTCACAATTACACGTCCGGATCTGTCTTATGCTGTTCACATCCTCTCTCAGTTTATGCAGACACCTTTGGTTGCTCACTGGGAAGCTGCTCTCCGTCTTGTGTCCTATCTCAAAGGGTCGCCCGCTCAAGTTATTTTCCTTCGCTCTGACAGTTCCTTGTCTCTCACGGCGTATTGTGATTTGGATCATAGTGCATGTCCTCGCACGCGTTGCTCTCTCTCTGCATATATCATGTATCTCGGTGACTCTCCAATCTCTTGGAAGACTATGAAGCAAAAGACAGTGCCGTCCTCGTCTGCTGAAGCAGAGTACCGTGCTATGGCCTATACTCAAGGAAATAAAGTGGTTGAAGGCACTTATGACAACTCTTGGCGTTCTCCACGATCATCCCATTCCACTCTTTTGTGATAGTCAAGCGGCGATTCATATTGCCGCTAATCCCGTCTTCCACGAACGTATTAAGCACATTGAGCGTGACTGTCATCAAGTTCAGGACGCGGTTCAGGACAAATTGATTTCTACTCATGACCAAGTGGTTGATCTGCTTACCAAATTTTTCCCGAAACCGCAGTTTGATTTTCTATTGTCCACCTTAGGAATTCGTAATTACGACTTACCAACGTGAGGGGAGTATTAAGATATACATCATATATTTACTAAAGATACGCTTCTATCACAATAGGCAACTTCTACGTGTATAAATACCTATTCTACTCAATGAAATAAACAACTTTTGCATTCTATTCTATTCTATTTCAATTTCACTTACGAGCTAGTGGAAGTTAATTACTTGACCATCCTTTTGCTCCAAAGCTTTGTGTGGAATTGTTCTTTGGCCATTTAAGGCTTCTATTGTGGTTGACAACATCACACCAATGCAACTAAACCCACCTTGTTAAAAAGTAATATCCTGGTGTGATGCCTCCTCAAAGGAAACCATGAGAAGCACTTTCACTCTTATCTATTTTCATATACACAGCTTCATTATACCTCATCATATTAGTTATGTTCAAATAGTTGCTTCCTTCTAAATATTTCGGTTATCTACAAATATAACAAACCGGAAATTATTAGATCTATAACCAAATCTCGGTTCGGTTCTTCGAAGTTATAAGTTAGAACAGAGGAAGAAAACAAACTAGAAAATGATCCCCGACAGATCACTTGTTTTTTTAGTTTGTTTTCTTCCTCTGGTCCGATCTGTCCTCTAATCCCCGACGATCACTTGTTTTTTTAGTTTTGATTACTCTTTTTTTTCATGATTTACGGAGATCCATCGATTTTGGCTCTGTGTAGAATGTGAGATTGAAGAAGAAGACGATCGAAGAAGGTGTGAAGTTAAAACTTAAAACAATGGCTCCAGTGAAAAAAGCAGATAAGAAAGCAACACTAGATGCTGCTGCTTGGATCTTCAATGTTGTTACTTCTGTTGGTATCATCATTGTTAATAAAGCTTTAATGGCTACTTATGGCTTTAGCTTTGGTAATTTATTTCTACAATACCCTCTTTTTTTTATGATCTACTTCATTCATTGAACATCCAAAGCTTGCTCTTTTTCACTAACCATGTGTGTACATTTTGATTTTTAATGCAGCAACAACCTTAACTGGTTTACATTTCGCTACGACGACGTTGATGACACTTGTTTTAAGATGTTTAGGATATATTCAGCCTTCTCATCTTCCATTTTCAGAGCTTCTTAAGTTTATTCTGTTTGCAAACTTTTCCATTGTTGGCATGAATGTTAGTCTTATGTGGAACTCTGTTGGGTTTTATCAGGTAAATTTGTGTTTGCATAACCTATGCTTGACGCTTTGATGTTGTTGATTTTTTAATGGTGTTATCTCTTCTCTTTTGGTTTTGTCAGATTGCAAAGCTCAGTATGATTCCTGTGTACATGCTTGTTGGAAGTAGTATTTGAAAAGATTCGTTACTCGAGAGATACAAAACTTAGCATAGGACTTGTTCTTGTTGGTGTTGGTGTTTGCACTGTTACTGATTTTAGTGTTAATACCAAAGGTTTCATTGCTGCTTTTGTTGCTGTTTGGAGTACTGCTTTGCAACAATACGTAAGCTCTTTGATCTTTTGTTATATAACTTTCAACTTTAGACTAAGATTTTTACACGAAGTTACTCTTTTTTTCTATTGCAGTATGTACATTATCTACAGAGAAAGTACTCGCTTAGCTCATTCAACCTACTGGGTCATACTGCTCCAGCCCAGGCTGCAACGCTGTTGATAGTCGGTCCATTTCTCGACTTTTGGTTGACAGACAAACGAGTAGACATGTACGATTACAACTTTGTCTCTGTGGTAAGTGCTCGAAACACTCAGGTTATACTAAAACTCTATAGTCCTCTTTGAAAGAGTATTCTCAGTAGCTAATGTGACGTTTTAGAGAAAATTACCAATTTTGTCCAATACTTGAAGTCATAGTTAGCCTGGTATTGTGACTATATCCTTATTTCGGTTATGACCCTTCATCAAATGAGTCTAAAATGAGTTTGTGATAGTATTTCAGTTGGCCTCTTTTTATCTATAGTATGAATTGTTCTTTTGTACATAAATAACTTGATCATGATTCTGCAGATGTTTATAATAACCCTCTCGTGCACAATAGCGATCGGGACAAACCTAAGCCAGTTCATCTGCATCGGGAGATTTACAGCGGTGTCGTTCCAAGTCTTGGGCCATATGAAGACGATCTTGGTGCTGGTAATGGGCTTCTTCTTCTTTGACCGAGATGGTCTAAACCTGCATGTCATTCTTGGCATGATTATTGCAGTATTAGGAATGATCTGGTACGGTAATGCCTCGTCCAAACCAGGCGGCAAGGAGAAGAAGAACTATTCTCTTCCAACAACCCGACAACAGAAACATGGAGCTGCTTCGGATTCTAATGAACTCCAAAGTAAAATTTAGCAAGTAGTAAATGATCAATAAGATCAGTTTCACACACATAGCCTTTATATATCTCCCACTTTGAGTTATTCTTTCGTAGCTAAATTATGTAATCAATAATGTAGTACTCATTTTTTACCTTTGATGTATAAATCTACCACATTTCTTTCATACGATGAAATTGATACCCTGTCAATCTTCTGATATTTGTAAAATTCAAAGTAAAAGCATTGCTTTTTTACTATTTTAAGACCTTAAGAATCCGCTTAGTTATCTCTTTGCTGTCACAATAGACAATACAGAGAGTAAGCTGGAAAATTAAAACAAATACTATTCATGGCATTGAAGGATCAAGAATGAAAAACAGAGGAATGTGATCACAAAAAGCCAAAAAAACGTCACACAAGAAGGTCCTAGTACGAAAAAAAAGAGAGGTTCTTAAGAAGCATCCGAAACAGTAATAAGTAGCAACATTAGCTAAAGCTTAACGCTTCTTTGAAACACCAACAGTCTTTCCTCTGCGACCAGTAGTCTTTGTGTGTTGTCCTCTGACACGGAGACCCCAATAATGCCTCAGACCACGATGGTTTCTGTCAATTTGTCAAACATGGAAGAATCATTATCACCACGATTAGGCAAATTTGTACAAGGATCAGAATAATTTCTCGGTTTCTAATTACCTGATCTTCTTGAGACGTTCAAGATCATCCCTCAGCTTCATGTCCAATGCATTGGAGACGACTTGGGAATACTTGCCATCTTTGTAATCCTTCTGTCTGTTCAAAAACCAGTCTGGTATCTTGAACTGACGTGGGTTAGCAACAATGCTCATGAGGTTATCAATCTCGGCAGCAGATAACTCACCAGCCCTGTCAAAATATACATCAAATAAGACAACCATCTCCACAAATTAGCCCCAAAAAAGACACGAGTTGCATTGGAGAGTAAACAACAATATGCCCCCAAACCTAGAAAGCTTTAACCATACTCTAAACCTCTCAACAAGCTTTGCTATTCTAATTACTACTTTCCAAGATAAGAGAGAGAACTTGAAACTGTACTCATATAAACATTAATCTCCAAACACAACAACGATATGATCTAGACCTACAATAATCTATATTAAGATGGCCGAATCCATATTCAGTTCCGCAAGCTAAAGAAAAGGGTCAAACCTTTTGTTCATGTCGACATCAGCCTTCTTGCAGACAATGTTGGCCAATCGCCTCCCAATACCTTTGATAGAGGTAAGGGCAAACATAATCTTTTGCTTACCATCAACATTGGTGTTCAACACACGAAGAATGTGCTGAAACTCCTCATTTGCAACCAGAGACTACACAAACCATAACACAATCCAATTAACCCATCAGCAATCACACATAGACTAAAAAGCTTCTTTATAAACCAGAGAGAGAAAAAAAATACAAGAACTTTGTAAATCAGATAGAAAGATAACATAGGAACTCTAGATTCCAGAAACTAACACAACCTAACACTTGTTCAATGAGTGGATTCGAGATGACATCTAAATGCCAAGTTTCTTTTTTTTTATGGCAGATCGATGGAATCAAGATGATTGTGGTTGTTGGAGAACATTTCGGAAGAGGAAAATGAGAAATTTGAAAACGCTATTTACCATTTTGATTAGCAGAGATGAGGTTAGTGAGAAGAAGAAGCCGTCTTCAAGGAGTTAACGATCTCTTGGGAGAGTGAAGAACGCAAAAGAGGTCTGCTAGGGTTTTTCCAGTGATTTATATATGTGATACATTCGTAGGGTTATCATAATCCTCAAATATTCAAAGACCATTGTACCCTTCATTATAATATATTTATAATTTTCTTTTTCTCAACAATAAATTATTTATTACTCTAGTTAGTTTTTTAGTTTTTTTTTACTTGTTAAAAGCGATGTTCATGGAAACTTTTTTCGAGGTGCGTTTCCCGTTTCCGAAACGTTTCGAAAACAGAAACTCGTGGAAATTCGGAAATAAGGCACAGAAACACGATTTTTAGAAATTTCTGTTTGGAAACACAATGGAAACTCCATTTCCGTTTTGGAAACACGACGGAAACTTTTTTTTTAATTTGAAATTTAACAAATAAATATTTTTAAAATATAAAACTTCATTATAAATATAAATATATAATATTATTAGTGTTTTAATTCAACTATTTAATATTTATATTTGAAGTTTTATTTATTGAAGCTTTTTGATATGGCTTTTATGTTTGGTGTTTTATTTTATATATATAGATATAAATATTTAAATCTATATATATGTATATGTATATGTACATACGTTTCCAAAACGTTTCCATTTCTTAATTTTTGAATAAAACCGTTCTCCGTTTCTGAAACGTTTCGTTTCCGCGTATCCGTTTCCATGCAACCTAGGTTAAAAGCGTTTAAATTTTTTAATAGAACAGTAATGAAAATTGGGTAAATTAGCTCATTAACCAAAATAAAAAAATCATAGAAAAATAAGTATATTACTATATTTTTAAAAATTAGGATAGAGTAAAATTACCATTTTAGTATTTTGGGTAGCAGAAAAGGGTGGTAGTTGTTGACCGGCGGGCGGTAGAGGGGTGGCCAGAGACCAGTAGTTGTAGGAGATGGCTGGAGGTCGTGGCCGGAGATGGTCGGAGATGGTGGTCGGAGGAGATGACTGGAGGCCGGCGGTCAGACATGGTGACCGGAGTCTGGTGGTCGAAGGTCGGCGGCCAAGAGAAATTGCCGGAGGTCGGCGGCCAAAAGAGGTTGTGGCCAGAAGTGGGGCAGTGGTGGTGGCCGAAGATGGTGACCAGAAATAGTGGTGGCCGGAGGTTGAGCAGAGGTGGAGTAGTGCTGGTGGTTGGAGGTCAAATATGGCCAAAGGTGGTGGTGGTTAGAAGAAAATAAAAAAGACAACAACTGTCGTTAATACATAAATATAGAAAATATAATTAATTGATGGTTAACGTGCTTAGTTTATGGATTATAGTTTTTTTTTTTATTATACAACCCAATTTCTCATGAAAATAACTCCAATACGAGAAGTTTTAGCCATAGAAGCGTGCCACTGCCATGTAGATACTGCTAATCTACAGAAATTAGAAGTGAGGGGTTCCTCATCATCCCAGCTGTTGTGACAAGTGTGTTGGGATACAATTCAAGTTCCACATCGAAAATTTAAAGAAACTATCATTAATATATAAAGGATTAAGGTCAATATGCTAATTGCCAATTGGTTTTTAGTTGAAAGCCCAGAATAAACCCAAATTTAACATGGTATCAGAGCCCAAAGTTCAAGTTCTTATGGACCTAGAAAAGTGGATACAGACATGTTTCTTGTTAACCCAAGTATAGGGATCCAAAAAAAGGTTTATTATCAGTCCAAGTGGGATCAGTTTGAAATGGGGTTATCATCTCGAGGAGGCGTGTTAATATCTCACATATGGTCTTTGCTTTAATATATAAAGGATTACGGTCAATACACTAATTGCCAATTGGTTTTTAGATGGAACCTGAGCATAAACCTAAATTTAACAAAGTCACGCTAAATTCTTTGCTTGTGAGTTGTGATTGTATCATTGGTCGTCATGGATACATCAAATAGAACACAGTTTAAAAATTTATTTTCCAAATCTTAATTGGACTCTATATTATTACTACTCATTACTTTTTTTTTTTAATCGTACAAAAAAATTGTTACTCTTCGAATTTGATAACAAACAGAGTTTTTTTTGTCATCTAGATATTATATTAATCCATCAATGGAACCAAAAGATTACAACATATAACTGAAGTCAAGGCAACCGAACAAGTTAGCCTAACCCACACACTTCTAAGAAGAAAGTTGGGGTCTATACCATGATCCTGACCTTCCAAGGTCACCTATCTAAACAACAAAAGAATGATCTCATCACAGAGAACTATTCACAGAAAACTGCCACTCAAACAGAATACAAACCCCTTTCCTCTATAAAAACATTACGAGTCCATTCAAGAAATCCTTGAGCAACATAAGACTGAAATCTTTCATATCTTCAGTAACACTCTTTGCTATAAGGTTTGCTCCTCTGTTTGCTGCAGCGCATTCCAAAACCACTTTCCATTCCACAAAAAGACTTAAAGAACTTAATAAAGCCGCTGAATGTGGTTTAAAGGAGGACCAAGCTATTGGTCTGTTCACCGCTCCTACCAAGGATTTGTCTTGAAAGGAGAAAATGACTTTGTCCAATCTATGACTAGCCATACTTTCCAAAACCCAGAGTAATATCCTGAGCATTGCATCACCTTTTGAAGAGATATTTGAAAAGGCTCGTCGACTATGCAAGAGCACTATACCTTCTTCATCTCTTAAGACCGAGGAACCTCCTGCAAATTGATTTCTTTTTGACCAGGATGACCCTACATTACACTTCAACCAATTATTTGGAGGTTTCTCCCACACCCTACCACTGCTCCCCTGTTCATCTTGGTCTCTATTCCGATTTGATTCGTCAGTCTCGATGATTTGAGCCTCAAACCATTCTGTGACATATTCTCTGATTTTTTCCACCATTTCAATGGCCGAGAAACTCATATCTTCGAAATTAAGAGCGTTTCTATTTTTTCAAATTCTCCAAACTATCCAAGGAAAAGACTTTCGAAGCATCGATGGCCAAGTTCGATTGTCCATGTTTTCCAGCAAGTGAAACATGTTTGAGAAAACAGATCCATTGTGGAAACTTTCAGAAGGAGAGGGGTAATCAGAAACAGAAAAGAAAATAAATTATATATATATAAGAAATTCATGCACAAATCTAAACTAAAAAAAATGGTTATATTAAACTTACGTACGTTCAAACTCATCTTCATAAGTTGATATTGTATGAACTTCATGGTTGATATCCAATATTTAAAAATTACATCCCCACTAGTATTTTAAGCAACTCGTTTACATCCAAGATCAAGTTCACAATCATCTTCGTCTGTTTCATAATTATATTATTAGTTGTTTAAATATATAAGTCATATCAAATAAATACAAATATAAATAGTCTTTCTATCTTCTTATTTTGTACGTACAGAACATTCTGTTTAGAGCAGAAAATATAGCATTGCACAATATTAATTCTCGACTGATTAATTATGGCAATTTTTTGATGATTTGATGTGTTTGGTTTTGTTTATGTATATGTTCTATAGAAGTTTGGATTATGGCAAGTTTCCAAGAGAACAGTGTATCACGTTGCGGAGGTCATTCAGAAAAAAAAGCAAAATCGACAAGGCTGGACAGTGAAGGAAATGTATATATGTTTTGTATACAGTTACTAAATATGATCAAATCTACTAAAGCTAAACATGATAACCCATAGTCATATACAGTATATGGGTATAGTATGTGTGGCAGGAAAAGCATTAGTATATTGTATTAGTATTATATATTATCTTACTCTTATTCTTATTATATATTGGTTTTTAGAGTTAATAACTCGCCTGTAATAAAAATCTGTTATGTTAAACTTCTTAACCGTGTACAGAAGATCCGCTTTAGCTATGAAATTTTGGACCGGCAGAAACATGCGTTTATCATCTCTAACTTGGAAATCATAGAAATAAGCCGATTTGATGAAAACCTGCTCAGCACATTGCATGGAACCTATCCATGCGATGAAGCTCATGTTCAAACTGGTCTCCTCTCTACCACACTTACTTGATCGAATAAGGTTGTAAACTTCTAGACATGCCAATAGCCGACCGACACTACACTCGGTCATATTATTCTAACCACCAATTCCCAGACATTCGATCCTACATCAGCAGCGGATCTTGAACAAATTTTAATTAAATGCAAAAATTGATAAATACTAATATATTAAATCTATATATAATAAGAAAAAATAAATAATTTAAAATAAATGAAGATAAAAAAAAAACTATATCCATTTGCTAGGATTATGTATTTTAAAATTTTGGTATAAATATTTATCATAAAAAAACAAGAGAATTGTAAAAATGTTAAATAATAAGTATTATGCAAAAAGAGTATAGCTATTTTGCATTTAAGATACAATACAATTGGAAATAAAGTTTTTGATCTAAAGTTAAAGATATCGTAAAAATTTGAAAAACATAATAAACTTATATGCATTTTTATTAATTTATGATAATGTTAGTATAGTTTTATTTAAAATTAGTTGAAAACATAGTATATGCTCAATGTATAGATATTTTGGTGTTTCTGTTAGATATTTCTCTAGAATTAACGTCTAGAAAAATGGAATCACCTTTCAAAAATGAGTGTTGACAAGCTAAACAGAGGCCAAAGCTAATGACTTTAGCATGAATGAGCTTAAACCAAGGATTTAGAGAACTTAACTAAGTTTGTAAAACACTCAACGAACTCAAAACGCAACAGAACCAAGAAAAACAAAGCACACCAAACAAATGTTTACCCAGTTCACTTCCGTTAACGAGGAAGCTACGTCTGGGCCGGGATCTGTTTCCCGGAATCCACTAATTACAGAGTTTACTACAAAGAGATCTCTCACCCACTGAACCCCTTACAAGCTCACTCGATTCAATCTCTCTTATCTCTCTCTCTTTTCCAAGAACACAAAACACAAGTTTACTCTTTGTTTTTTTAGTTCTCTCTACTTAACCTTACTTTCTCTATGAAACATACACCTTCTTTAAATAGATGCTTGCTCAATAACCCTAGTTACCCTTCTAGCCGCTTCTACAAAGTTGCCTCTTCCTTGGCGTTATTGTAGTGACATCACTCGGTCTATTTGCAGGGAGTAAATAAGACAAATACCCCTTTTGCTTTTGCTTTTACAGGCTCGACGGCAAAAATGGTTAGCTGCAGCTTGTGGTCCTGTACGTGAGTCATCACTTGAGCTGTCTTGTTCTTTGTTCACCTATTCCTAACAAAACTCCACCTAGTGAATCAAGAACAACAATAAGAAAACATGTCAAGTGTACTTACCTTTAAGAGAGAGATAGTCTGGTTTGAATTAGTCTTTAGATTCCATCCCGGTTCCTGTGTTTGATTACTCAGTCTTCACACGTAGCAAGTTAAGTGCTGCTTGAAACTTGCTAACGGGCAAAACTTTGGTGAAGATATCTGCAGGATTTACATCCGTGGATATCTTTGTCACCTCCACAACTCCATCTGCTACGCAATCTAGGATCTTGTGGAACTTGATGTCAATGTGCTTCATTCTTTCATGATTCACATTGTTCTTTGAAAGAGCTATGGCTCCTTGAAAGTCACAGAAAATCTCAATTGCCTTCTCATCATAACCAAATTCCTTCAATAAACCTTTAAGCCATAATGCCTCTCTTACTGCTTCACATAGAGACATGTACTCGGATTCAGTGGAGGATAAAGCCACCACTTTATGTAAACGCGACCTCCAACTGATAGTATTTCCACTAAGGGTGAAGACCATGCCACCTGTAGACCTTCTTCTATCAACATCTCCTGCGTAATCAGAGTCACAATAACCTCTAATGAGGAAATCAGACCCTTTTCTGTAGCACAGCTTTATCTTTTGTGTTCCCCTGATGTATCTTAACATCCACTTGACTCCTAACCAGTGTTCTTTGATCGGTTTACTCATAAACCTGCTAATGACACCAACAGGATAGGCCAAGTCAGGCCTAGTCCCGATCATAGCATACATAATGCTCCCGACCGCATTAGAGTATGGAAATGTGATATGTATATATTTTACCTTATTTAACCACTGTTTATTCACATCTTTTACATGTTTTAATAGCTTGTTTTGTCACTTTCATGTAGTTTAAAGACTGTTTATGCATTAGAATAGGATTTGCATTGCATTTGCATTCTTTCTTGTGTTAACAGGTGAATTCGACTAAAAAGGCATGGAAATAGCATTTGGGATTAAAGGAGTGCAACCATTGAAGCAGATGGGAGTTGAATCAAGGGGATGACCAGCAAAACATGAAGCACTCGACCATTACCACTAGTGCACTCGACCGTTTGCATCTGAAGCACTCGACCGTGTGCGACTCATGGACTCGACCGTGTGATATTCAGCAGCTCAACCGTTTAGAAGCAAGGAAATGGACCACTCGACCGCCAGTGGTCGAGCACATCGAGCCGACTTTCTATTTTGTCATGTAGCCAAATCAGGGCTTCCTTCCCTCACTATATATACTCTTTGTACCCCATGGCTGCCAACAACACCTTTTTTTTAGGAAAAATCACATCAGCAGCCAGAAAAACCTTAGTTTTCATCCCTTAAGGGTTTTTAGCATATATTTACTGCTTTGCATCTTTTATTTATTGTTTTTCTCAGATTTATGTACTTTGTAAGTCTCATAACTTTATGGGTATTGAGAATCTGAGTTTGCTTCTTTATATTAAGTTGTTGTTCATCATCTCATCTATCTATCATGCTAGTTTCATCATTTTCTGGGTTTATGTTCATCATTATTATGATTTGCTTATCTGAGTAGTGAGTTAGGATTCTGGAGATGGATTAGGCTAGTTTAGGGCTGTGGTAGTCTGGAAGGGTCAAGCTTGATTGTTTAAATATCTCTTCTGGGTTGGGTGTGCTCTAGGATGTTCTTATATCTGAGAGGGTAAGAACAGATCTTAAGCTTCCTAGCATTACACCAATGTCTAGGTTGTTAGATAAAGCCAACACTGGAGATTATCATGCTTGTCCCAAGAGATTGGTTGCACAAGGTGGTTTTTGACAAGTAATTATTTGGTTTTTAATGCCTGTTCAGTATGGTTTCACCAATGAGAGTTGGGTTAGGATGTTACTGTAACTTGATCACTTTTGTCATGAAAGTGGATTAGTGAGTCATTAAGATCATTGTCTAGAGATAGCTCATGTTTAATTGAGGCTTGTTGACTAGTTTAGATAGCCACAACCTGAACACTAGCCCATGAATCCATCTCTGGAATCCTTCTTTGTCATTTGATTGTTTACTTATCGCACATATTCCTGTTTCACTGCATTTGTTTCAGTTTTAAGTTGTTTAGATTGCATATGCTCTACGTAGAAACCCACTCGACCTAGTCACTCGACCAGTCACACAATCGAGGGCTTGATTGAGCACTTCGGGTTGTTCATTTATTTTCTGTTTCATTTAGTTTACTTTCTGCATTTACATTTCTATCATTAGGATTGTTAGTACCAAAACCATTTTCATATTTGGCTTGACTTGAGTCTCTGTTTACATCTTGATTGCATGCATCACACACTTTATGGATTGACATCCTTTATGCTACAACTACATAACGGTATTGAAACACCTTGCATCTCATGCTTATGTCTGTTTGTTTGATTGCATCATTCATTCATTCATAAGTAAACCTTGAAAAAGATCTTGTTTCAAAATGTCTTCATGTACTCTTTGTCTTTGAGCAGTTGCTCTTCAGTAGCAGCCTACATCTTTAGGTGAACTCCAAGTGGAGTGTCTTGCTTCTTCGCTTGTTCCATTTTGTACTGTTCCATAACCTTTTCCAGATAACCTTCTTGGGAGAGCTTTCAGTGTTTCTCTTCCTTGGTCCCTTATGATCTCCATGTCGAGTATCTTCTTCGCAGCTCCCAAGTCTTTCATTTCAAATCTTGCATTGAGTTTCGGTTTCAAACTTGAATTCACACTCATGTCTTTTGCTGCCACCAACATGTCATCAACACAGATGAGCAAGTAAACTTTAGAACCATCCTCATGGGTCTTAATGTAAGCATAATTATCTCTAGCACTCTTCTCAAAACCAATCTCAGTCATAAAACTATCGAATTACTGATTCCATTTTTTTGGTGACTATTTCAGGTTGTATAGTGACTTGTTTAGTAGACACACTTGTCCTGGCTGGAACTGACTCTCAAAACCCTCAGGGATCTCCATATATATCTTTTCTTCTAACTCTCCATGGAGAAATGCAGTCTTGACGTCTAACTGCTCCAACTCATAATCCTCTTCTACAATGGTTAACAAGATCCTTATGGACACATGTTTCACCATTGGTGCGAGAACATCAGTGTAATCTACACCTTCTCTTTGTGCATACCCTTTAGCAACAAGTCTAGCCTTGAATCTCCGCTTCTCAACCTCAGGAAACCCAGGCTTACGCGTGAAAATCCACTTGCATCCGATAATTCTTTGTCCTTTAGGCGGTATGACTGCAGTCCATGTGTGATTCTTTAATAAAGAATCCATTTCTTCAAGCATTCCTCCTCTAAATAATTCCCAATCAGCATCTCTTAGTGCTGCTTCATAGGTTGCAGGTTCTGTAGTGTCTTCATCGACTGTGGTGAACAGAGCCTCTCCATCAAATTCGTCTTCATCATCGGTTTCTTCACCAAAATATCCTTCCACATGAAACCTCCTATGAGCAGTGATATGTCTTTTTGCTCTATCTCGAACCAAATGACAACTCTCTGGTGAATCATGTTCGGGATCTTCAGGAACTGCGTTCTCTTCTGTTTGGTGACCATCTTGGACAGGTGAGAGATTTCCCAGGGATACTATTTCTTCTTGGAGATCTCCACCCTAGCTTGTATCACAAGTATCTTCAAGATCAATGTTTAGAGAACCGCTTGATGTTTCTTCTTTAGAGTCTTTGTTTCCCTGCATCAGATCCTTGTAGATTGCATTCTCTTGAAATAACACATTTCTACTTACTAGAACTTTCTTTACTTCTAGTAGCCATACCTTATAACCTTTTACTTCTTCTAGATAGCCAATAAACACTCCTTTCTTGGCTCTACGTACTAGTTTTCCTTCATCTGCATGAACAAAAGCAACACATCAGAATCTTTTTAAATAACTGTAAACTGGAGACTTACCTGTCCATCTCTTGTCAGGAATCTCAAAGTTTACTGCAGACGAGGGTGTTTTGTTTATCAATATCACTGCTGTGTTGGTAGCTTCGGACCAAAATCTCTTAGGTATTCCAGAATCACTTATCATGCCTATTACTTTCTCCATGATCGTCCGGTTCATTCTCTCTACAACGTCGTTCTGTTGGGGCTTGTATGCATAAGTTATGTGTCTCGGTATGCCTTTATCCTTGCAGAACTCATTGAACAAGTGATTGCAGAATTCTAGACCATTGTTGGTCCTTAAGATCTTGATCTTCCTCTCTACCTTATTTTCCACCAAAGTGCTCCATTCGACAAATTTTTCAAATGCCTCATCCTTGTGCTTCAGGAAGTAAATCCATGTCTTTCGTGAGTAGTCATCGATGAACGTGATGAAGTCATTTTCCCTAAGACAGTGGAACTGATGGAGCTCCCCATAAATGTGAATGTACATAGTCGAGCTTGTCTTTAGTCCCGTGAGTAGCTAAGACAAAACAAAATCTCTTTGCTTTCCCGTATATACAGTCTTCACACACTGTTAAGGTTGAGATCCTCTTCTTGTCTAGAAAGCCTTTCTTTACTATGATCTCCATGTTTTTCTGACTTATGTGGCCCAATCTCCTGTGCCACAAGACTGTATCATCAGGTGATCTTTCAACTGCGAGAGGCTGACCAGTTTTGGGTCTTCCCTGAAGAAGATAAAGTTTCTCATGCCTCTTTCCCACCAGAATGGTGTAGTCTTCTTCTTTTATTTTTAGGATCCCATTCTTGGATTTAAAACTGCATTCCTGCTCTTCCATTGTTCCCATTTTTAGCAAGTTTCAGTCTATATCCCTCTCCCTAAGCTAATATCTTTAGTATGTAATATGTAATTCATTTACTTCAACAAACGCTGCACTTGATGTAACAAAGTTTTTTCGAATAAATTTTACATTTTATTCAAAAAAAAAAAAAAAGTTTCAGTCTATATCAGGAATGTATCTCACATGTGTGAGCAATACTGTTGATCCATCCTCATTTTGGATCCTGACATTATCAATGCCTCTGACCTTTGATGTACTTTTGTTCCCCATCCTCACTGATCCTCCAACATCTTCACTTATCTCTTCAAACCAGTCTCTCTTGTGAGTCATGTGGTAGCTGCATCATGTATCCATGATCCATTCATTCTCCAAATTTACATCTATAGGAATGTAATGCTTCGGACACATATAGCCCTGCACCATCAGCTGAATTTCCTTTCACCATTGCAGCTTCTCCTTTGTTGCCATTTCCCTGATCCTTCTTATTTCCTTGCGACTTGCCTTTGTTCGGACACGCGTTCTTGAAATGTCCTTCTTCTCCACAAGTCCAACATCCTTTTCTACTCTTAGACTTAGATCGGAATCTATTCTTGTTTCCCTTCTCCTTTTGTTCAGGCCTTCCTCTGTTCTCTGTTTTGTCTTTCGCATACAACACTTCAGCTTGACCCTTGATGCTCTTCTTATTTGACCCAAACTCTAGTTCCTTCATGTACTCTTTGTCTTTGAGCAGTTGCTCTTCAGTAGCAGTCTGCATCTTTAGGTGAACTCCAAGTGGAGTGTCTTGCTTCTTCGCTTCTTCCATTTTGTACTGTTCCATAACTTTTTCCAGATAACCTTCTTGGGAGAGCTTCAGTGTTCCTATTTCTCGGTCCCTTATGATCTCCATGCCGAGTATCTTCTTCGCAGCTCCCAAGTCTTTCATTTTAAATCTTTCACTGAGTTTCTGTTTCAAACTTGAAATCACACTCATGTCTTTTGCTGCCACCAACATGTCATCAACATAGATGAGCAAGTAAACTTTAGAACCATCCTCAAGATTCTTGATGTAAGCACAATTATCTCTAGCACTCTTCTCAAAACCAATCTCAGTCATAAAATTGTCGAATTTCTGATTCCATTTTTTTGGTGCCTGTTTCAGGCTGTATAGTGAATTGTTTAGTAGACACACTTGTCCTGGCTGGAACTGACTCTCAAAACCCTCAGGGATCTCCATATATATCTTTTCTTCTAACTCTCCATGGAGAAATGCATTCTTGACGTCTAACTGCTCCAACTCATCATCCTCTTCTACGACGATGGCTAACAAGATCCTTATGGACACATGTTTCACCACTGGTGCGAAAACATCAGTGTAATCTACACCTTCTTTTTGTGCATACCCTTTAGCAACAAGTTTGGCCTTGAATCTCGGCTTTTCAACTTCAGGAATCCCAGGCTTATGCGTGAAAATCCACTTGTATCCGATAATTCTTAGTTCTTTAGGCGGTATGATGCAGTCCATTTGTGATTCTTTAATAAAGAATCCATTTTTTCAATCATTCCTCATCTCCTTAATTCCCAATCAGCATCTCTTAGTGTTGCTTGATAGGTTGCAGGTTCTGTAGTGTCTCCATCGACTGTGATGACCAGAGCCTCTCCATCAAATTCGTCTTCATCATCGGTTTCTTCACCAAATTAGCCTTCCACAGCCCATCGGTTTCTTCACCAAAAGTGACGCCCCACTGTCACTTTTCAATGGGCTTCATGTCCACTCCGAGCCCATGGATTCCCTTTGCTTAATGGGCATCACATCCTCTCAGTAGGTCTGTGAGTCCATCTATATCCGACGGTCTGTTTGCTACATCCGGAAGGCTTTAAGACTTGTTTACCGTCCTTACAAATCACCACATGATCTTTTCATGTGTTTTATTCTCACTTGCACAATTCCGACAATAACTTCCCGGAAGGTCAACTAACCTGAAATTAAACTACTTCAACTCAAGCACGCTTAATTCTAGAATTCTCTCGAAACTCTTGACTGAAGATAATTACACTTTGATGACATAAATGATCTAATCAATTCTTTTAAACCTCTTTACTAACCTAGATGTCACAATTTAGCTGCATAGCCCACGAATAATTAACCTAGTAACTCTCAAAGATGGGTTGGGGACTAAAATAAGAAAAGTATCTTCTTTCGGATAACAGTCTCTCTTTCTAAAGTGATTGGCTAACTTATGTTTTTTTGGAAATACGTAAAGCAATTTTTTCATTTGCCAAAAATAATAATAATAATAAGTAAAGCAATTTTTCTAGTTCGCCACTACATCAATAACATCTTAAATTGAATGTAATGCAATGTATACACATAAGAGTGTAAATACAGATTCTGGAACAACTCGCTGTGAGGAACAAGTCGTTGTACCAAACAGAGCGTTGTGCCAATCAGGAAGCTGCATCAGATCACAGACGCTTGAGTTGATGACGTGGATGTGTGAGCTGACATGGCAGGACGTGAGTGGATGTGATGATGTGTCGAAAAAGGTTGCTGACTTGGCATTGAAGATAGAGACGAAATTGTACTTGGAGATATGAAGAACATTCTCTATAAAAAATAAGGAAAGGATTAGCTTGAGGAGCAAGCAGTTTCCTTATCCCTTGATACTTGGAGATTCGCCTTCTAGGGTTTCTCAAGTCGTGTATATATATTCTAGGAGTAGGTCACAAGCCAATTTGAGCACTCTAGAATATTGATACAGTTGTAAACTTCGAAGCCACAAAGATAAGGCTTAGAAGGGGTGTTCCCAGTTCTCTGTGACGTTAATCAGGGTGGCGATTAAGTGCGCAGAGAATTATTTTTCTTTCTCTTAGATCTATACTGGTGAGAGTTTAGATAGAAAAGAGAGAGGGTTGGTTTTACTCTCTTAGATCTACACAGGGTGTTGTGATAGATAGAAAAGAGAGAGACTCATATTCATTCTTAGTTGGGATCAATCCTACTGGGTAGAATAGGTTGAGTAAGGGCCGAGACAAAATTGTATCATTGTAAGAGATAAATTTTGTTAATAAGATTGAAGAGAAAAGCGTTGGTTTGGCGCGTTCCAAGTGTAAATCAGTGTGTTGTGTGTCTCTATACCCTAACAATTGGTATTAGAGCAGACGCCTGATAAAAGATTTTTTTATCTTTTCAACATGTGAGATCTTGAGACGAGGTATGGAGAATCCACAACAGCTCATTGATGAGAACAATCCGCTGATGCTTGACGCTGAGCATTATGATGATTTGAAAGCACAAATCAGACAGATAATTCAGAGTTGTGATATGGAAGCCTGGTTCGGTGTTGAAGATGGATGGTCACTTCCAACACTTACGAACATGAGAGGAGAAACTGTAATAAAGCCCTGTAAGCTGTGGACGGCTGAGGAGAAGTTAAAGGGAAAACAGAACACTGAAGCGCTATCTGCTATTTTCAGCTGCTTGCCGATGGATCTGTTCGCGATGGTGCAAGAGTGTATGTCAGTGAAAGAAGCTTGGGATCGTTTGGAAGCCTTCTTTGAGGAAACCAGAAGGGTGAAGAAGGAAAAATCTGATGTATCACCATCCTGTCATTTCAACAGTCAACTAAGCTCCCCTTGTCAGGAAGTTGTAGTGTTGAAGAAGGTACACAAGGATAAGAGACAGATGAACTGCAGATGAGAAAGAATGATCAGAAGGCTGAGGAATCATTCACTCTGAAGACTGTAGAAACTCAGACGTCTGTTCAAGGTAATAAGGAAGTATTGATCAAGAAGCAGTTCAGAAGGCTGAAGGGTGTACAACGCCATCATCAATCTTCATCATCTGAATCTGATGGAGAAAAAGAATCTCAGAGTTCTTAATATCAAGGTTCTGGACACTTCAAATCATGATGTTCTACACTTAAAAGAAGAAGCGTCTTGATGTGTTACAACCGTCAAGGTTGTGGTCATACAAAATCTTGTCTGACATGGAGTGATATTGATTTTCCCAAAGAAGATGATAAGAATCAGAAGTCTGTTTTGAAGTCTAATGATGAAGTGGCTTGCTTATCTGTTGAGAAACAAGTCATCGCTCTGTCTAAGGATCTGATTCTGCAAAAGAAGGAGAATTATGATCTGATGTCTGAGAAGGAAGAACTGCTTTGTAGAGTCTTCATGCTTGAGAAATTGTTGTCTGAAGAGAAAGTCATTTCATCTCTGTTGAGACAACGTCTTGAGGATCAGCTAAAGAATAACAAGAGGCTGAGTAAAGGAAGAAAGGATCTGGACAAGCGGCTGATCACTCACAAAGGTACTATGATTTCAAACTGTGATATGAGCAACCATATAGGAAACTCAAGTGGTGACATGAGTGTAGTGAACGGGTCTGTATATGGTCAGAAGGCTGCAAAACAAATGTGATTCTGTCAAACGAGTGTCTGAGTTCAACCTGTAGAAGACTAAACAGATGACTGTTGTGAACTTGCTGAGAGGGAAACTGCGTCATTGTTGGTATTGTGGTGTGATTGATCATATTAAGGTTGATTGCTACAGATTTAAGAATCGCGTAAGTCAACTCATACGCC
Source organism: Camelina sativa (assembly GCF_000633955.1). Taxonomy (NCBI): domain Eukaryota; kingdom Viridiplantae; phylum Streptophyta; class Magnoliopsida; order Brassicales; family Brassicaceae; genus Camelina; species Camelina sativa. The sequence continues at coordinate 16,082,668 of NC_025692.1, read as the reverse complement.
AGAAGAAATTCCACAAGGTTGGAAGAAGAGGCAATCAAGTCTTCTTTAAGAATAATGATATGTTAATTGTGTTAGAAGTTGGGGCAAAACTGTGGAGTGTCGAAGATCTGAACAAAAGAACATGTTGTTGTTACTATGCAAGTCAGAGCCTCCACAAAGCTGTCTGTTTCAAGTGTCTGGATTGTACTATATCACTCACGCATCTGAAGGAGTGTCACAAAGATGTTCGAAGATACAAGCGAGCAAACATCAAGAAGTGTGACATGAACTGTTGTGTTGCGCACATTGTTGATGATGAACAAACTGTTGTGTTGAAGCATTGGTTCTTTGATAGTGGTTGTTTAAGGCACATGACTGGGAATCAAGGAAGGCTACACACCTTTGAAAAAGGCTCAAAGTTACTTTTGGGGATGAAGCTGAAGGTAAAATCAGAGGGAAAGGTGCATCTCGTGTTGTGTGATGAGGATGTTACTTTCACCAAGAAAGGATGTCTGGCGGTTGATGAGCACGACAATATTCGAGTCGAAGGTGAGCGCTCTGATAATGGTTGTTATATATGGAACTTGTCCACACTGCAAGCAAAAGATTTCAATCAACAGTGTTCTATGATGCCTAGAGACATGATCTCATAAGGAGTGCATTAACTAGTTGTTGTTAAGTGTAAGGTGCAACAGTCAAGAAACTATGAGAATCACATCCATCACGAAGCTGCTGGAAGGATTCAGGAGGGCAGATTTGTTGTGTCTGCTGCTACTACACATAGTTGTTTGCATGCAGTTAATGGTGTGACAAGTCAGAGCTTTGGCTGATAAAATTATGCTTAACGAACTCAATTGTATGTGGGTCTTCAAGAACATAAAAGACAAATGTGGACAAGTTGTGGAGAACAAGGCATGAATGGTCGTACAAAGCTCTAAGGAGAGTTTGCTAGACGCAGCACATTCACTTCAACACAAGGTGATCAGAAACCTGATAAGGGATTGTCTGTGCGCATAACTTCATGTTGTATCAGATGGATGTTAGCAGGATTGCTAGGAATGACTTCTTCAGAAGACTGTTTACTAGAAACTGTAAGGTTTTGAGGTATTCATATACCAATGCGAGTATGCAAAAGGTTTGATCAGTGCATGTGAGTAACAAAGAAGTGAAGATGAAGCCACACCTATGAGAGTTGGAAATGTTCTATCTTAGAAGATGATTCAAGAGATTGTGTAAATTGTAACTGGTACGGTGGGCTGATCAGTCGTCTGAAGATGTGTTGTATCAGCAAACCAGACATCTGTTATGTACGTGAAAGCTGAAAAGATTGTCAAGTATTTCAAAAGAACATGCAACATAGGGTTGATATTGACGAAGGGAGCGAGCAGAAACTTGAAGTGATACCGCTTTCTGAATCACCGTGAAGGATCTGGTGGCTATTGCCTTCTGGGAACAAAGCTGTTTTCTGCTATGCTCATAAACTTGTTAAGGTACCTTGTTCAATTGTTGAATCTGAGGTTAATGCCTTGGGAACCTGTTTCAATCACCTGATGAGGATCAAACAATTGAGAACAGTGTACGATACATTCTTAGACTATGCTTCAATTTTGTGTGATAATTGTTTGTTTGCTAATATTGTTGTAGATCATGTATCATATACTAAAATTAAATTACAGGATCCCGAATATCAGTTTATTCATAGAGTAGTTGTGGAAAAACTGATAGTAATAGAACATTAGAGCACTGATTTGCAAATTGCTGATTTGTTTACAAAACCATTGGACTTAGATCAACACATGATTACGAAAAAAGTCATTGGTGTTTGTGAGATCTAATATGTTCTGTAAGTTGTGTTGATCAGATACAGGGACATGCATCAGAACAGGCCAGAATTCCTAGAATGTATAAAAGATCAACACTCTGTCCAAACAAAGAGTCAGTGGAAAACAGTTGCTTGTCATGCCAATTCATATTGGGGATCTCGTAAAACGTTGTCGTGAAGCAGGAGGTCAAAGAGCTGAGGAGTAGCATTATTATGTATTCCATTCTGAAAGAAGTACCAGTTGTTTGTAATTAAAAATAAACAGAGTAATATGGTTGGTACGTCTCCAATAGAGCTCTGAAGAATAATAACAAGGGAATGCACAAATATCCGCGGTTGAGAAGTCAAGTGATATCGCTGATCGAAATCAAGAGATTCAGTAGAAGATCGTTCATATCATCAAACTGTGAAGATCATTCATGTCTGTTGGATCTAAGTTCTAAGGTAGTGTATNAAAAAAAAAAAAAAAAAAAAAAATGACTTGATACACCCTGTCAATGCAATCTCCAAAGAAAAATTCCAGCTGCCTATTTCACGTTGATGGTGAACCATGAGAATCAAAGGCATGCCAGAGCAAAAGACTAGCCACTGATCATAGATCTGTTCTTTGAAGATTCACAACAGGTTGTGGTAGTTTCTGGTGAAGTCCTGAACAAGTGGTTGGCACACATCACAAAACATATCTCAAGGTATGAAAGCCTCTTACTTTAAGAAGTAAAAATTAATATAAAAGTGCTTTTGATGGTCTTGCTTTTTTGGTTCCCTCACTTCCTGTGATTAACTATGTTTGGATGTCTGAGGTTGTATATAAAAGGCTGAAAAGAAAAAATGTGTTGTAAAATCAATGTTTTGTAGTTAAATTCATATGATTGATTGCTGAAACACGAGGCTGGTTGTAAATATTGTTGATGATAAATGTTTGTATGTTTTCAACAAGTGTGCACTGATGTGTGTGTTAAGTGTTTCAGGTTTAAGCTTATTTGTTTCAGCTCATAGGACTGATCATGACTCTCTAAGAGGTAAACTCCAGAGAGTAGCAATGGATCAAGGGTCTGACATATGGATTGATCATGGAAGTAGGATCAGAGAGCTGCGTGTTCATCTAATTATGTGGGTTGTGAAAGTGCTTTAGAGGATTGCTGCTGAGTTGTCATGTGTCTGAAGGCGAATCGAATGACTGATATTGGGTCTCAATCGATAAATGAGTATAATGTTGGTTCTATGATGCAAAGGAATAAAGCTACCTCTTCCAGAGGCTGATGAGAGTTCCTAGACAGAAGACTGTGCTCGTAAGGTGTTATGTGACTATCATGTCTGTACAACAAGTGGGTGTTCATTTGAGTTCATCTTTGATCCAAGTATTTGATGCAAGGGACTGTTACCGGAAGTTGGACTGTGCTACAAAGCCAGTATCTATGGTCTACCAACTGTTTGGCGTATATATTGTAGTCTCTATCGATGGTAAAATGCTCAACAAGTTTAACCACATGTCACTATCTCCAAAGCAAGGGTCTGTTTTGTCTTCTACAAGTGAATCTAGAGAAGATATCATCTTACGGTAAAAGAAGATTATGCAGAAGTGTGTGGATGCTTCAGTTTCTTGAAGCCTAGCGGAAGATGACATTAGACCATCTCATTCCTGATAATTAGACAGGGGCAGCAAATTGTTATGAGATCCTTGGTTCAAGTGTCTACAGGGACAACGAAGATGTGATGCTCTGGTCATCATCATGCATGCATGTTTGGACAATGTTGTGTTAACAAACGGACGATTGTGTTTGCTCTTAATGATGCAGCATGCAACTGTTGAGTTTCTTAGGAATGTGTTTGCGTTGAAGACTTGCTTCAGCAAAGGTGTATGATATTCTTGGACTAATCTGTCAAGTTCCAAGGGGTTTGATCAAGACAGTGAATGCTCTTTTCAAAGAACTATGGATTTGGAGTCTCACATGTACAATCAACTCTCTGTTTGATTGTGTGGAATAAATGTCTAGGCTGGTATTAGACATGTGAGAATGATGATAGTTGAGTTAACAGATGATCATGTGTTTGAGTTCCCTACAGATGAAGAATTAGAGAAGTGATATGTGCTTAGCTCATCTGATTAGGTAAGGGGAGCAAGACTCTGTGTAGAATCGTTCAAAGAAACTGGTTTAGATGCAAGAATGAAGGTTATCTACAGTGAAGCAGAGATTTGAAAGTGTAGAACATGATACACAAGGGGCTGTTTTTTCCTACAAAGCTTATGTATGGTCACATTCACATTGTGATTCGATCAAAGAGCTACTTGCTGTTCGAATTCTCGACTATCAGCGTCCTATTGCCTAACATCCAGTTGTGGTTGCAAGGAGAGTCAAAATGCCTACAAACATGAAGCTGTTTCAATAGGCGACGAGACTGATCATCAAAGTGATTAAGGATGTGAAGCACTGTTAGCAGGTAAGTAATTCCCATAACTCAGTATACTCTTGTGATACATATGTCTGTTTTTGACTTAGTTGATCACTCAAGCTGGGGGAGAATGATTCTGGTTCTGGTTTTTGATATAATTCTAATCAATGGCTAATGATAAGGAGTTCTGTACTTATGGGGGGAGAATGCTTGTAGCTACTTGGTTTAGGGGGAGAATCATTGTTTATGGGGGAGACTTAATTGATTAATTGGTTGATCATAGGTTGATGGTGGTTATTGATCTTAGGTTGTTAATGATTGAGAATATGCCAATTGATTAAGTATGATTAGAGAGCTACTCAGAGCATGGTTTTCGCTGCAGCCCGTTGGGGTTTCTGATTATTAGGTTCTTAATCATAGTTCTGTTTGAACAAGCTGTTGATTTATTTTGCTAGATAATGATTGTTGTTTTGTCTAGTTGTTGATTGTTCTATTTTTGGCTTGTGTTTGTTGGAGTGTCTTTTCAGGATGAACCAGAGAGATGCTTGAGTATCAAACTCAGTCAAAAAGGGGGAGATTGTAAATGCAGATTCTAGAACAACTCGTTGTGAGGAACAAGTCGTTGTACCGAACAGAGCGTTGTGCCAATCAGGAAGCTACATCAGATCACTGACGCCTGAGTTGCTGACGTGGATGTGTGAGCTGACGTGGTAGGACGTGAGTGGATGTGATGATGTGTCGAAAAAGGTTGTTGAATTGTTATTGAAGATAGAGACGAAATTGTACTTGGAGATATGAAGAATATTCCCTACAAAAAATAAGGAAAGGATAAGGTTGAGGAGCAAGCAGTTTTCTTATCCCTTGATACTTAGAGATTCACCTTCTAGGGTTTCTCAAGTCGTGAATATATATTATAGAAGTAGGCCACGAGCCAATTTGAGCACTCTAGAATATTGATACAGTTGTAAACTTCGAAGCGACAAAGATAAGGCTTAGAAGGGGTGTTCCCAGTTCTCTGTGACGTTAATCAGGGTGGTGATTAAGTGCGCAGAGAATTGTTTTTTTTCTCTCTTAGATCTATTCATTCTTAGTCGAGATCGATCCTATTGGGTAGAATAAGTTGAGTAAGGGCCGAGACAAAATTGTATCATTGTAAGAGATAAATTTTGTTAATAAAATTGAAGAGAAAATCATTGGCTTGACGTGTTCCAAGTATAAATCAGTGTATTGTGTGTCTCTATACCCTAACAAACAGAAGATTAAAAAGATCAAAAAGATCGAAGTTATTAATTGTTTGTTCACAAACACAAAAGATTGAAGATATTTTCGATTAGTTACAAAATACTTTTGGAAATTTTTTGAAACCTCATTTCGTCTTCACTCAAATTATGTTAATAAACTGAAAGTATCATTCTAGGCCTTTAGTCTCGGCGTCCTTAACTTTACCTCCAAACCTAGAAATAAAAAAGAGGTGCATAGTTTCTATACAAATCCTGATTAAGACAGATTATTTCATTCCTAACCGAGGCCATCCTACTATAAAACTTTAGTCTACATCCCAATTCCCAAGATAGCCATTTGAAAAATAAAATAAAAAGTATGTAATCTCACCTTTAAATGTTTGACGGAATATATTCTGTATATATTTATGGACGAGAATGACAAGACAAGGTAATGTAAAAGGTTATGGACGAGAATAAATGGTTGAAGGAGAAGTGGAGGATCAAATTTTGTTGAACAAAAGGCAAAAATATTTCGAATTGTTTAAAGAAGAGAGATAAGACTCATTAAGAGGGGGAATCTTGGCTCTCAACCAGACGTTACTTCTTAATTTCAACTCCATTTCTTCAACTTTTCTGAATTGATTCTCACATCACGTGGAGTCACAAGTGAAAAAAAAAAAAAATCATATTAAACAAAAATGAGTACTTAACTTACAAAAGATCGTTTTACTGACCATTGCTCTTTAACTACAATTTCAAAGCTCAAAGCATCATTTTTTTTCCCATTTCAACAAATCATCAAGTTTGAAATTTTAGTAATATATGTTTCGTTTCTCGTATTATATATTCGACACCACGTTTTTCTACATGATATATATATCAAAAATATATATTAAAAAATAGAGCTAAATTATATAATAGGAAAAACTCTCAACGTTATCTTGTTCAAAGAGTGGGTGTGGTACATTAAAACGTGTCGTATTCTCATTTGCTTAGTAAGCAAGTGGAAGACAAATTGAGTTCTGCAATATAACCGCTCTATGGAGTAAGTAACGAAAGCTTATCTGTCTGAAAATTAGCAGCAGATGGTCCGATTCAGTTGACTAACGCCTACGTTACCCATGTAGTCATTACCTACTTTGTCTTACTCACTCAGGACTCACCGTGCACAATTTCACATTATGTATAGACATACTCGAACCAAGAATTCTGTGTAGGAGTTCAAACCAAAAGAAACAAGCAAAACTGATTAGAGTAGTTAAACTGTTAAAGAATAGTATAAATGAATAAATGATTTATGATGATATTGGTGAAAATATCATGGACGCAAAGCGATCTCTATTTAATATATGTCTGTTTATGAATCTCTTTTTTACAAGTTCTTAAAGTCTTCAAAATGCTTTTAAAGTACTCTTTGGAAGCGTCATTGTCTAATCATGGTAAGATGATATATTACAAGATTTTATTTCGGCCCCAAATAGTGTCTATAATGTAAATGCCATTATTAACTATGCTGATTGGTACCTTCTGCGGACAAATTTCAGACCGATGTGTTGTGGTCTTATCATCTTCTCACTATGTATCCTTTTCAATTTAAAAAATGTGGAGTATGGAAAATTTTCTACTTTGTTCCCACTTTCATGCAAACACACTTAACTGATAGGGAATTTTGGTACCGTTGGTGTTATCAAAATGTTATCAAAATTTTCTACTTTGTTCCCACTTTCATGTAATCTTGTCTAAACAAAATGTTCGAACGAATGACACCAAAAATTTAATAGACTTTTGTTGTTGTCGATCTAAATGTTTTACAAACATGCTCTTGTTGAGAGTCAACTTTTTTTATAATAGAATTTATTTGGTGTTTTAACACAACGCAAAACGGGTTTCACGTAACATGAAATTTGTATGTTTTAAGTTTTTTTTAAAAAACTAATATATAATATACATATTAATTCTATATTCAGAATCAAGTACTACCACTTCAAACTTATATTTCCTCTTTTACCAAAACAAACAATAGTTTCTGTTTGTCACAACAAAAATCCAGAATCCAATTACTTGTTATATCTCTTGTCTGATAGATTTTTCATGAGTTTATTTTAATATTCACAATTCTACAAAATAATACCATTTTTGTTTCTTTATTTTGTATTTGTCATGATCCTCTCAAATCAAACCCACCAAGACAATGAAATAGATCTTTTCTTCCCTTTCTTGTGTAAAGACAAAAGTCCATAAATACTCTCTTTCAACACCTCTCTCATTCACCATGCAATCTGTCTTTCCTTCTAACCAAGACTTCTCTCCAACAATAACCAAAAATACATAGATTTTTTCTTTCTCCGATTTCAAGATTCCCCAACTCCTTTTTTCCAAGATCATCTGCAACACCCTTGGTAAGCTAGCCTCTTCTTCTTCTTGCTTAGTTTGATCATTCAGTGAACCTAAGACTTCTTGATCTATCAATATCAAAAACTAAGTACTTCTATGTCAAGAAACAGAGTAGTTCTATTGCAAGAAACAGAGAATTTAAATTGTTTTTTTTTTCTTCTAGATGGCGATAGGAATCTTTGGATTGATCCCAAGCTCATCACCAGACGAGCTAAGGAAGATTCTTGACAAGCTTTCCACAAAATGGGGAGATGTGGTTGAGGATTTCGAGAGTCTTGAAGTGAAGCCGATGAAAGGAGCGATGACTAACGAAGTTTTCATGGTGAGTTGGCCGAGAAAAGAAACAAAATTTGGAAGTAGGAAGCTCCTTGTTCGTATCTATGGCGAAGGTGTTGATGTTTTCTTTAACAGAGACGATGAGATTCGAACCTTTGAGTTTGTAGCTCGTCAGGGCCATGGACCTACGCTCCTTGGACGCTTCCCCGGCGGTAGAGTCGAAGAGTTTATTCATGCCCGGGTAATTTATTTATTCTTTCATTTTTATTTTATTTATCAAGATTCTACAAAAAGAAAAAAAAATTACTACTTTGACCAGTTCTGTACATTAGTTTTTGGCTGTGGATTTTTAAGTTTTCTCACCATTTTGGTTTATGAAGAGACCGGATTGAAACCAAATACCAGTTGGCTTTTGGTTTAATATTTCGATATAAATTCGGTTTTATATAGAAAAGAATTGAGTGATTTTCATGTTTGATTTTTCTTACGGTGCGGTTCATTTTGGTTTATTGGATTATGAAAAAAATGAAACCGAATAAGTATACATATCTTTCGTTCATTTTTCGAATTTGGTTTGGTCAGATTCAGGTTAAGTTAGATTGAGCAAACCTTACCACTAAAATAATTGGTTTACCATTTACAGGAAAAGTTTGGCGTATTTTTAAAGAACTGAGGTTTAATCTGGTTATTTTTCTTCATGTTTGCTCTGTTCGATATGTAGAATTAGTGAAACCAAATTGGTTTATGTTTTAATTGGTTTAGTTTCGGATTCTTTTTCTGGCACAATTCTGGTCCAGCGCAAACCTTATCTTCATCTAATTGGTTTACATTTTCATGTGAGTGTTAAACCGGGAAAAAAACCGAAGTGTTTTGGGTTTAGTTGTGTCACATTATCACACTAGATTATGACCGTAGTATACCGCGGGACAAGTTTTTTTTTATTTTTTTTAATTTCTATTTTAATACTAATTTTGTTAATATACTCTTTTGTTAATTTAGTGATTTAATATATAATTTGTGGTATACTGCATAACAAAATTTTTTAATACAATCTTAATTAAATCAGTTTGATTCGAAATATTTTATATTGGTATTGTTAAAATAGTAAAATAAGGATTTAACATGTATTGAAGTATCATATTAATGATACTTTATTTTTTAGTATTATCAATTCAATTATTTAATATCATATAACCCGTTATGTAATATAACTCGTTTGTGTTATTTTGAAAATTTAATATGTTTAAATATTCATAATTTTAAACTTTTTATTAAGTTTAGATATATCAGTTATAAGTTATAAACTTTTTAACATTCTATAATTTACTATAGACGTTAAATTTACGATACATGTATGTTGAACACACACTTTTTATATTAATTGAGTAATATATGTTCGTTTAAAAAAATTCAGCTCACAATATATACAGGAAAAATATACATTTTTATCAACTTTATGTATTATATGATGATTCACTACATTTAAATTTTAAAATAAAAAAATGATAGGAGAATGATTTTTTTAATATAGAATAAATCTTCTAAATATCTATATTAATTATAAATTATTATATATATGGATATTTAAAATATTTTAAAAATTGTTTGGTTATAAAGATAGTAGAGAGAATTAACTAAACTTGTTTGAATATGAATATAAACATTAAATGTCATTAAATATAAAAACTTTCCAAAACCGATTTTTGAGCAAAAACTGCTGCAAAAAATACTAGTATAGATATAGGAATTAGAATTTTTTTTTTGTCCCTTTTCGAAATGTGCTTGAATTAGATTCATCAGCAAATTCTTGTGTTGGCCTCTTTCCATTAAAAGATTGACACAGTATTAATTCTTGCATCTTGTAACTTTGGATCAGACACTATCAGCAACCGATCTACGTGATCCGAACATATCAGGTCTGGTTGCACTAAGTCGAGGTAAAACAATATCATCACACACATTGATGAACATGAGACTTCTCATTTCTCTGTCTATTATAGTTTATGAGACTTTTGGATTTTGTACAGGATTATGAGTATGCAAGTTATAACCCAATTGCTTACGACATAGCAAATCACTTCTGTGAGATGGTGGCAAAATACCATTCTGACACTCCTCATATCTTGGACTACACTCTATATCCAGGTACAGTAGTTAACTAAATAATAGTTTACCATTGAGAGAAGTAGGGTTTAAAATTCATGGTTTGGGAATTGCAGGTGAAGAAGAAAGGAGGAGATATATCTGCAACTACCTCACCTATTCAGGTGAAGAGCCAAGAGAAGAAGACATAGAACAACTCTTGGATGAGACTGAGAAGTATACACTGGCAAGCCATCTCTTCTGGGGGTTATGGGGAATCATATCTGTAAGCTCTCATTCTCTCTCTTTCATAGTTTAGATGAATACAACAACAGAAACTTATGATTGTGTGCTAAGCTTATGATTGTGTGCTAATGTAATTGTGTGCAGGGCTATGTGAACAAGATTGAGTTTGATTATGTCGAGTATTCAAGGCAGAGATTCAAACAGTATTGGCTACGAAAGCCCCAGCTTTTATCTTTCTACCCATCATCATAAGTAATAACTCTCTGTTTACTTTAGTGCTTACTCTTTGCGAATAACGCTATACAAAACCAGTGATGGATCCATAATATAGCTATGCCAAAGCTAGATAACTGTATGTTGTTCTTGTTTTCTGATACTATGTAACGAATGAGTGAACGTTATAAATACTCAGCACAATAATAATTCCAAGGCTACATTTACATGCAATCGCAATTTATTTTGGAGAAAAAACCATGTTGAGGATGGTGATCTAAGAATCAAGAGCTGCCATGGAATGCACGGTTTCAATGACTGAATCTATAAGGTCATGAGACTTGCTTGTACCTGCAAGCTTTAGATGTTTTGGTGCTTCAGCTCTATCGAAATAGAATGCACCAGAGACAAGCTTCTCTTTTGGCTGCAGTGCTAACCAAACAATTGTGTCTGCTCCTTGTTCGCTTGTCCTAAGCTTACCCGCGAACCTGATTCACACAAGTTTAAAACATTCTTTAGTACAAAAAAAGATGTTTGCTCTAAGCATAAAAGATGTTTTCTTTAGCAGAGTTATCTTACGATTCACTGAAACTTGGCAAACTCTTGGCAACACCAGGTGTCTCAGCCCATCCAGGGTGCATTGAGTAGAAACCTATGCCTTTGTTCTTATACTTGTCAGCCCATTTTTCTGTTAGAGCCACCTAATCATTTTGATACAAACGAAATCAGAAAACAGAAAAAAGTAGAGACTTGGACTAGTAGATTCTGTGTTTACAGACCTGGATTCTTTTGTTCCGTGCGTATTGTTCTACTCCATCAAATTTTTCACCACTAAACTGCAGAAACATTATATGTAGATCTGATATATAAGTGGTGCAAACAGTTTTGAAAAGGAAGCAAAATTGAACATAATCAACAGTTGAAGATGATATATACTGTCCTGCAGATTGAGTTACCTGGAGATCTGTTGTAAGGGGCGAAGTGTACATTCCACCAGAGGAAACTGTGATGACTTTGGCGTCTGGTGTTGCTTTCTCCAACAGTGGAAGCATCAACTCTGTCACTGTGTATGTCCCAAGTACATTCACCGCGAAACTTAACTCAAATCTGGCATAACAGATGAGCATAGGTATTAAATAAAGATTAAATGATATTGAAATGCTCAACAAAGATAACTGAGACCAACCCTTCAGGTGTAGTAGTACGTTTGTTCTCAAGCAAACCAGCATTATTCACCTAAAAAATTGACAATCAGATTCAAAAATGTTCTAGACTGTAGAGTTTTAGTAAAATGTTTTTCTAGGAAGTAGGAAACGAAAACATACCAGCACATGAACCGGAACATCCTTGGAAGCGAAACTCGAAGCAAAGGACTTTATTTCTTTAATGGAAGACAAATCACACACCTACGAAAAAAGCTCAAAGTGTGAATCTGATATCTATTATGCATATAAAAAAAAAATTATAGAACTTGCAAAAATGAATTTTAAAGAAGATGATAACATACTTCAAGGTACACATTTTGGTTTCCTGTTGAGTTTTGAATCTTAGAAAGAGCCTCTTGTCCTCTTTCCTTGTTCCGGCACACCATGTAAACAGTTGCTCCACTGGAAAAAAGTAAGCGGGCAGTATAAATTTTGGCAACACTCTTCCCACAAGACTATTCGACACAAGTCTATACAATTTGGTTCCCTCAATTACGTAACAAAGAAACCTTACCGTGAAGCAAGACCCTCTGCAGCAGCAAAACCAATACCAGAATTAGCTCCAGTAACCACACAATTCTTTCCTTCAATTTGTATCTGCATATCTTCAGGTTTGAACTTCTTCGAATGCTCTCTACCAAAAAAAAATCACAGCAAGTACATCAATCACTTCTTCATAACAGAGTTCCTCAAGGTACTAATTCCATTGTTGAAAAGCAAATGTTGAATCTTTCCACACATTCTAATACCTTCACAATATTAATCCACACAATCATATACAATCCATAAAAATCAAAACTTTTAATCTCCACAGGATTGAAAAATGTAGAAACAACAACAACGACTTACAAGAAACCATTCTTGGTGAAGTTCATATAGCCAAAAACCCCAAAAGCGGTTGATCTCCATGTCTACAGATCAAAATCAGACAAAAGTTGTCATTTTAAATCCGACACTGGCTAGACAGAAACAAACAAGCTATAGGGAAATGAGTGGTTCCGAGGACAAGTTAAAAAGGGACGTACCTTTAAGAGAAACATTTCCGTGAGTTGGAAGATATTGATTCGATTCGAGTTCCTGTGTTGATGGAGAAGAGATGTGTTAGATTTAGCCAATGGTGCAGGAGAGTTATGTCAATTTCGTCGATTGGAAAATAGTGAGAGAGAGAGAGGTTCTGGTAGGGGTTGTGCCACGTAGAAGAGAGCCTCACCGTGACAAGAACTATTGATGACGTAGCACATTTTTTCAGGATATTTTTTTGAAACAATTACTTAGATGTACTCCAAAAAATAGTTTATTTATCATATATAACAATTTTCTAAAATTTGCTCAAATATTTAATGTTCTAATATAATTATAATTTATTTTCTGAACTTTTTTTTAATTTTGATTAAAAAATAATAAAAATATACATCAGCAAATTAAAATACACATCATTTTTCATAATCCACGTCACAATCCAAAAAAAAAACTTAACGGCTGAGTTATCGTATTTACAGGAAAACGAAAAGTCTCATCGATTCATATGACGGCTGAGTTATGATGTTTTGTGGCTGAGTTATCACAAGAAATAATCTGAAAACAAACAATTGATTTATATTACTTGACGATTGAGTTATAATATTTACGGGAAAACAAAAGATCTTGTCGATTCATATGACGGCTGATATATCATAGTTTTTAGGTATTTTTAGCTACGATATAAGTCTTATTTATAGAGTCTTTTTGGTATTTTTAGAGTCTTTTGAGTCTTTATATAATTTAGCATGGATGAGAGCATAATGAAGCTAAATAGGAGGATTTGGAGTATAATCAAGCATTGAGGCTGAAGCTGCGAAGTTGGGAGACCAGTTCAAGAGTAAGCATCGGTCGATGCTTCATATGTGTTGATCGATGCAGAGCCACAAGACAAATCGGAAGTTTTCCCACAAGTTTTGAAAATTTACAAAACTGCCCCAAAATTTTTCATATTTGCATCATTAGTCTCTGTACGTGTTTTGGAAATATAAATAGAATTTCTAGGTCATTGTTTAGACCTAAGCTTTATTTTTCCTGCAACTTGAGAAAATCCTGAGAGATTTTAGAGAGTTTTTGGAGAGAAGAATCAAGACTCCTTCTAGAGAAGATTCATAACTTCTTTTCTACTTCTTTAGAGGGGTTATTAGTTTGAGAATTAAATAAAATTTTAATTACTTTAAAAGTTATGTGAAATATGTTGGTATTCATACAAGATTTTTTAAAACTTTTTTAAAATTTGGTGTTATTAGTTGTAGATTTGTCAAAAATTATCTAAAATCTTCATAAATCTAGTGTTATTGGATTAAAGGTCTTATAAAGTCTTTAAAAGTTTTGTGTTATTCAAGTAAAACAAAAGAATCTTGGATTGTTAATAAATTCAAATATTGTATTATTGGTTTAGAATTTTATATTATTTTCATCATAAAAAAAAATTTTAAAAACTCTCTCATCAAATAGATAGATTTGTGAATCATAGTTCATAATTTTTTTTATTTTATTTTTGTTAAAAATGAAAACGTAGATCTCCTCATCTCTCTGATACTTCTCTCATCAGACTCTAACATATTTTTTATATCAACTATTGAGGAAACGTGTCTACGTTTGCCCCGAGAAGACATGCGTACACCATCACTAATCTCTCTATTTGAGTTTTTATTAACCTTTTTGTTGCGTATTGGGTAGAGTGAAAATTAAATTTCAACTTCATAGCAAAGAGAGATATATTCTTCAGAGGGGCTTAGGGTTTATGATCATAAATTGATTCATGACAGCAATAAGAGATAAGCAAGATTTTTTTTTTTTTTTTTTCACAGAAGCCTTAAATAAATAAGAGAATATTATGCAATATTTTTTTTGAGAAAGATTTTACAAGATTAGGAAAAACAAATCAACAAGATTTTAAAAAACTTTAAAACAATCACCTAGAATCCTTCATTTTATATTTTCCATGATTTTATTTAAAGTTATTAAAATTCTCTTAAAATCCCAAACCAATATTCCCTCCTTAATCTCTTAATGCTATCTATTTTATTCTTTTTTTTTTTATTTTTTTTTTGTCAACAAAAGATCAGTTCAAACGAGCCAATTGGTGGGAAAATCGTTTACAAACAAAACTTGGTGCGGAGATGTACGCGCTTGGCGTGCCAAAGAATCTGCCCTTACATTAGCATTTCTAGATATTAAAGATAAAGAGAAAGAAGAAAATTCCTCCCGATCAGTCTTGATGTCGTCAAGGTACGCCGAGAACGCTGGCCAGTCGGAAGGGGAAGACACCATCTTCACCAAGTCTGAGCAGTCGGTATAGAAAGCCACCTCTCTGAAGTCATGGCCGATCATGCAGCACATCGCCCAAAGGAACGCTTCAACTTCAGTATGTAATGGAGATAGACTTTGCCGGAAATTCTTGGCTCCCAAAAACGGCAATACTGTCTGGACCGAGGTACAACACCATCCAGCACCTGCATACAAATCCCCTGCTTTCCAAGATCCATCGGTGAAGCAGCGGTATCCCGAAAAGACCGAAGGGAGGGAACCAGTAGCCACCCTAGCTGGTATCCCCGAAACTACTGGAATAGTGGTCAGTGGAGCGTCCTCTACCCGAGCCTGCTGCCACGCTGCAGCTTCTCCCTCTGCTACCTTAACAATATCCTCCGGCCGATCGACAATATTGTCAAAAACACGTGCATTCCTTGCTTTCCAAATAAACCACATAAGCCAAGGGAAAGCCGCAACATGAGCCCCAGGATTCTGGTTCCCTAAAAAGTGATCTACATTCGCATAAACGGATTCCGTCGGGAAGGAAATAGGTCCCACCGGTACATGTGCTAGGGCCCAAACCTGGCGAGCCAGAGGACACACAAAAATGGCGTGATTAATGGTCTCCATGTCCGCACCACATCGTACACACCGTAAATCAAAAGCAATACCCCGTCGTCCCAAATTTGCCGAAACTGAAATACAACCAGATAAATCCTGCCACATAAAATGTTGAATCTTGGGTAGGCAACGGGCCCTCCACACACTAGCGAGTAGAGGGGTAATGTCCGGGCCTGAACCAATGGCTGCAAAAGTCCGAACCACATCATGACGTGCAGTGTGATAGCCTGATTTGACTGTATAGAGATGGTGTCCTTAGAGCCAACCCGTTTAATAAGCCCTTTATTTACCAGAGAGCGAGCAGAACATATACTCCTCCATCCATAGGAGGGAGAGTATGACCTAATCGGATCCAAAGGATTCGTATTCCGATAATACCTACTTTTTAAAACCCTGGCAAACAGCGACTCTGGAGCGTCTATCAGACGCCATAACTGCTTGGCCAGTAATGCCGAATTAAAGTCATCCACATTCCTGAAACCCAGACCACCCAACTGTTTGCTTACACATAATTTCTCCCAGGCAAGCCAATGCATGCCCCCTGACTGACCATTAGTACTCCACCAAAAGTTTGCCACCGCACTGGTAAGCTTGGATGTAATTGTTTTTGGTAAACGAAAACACGACATCACAAACGTTGGAACGGCAGTGGCAACAGATTTTATCATCACTTCCCTTCCGCCTTTGGACAGCAAATTTGCCGTCCAACCATTCGTCCGACTCTGAATCCGTTCCCGAACAAAAGAGAAAACCTTTGTCTTTGCCCCACCCAAACTTTCGGGTAAACCTAGATATGACCCCATACCACCCAACGTCGTGATCCCGAGAACACCCCGAAGCTCGGTTTTTGTCTGATCATCAATCTTGTGCCCAAATTGGACAGAAGATTTTGAAAAATTAATTTGTTGACCCGAAACCGACTCATACTGTTTCAGAATATCTAAAACAACCCGACATTGTCCTCTGTCTGCCTTACAGAAGAAAAGACTATCATCGGCAAACAACAAATGCGTAATGGGCGGGCATTTGTTCGCCACTTTTATCCCTGTAATAAGTTTATCCCTCTCTGCTTTCCGTATATTAGCAATTAAAACTTCTGTGCATAAGATAAACAAATAAGGGGAGAGAGGATCCCCTTGGCGCAACCCCCTCTCTGGAACTATCAAACCATTCGGCTGGCCATTAATAAGAACCCGTTACTCTACCGAAGTGATACAAAACATGATCCATGAAACCCATGACTCTGCAAAACCCATCTTCTGGAGCAAAGCTGCCACAAAATCCCACTCAACCCTATCGTATGCCTTACTCATGTCTGTTTTGATGGCCAAAAATTTCCCTTTACAAGACGGGTTTGTGCGCAAGCCATAAAACATCTCTTGAGCAATAAGGATATTATCGGAGATCAGCCGACCTGGAACGAAAGCCGATTGAGTCTCAGATATAAGACCAGGTACAACCCCCTTTAGTCGCTGGCATAAAACCTTAGAAATGATCTTATAGCCAACATTACACAGACTAATCAGACGTAATTCTGCCATTCTAGTCGGCTTGGCCACCTTCGGGATAAGACAAATATGAGTTCGATTTAGACCCTTCTCAAAAACTCCCTCCACCAGAAATCTATTAACCAAATCTACAAGATCCATCTTAACTATACCCCATGTTTTTTGAAAAAATAGAGCTGTCATTCCGTCTGAGCCAAGTGCTTTATTCGGATGCATCATAAATAAGGCAGACTTGACCTCAGCCTCCGTAGCGGGTCTTGTCAGCCGCTCATTATCCTCAGCTGTAATCACCGTTTGGACCTCCCTTAGGACCTCCTCAAAATTAGTCGGGTTTGTTGAAGTAAACAAATCCTCAAAATATGATACCGCCGTATTACAAATATCCACATCCTCAGTTGACCAGGTGTCATCCTTATTAAACAATCCAGTAATCCGATTACGAGCCCGTCTCTGCTTTGTTAAGGCATGAAAATACTTAGAATTTTTATCCCCCAATCGCATCCATTTACTCTGACTTTTTTGATACCAGTAAATCTCTTCATCCCCATACGCCTGACGTAACCGACTCTGTAAATCCGAAATTGTAGCAGGAGGAATTGAATCATCTGCTAGAGCCACCTCCAACTGCCACTTTAAATTTTCAATGGTTTCCCTACCGTATGGGACTTGTGATTTACGCCACTGAGAAATCGCCTTTCGGCAATTCACTATTTTATGGATGAAAGTATCGAAACCTGATCCAAATCCCCGTCCCACCCTGATGCGATCGCATCCATCAGCCCCGCCTTACCAATCCAGCGGCGGTCAAACATAAAACTCCTGTTCCCCCGCGGCCTTTTAGCCCCAATATTAACCACTAGAGGCTTATGATCAGAGGCTATCATTGGTAAGTACTCCGTCACCGTGTCTGGGAACAGATCATGCCAATCCTCATTCCCTAGAGCCCTGTCCAGCCGACAACGAATAGGTTTTTTATCCCGCCAACCCCTCCAAGACAAGCAATCACCAATATAAGGAAAATCCAAAAAACCACAATCCCTAATCATCCCATTAAAAGCGAGAAACGAGGAAGGATGACGTAACTTCCCCCCTCTTTTTTCATGATTTCCTGTCAGCTCATTAAAATCCCCAACTAAAAACCAAGGGCCAGACCGATTAGAGCTTATTCTTAAAATACGTTCCCACACCAGATCCCGATTTTTGGGGACAGGATCTCCATAAACGAAAGTTAAATGAATTATCCGCTCTTTGAAAACCGCTTCAATGTCGATTAACCTGTTAGACTCAAATAAAACCAAAACCTGAAAATCATCCTGATTATAAAACAGAGCCATACCACCACTACAACCAATAGGATCTATTGTTCTTAATTTCTTATACTCAAAATGACCAACAAACTTTTCTAGAATAGGTGATGGTTGTTTAGTTTCCATGAGGAACAAAAAATCCGGTCGATGTTTAGATCATAAATCCCAAAGATTACCAATTGTGGCCTTATTACCTAGGCCTTGACAATTCCAACTCACAATATTCATAAAATAAAAAAGAAAATATAGGAGTTAATAACTCCAAATACATCTCCTCCTGCCCTAGAGGAAATATAAAATTGAAACATCACACCAACCGTTTCCGCAAGGCCCATGATTACAAGGCCTCCTAAATAAATTTTGATATAACCGTAAAAACCATAAAGCGCAGGTATTATATAACCAAAGGGAAAAAACCAAAAAACAGGCCTCACAAAAACCCGGAGACGGCCAAGGCCCAAAA
>NC_025692.1:16042984-16058339 GCF_000633955.1 Camelina sativa | reverse complement strand
TATGAGAGTAGAGGTGAGGTAGCTTGAGTCAATCCATCTTGGCAAAACCTTCTCTCCTCTTAGTGGGACCATGGCAGCTTGTAGTATTGGAGTGATGATGCCTCCAATGGCTACGGCTCCTCTTGACCCTTTGTTTTGTAGCTTGCCTACCCAACTTCTCAAATATATCATGTGGTCAATGAGCACCATTGCAAGGTCAGTCTCCACAGTGGTCCCAAGAATGATGGTTCCATTTCTTGCCTCAAGGATGATTCCATTGAGAGCCATGTCAATTACCTTGAGCTCACCCTCATTGAGATTTCCAGTCTCCTTCCTAGCAAAGAATGTATTTGCTAAGGCCTTATGGAAGTACCTTAGGACTGGGCTTCTTATCTTTGAACTCTTGGTCTTGGAGGATGAATAGGTGATGTTGTCTCCAATGGTTTCCCAAATGGCATAGAGCTCCTCTCTTGGTATCATCAAGCTCCTATTACTACCAACTTCAAAACCAAACACATTTGCTATCTTCTTCAAAGAAAGCTCATAGTTCTTCCCCTTGATTGTGAAAGCAATATGACCAGCTCCAAACTCATCATCCTTCCTTGCATATGTGTGCAGCTTGACTGTGGCTAGAAACTCACAACTTTCTTCTTTATACCCCTCCATGCAAAGCCCCATGAACTTGGTTAGGTTGCTCTTCTCAAAAAGGTACTCCACATCTTTATCAATGGCTAGCTTCTCCATGGTTTCCTTGTGTGGATACCTAGTTCCCAGGAACTCCATTCTCATGAAGGCTTCATAAAGTTGCCTCTTTGTCAATCCACAAGATTCTGCTTCTCCATCATCCTCTCCCTCTTCTTCTTCACCTTCTTCTTCACTCTCACTCTCAACCTCCTCTTGTTCAATCTCAACTGCTGGCCTCTTCCCTTTGGCCTTGTTTCTCCTCATGAAATCACTAAGAGTTGGCTCCCTTTCTTCTTCACTTTCAGTTCTCTCAGGATCTTCCTCAACTGACTGATTTCTTGAACACGGCATCTGACTCGATCGACCACTCGGACCACCACTCGATCGAGTGCATGCTCGAGTGGGGCGTCGAGTGGTTCTTCCAGCTTCTCCTCTTGATTGTAGGCGATCATCAAAACGTTCCATGGAGCTTGCAGCCGCTTGTTGAGACTTCCTTGTAATCCTTGAAGACATTTTCGAATAGAACTGAAGGGAATAGACTCAAAGCTTAAGTTTAATAGGTTAGTGACCCAAAAACTTAAAAGAGCTAAGCTTGAGCAAAAGATGAACTTTGAGAGAGATTTTAAAACTTGATTTTAGTTGTTTTGAGCAAATGAGAGAGTGTGAGAGACATAGGATCGTGTAAGGCTTTATTTAAAGAAGCTAAGGGGGCAAGGAGACAAGGGTGGAGCGTCCATACCATTCAAATTTGAAATGAGAATCTTTGACCTGCTTTTTGCTGCCACTCGACCCCACACTCGACCAGCACGTGGTCGAGCTCCTTGACCAAAGTTTGAAATTTCAAAATTTTTCTTCTTGTTCTTCCCTCCACTCGATCATTCTAGAGAAATGAGAATCGAGTGGGCCTTAGTTCTTTGCCAACTCGGTCGAGTACCTCTCGTGGGCTGGTCGAGTGGGCTTGCGAATCTCCTTCCCCAAGTCCAAATCTCTCCATACCCATCTACACTTTCATTGAAAGGCCTGCCCAACACAAACATAAAACAAAACACATCAAAACTACTAAGAAAATAAAGCATATTTACAAAGGATACCTTAGGGACTTCCTCCCTAGTGAGCTTGTTTAGAGTCACTAAGCTTGACTTTGGCTGCCTTCTTAGGCTTTGTTTAGATACCAAGGAGGTGATGAAATCCTCCCTGGCACTTCTTGATCATTGTGAGTCTGATCCTTGATCACCTCACCCTTAACACACAAACCATATTTCTTCTTGATTTTGAGCCTTGGTCTTGCTTTCCTCAAAGACCTCTTGTTTAGCTTGACTTGGAGATCCTTAACCATACCAGTCAACTCTTGAACTGACCTCTTAAGCTTTTCCACAGGATCCTCTTGAAGAGAGAGATTGTCCTTTGGAGTTGCCACTTCACTTAAACCTTCATGACCACCTTTGTCCTTGATAGTAAAAGGTTGATCATCAATGGTAGGAAGGTTGGTTGGGTTATAGATGTTAAACTTCATAGCTATACCCTCAGAAATGTTCAAGGTCACAAGACCTTCCTTAACATCAATAACAGCTCCAACTGTGGCTAAGAATGGCCTCCCAAGGATGATAGGATCTTCAGGTTCCTTGTCCATCTCCAATACCACAAAATCTGTATGAACCCTTGCTCTTCCTATCTTGACTGGAATATTCTCCAATTTGCCAACCACATCTCTGTTTGAACCATCAGCTAGGCATATATGAAGGTTGGTGGACTTGAAGTCAGTGTGCCCAAGCTTTTGTGCTATAGAATAGGGCATCACACTGATAGATGCTCCCAAGTCACATAAGCACTGGTTGTAGTGAAGATAGCTAAGTGTGCAAGGCAGATAGAATGGACCTGGATCCTTAAGCTTAATTGGGATGATAACTCCTCCAAGGTCTTCAAGATCCTTCTCATCTTGAGCTTGAGCCTTCTTCTTTGATAAATCAAGCAAAAAATCCTTATAGAGAGGATATGGATCATACTGTTCCAAGACAGGTCCTCTCTCTTCTTCTTAGTAAGCAATGATGATCTCTTGTATGGCCATCACTTCCTCTTGTTTCTCAATCACAACCTCTTCCTTCAAAGCCTTCACTTCCTCTTGTTGCAAAGCCAACATTTCTTTTTTCTCAATGATTTCCCTTAATTCCTTAAGCTTCTGTGCCTTGAAACGTCTGGGGAATGGTAGAGGCGGTTTGTAAGCAGGAGGGATGTACTTAGCAGGCTTGACAACTTCTGACTCTTCAGCTCGATCGACCACTCGAGCACTCACTCGGTCGAGTGCTTGCTCGAGCACCTGGTCGAGTGCAATACCGGAGTCAGTCTGCTTTGCACAAACTTCACTCTGAGCTTCAAGAAATGACCAATCCTCCCCAACTTGAACTTCACTGTCCTCAGTGACTTCCTCTTCAAAGATATGAATGGCTTTGGCAGTAAACTCCCTTGGGTTTTGAACTGGTTTGCCAGGGAGTTGGGTGGGTTTTGGAGCTGAAGTAGATGCTATATTGCTCTCCATATACTTCACTCTTGAGTTAAGTCCTTCAAACTTCATATTGAGATCATTATATTGTGATGTTAACCTTTGATTCAGCTCAGCAAACTGTTTGGCTTCCTCAATTTTCCCATTGGTTTGCCCAATCAACAGCTGTTGTATCATTGCTCTTAGGTCTTGTTCCTGGCCTTGGTTAGTCTGAAACCCTGGTGGGGGACACAATTGGGGCTGGAACACTTGTTGCTGCTGCTTGGGTGCATAGTTGTGCTGTTGTTGAGGCTGAGGAGGTGGATAGACTTGGTCTTGAGGGTTGGCTACATTGGTGCTCCTATAAGAGAGGTTGTTCTGCTTGAATCCTCCACCTTGGTTGTAGCCTTTGTATCCTCCTCCTTGGTTCTGCATATAACACAACTCAGCAAACTCCCTATCTCCTTCTTGGACTGGAGCTTCTTCTTCACCAATGAAGTGAATGGTTTTTGACTGGCTTAGGAGAATCTTGTCAAGCTTCTCATTGACCATCTTTAAATCCTGCTTGTATTTGTCCTCTTGATCAGTGGAGGGGATCCTCATGGTTCTATCATAATCTTCATTATAATTACCATCTGACTGAGCAAGGTTCTCAACCAATTCCCATCCTTCTTCCACATTCTTGTTGAGGAAGTTGCCATTTGAAGCTGTATCAAGAAGCATTCTTATCTTGGGAAGCACTCCTCTATACAAAGTGCTTAGAAGGGACTCATTGCTGAAGCCATGGTGAGGACACTGAGTTTGGAATCCTTTAAACCTCTCCCAAGCTTCACAAAAGCTCTCATTATTCCTTTGAGCAAACCCAGAAATTTCATTCCTCAATCTAGCAGTCCTTGCATTGGAGAAGAACTTGGCCAGAAAAGCTTTCTTGCATGCATCCCATGTGGTTATAGCTCCAGTAGGAAGAGTCTTCTCCCAAAGGTGAGCTTTGTCTCCAAGAGAAAATGGGAAGAGCCTTAATTTGAATCCATCTTCACTCACTCCATTGATCTTAGTGAGTCCACATATTCTGTCAAACTCATCAAGGTGATCTAGTGGATCCTCCATTGGCAACCCATGAAACTTGTTGCCTTGTATCATTGAGATCAATCCACTCTTGATCTCAAAGTTATTGTTTGCTACTGAAGGTGGCACAATTCCAGCCCTTTGGTTGTGGGTATTGGGTGCATCTCCTGCACCAATGTGCCTTGGTCTTTGCTCATGGATAGCTTGTTGCTCCATGATGTCTTGACCTTGTTGTTGTTGAACTACTCTTCCTTGCTTATGTCTCAAACCCTTTTGTAGCCTGTGGATGTTGTCAATAGGCTGTTGAAGACTATCTTTGCCTTTTGACCTTGTGTGCATCAACAAACTCTACTACAGACTCGAACAGGTACACGGTCGAGCGCAGGCTCGAGTGGGTGGTCGAGTCGACTGGGAAGTAATGGCTATTTGGATACGGCTTCTGACTCGATCAAGTGCTCGATCACGGCTCGGTTGAGTGGTGGTCGAGTGGGTACCTGAAACTCAAGACAGCCAAGCAAAGGAAGATTCGAGTTCAGTAACTTCACAAGTGTTTAAACGAACTTAATCTTAGACTAATAATGATCCTAAATGTCACAAAACAAACTCAAATGGGCAACAACGCCAAATTGAAACTGATTTTTTTTGTAGGTGGTGGTGAATGATGTATGGAATGATGACTTATGAATGAATGGATGTCAGGGTGTTTCAATTCCCCTTATGCAATTGTAGTATAAGAGGTGTCAATCCAATCTGAGTGTTTGTGAACAATCAAGATGTGCATATGAGTCTAAGTCAAGCCAGATGTAAAGGTTGTTTGTCACTAACAATCCTATGATGAAATGGAAAGTGCAGAAAGTAAAACTACAAGAACTAGGAGCTAAATGCAAATGGAACAGAGTGATTATGACAAACAGAAATAGAAACTATGGAAATGCAAGTATTGAACTAATGCAAGGTAAGTAATGAACAGGATACTAAATGAATGCAACAGAAATGCAACTAGGGTGAAACAGGACAAACACAAATCATAAACACAAGTTCTGGGTTGGAACTCGAGCAAGCACTCGATCGAGTGCTGATCGAGTGCAGGGTCGAGCTGGACAAATACGCAAAACAGAGCAACACAAGAAAAACAGAGCAATACCAAAACGAATCAAACAACGATCAAACAACAGGATTTAAGCTAAGAAATCAATAAACAAGAAAGGTCTTGAGGAGGGATTCATGGGTTGGACTATGATTGAGGTCATCTAACTTGGTCAACAAATCTCAAACAACTTGAGCTAATCTCTAGACATATATTTCTAAGACATGTTTAATCCACTCTCATGGCAAGAAACAATCAAACTCATGCATCTCTAGACTTGTTCTCACAAAGTAAAGAATCTACACAAGCAGGCATTAAGCAATATGTCAAAAATCAAACAAGACTTCTAATCTCTTAGCAAGCCTAATGATAGTCTCTAGATCTAGCCTTATCTATGCTCCTTAGACATTGGTGTGATGCTAAGAGGCTTGAAATCAGATCCTACCCTCTCAGATATAGGATCAGCATTAAGAACATCTAGCCTAGAAGAGATCTACAACAATCAAGCTTGACCAAATCAAACAAACCTCAAACACAACCCAGCCTAACCCATCCTCAAGATCCTAAGCAACTACTCACAAGCATACATGATGAACAACAAAGTCATAAACCCAGAAAATACTGAAACTTGCATCATTAGAAAGATAAATCAAAGATCTACAATATTGAAGAAAGAACCAAACTCAAATTCTCAATATTAAGAAAGTTATGAAACCAACAATATTGAAGAATTTAGTCTTTTTCTCCTTTTAAAAGAAGTACAAGATCTAAGAAAATAAAAGTGCAAAAGGAATAATTCTAAAAAAGGTAAAAACTAGGTTTTAGACTCTCTAAAAAGCTGGACTCTTTTGGTGGCTGCAGGTACAAGCCCTTATATAGAAAATGTAGTGGAAGCCCTAAAAACGCTAGAAGACAAAATAGCCAGGCGGCTCGACCAACTCGACCTGGTGCTCGGTCGAGTGACCGGTCGAGTTGGCTCCTCTTGTGCTCCTCCCACTCGGTCGAGTCCCTCTCAGCACACGGTCGAGTGTCTGGTCGAGTGGGCAGTCGAGTTGGACTCCGGACCTTGGTTCTTCAGCCTTAGCTCTCTTGTTTTCTCCTCATGATTGCTTCACTTCTCCTCAGCATTGCTTCCATGCTCCTTAAGCTCCAAAATCACCTGTTTATGCATGAAAAGATGCAAATGCAATGCAACTAAACTCTAATGCAAGAACAGTCCTAAAGCTATGCAATAATGGTCAAAATGGATAGCAAAAGATGCAAAAGATGTAAATATATTAAGGGAAAACAGGGTAAAATATATGAACATCACTGACCTTGGTTCAGAACCATCATCCAGCCTCTGTTTCCCTTTATCCCCAAAAAGTGGACACCGAGATACATCATGACAGAGGCTATAACATCTCCGACAGTACCCAAATAACCTCTCATATCGCAGCGATATTGTCGTCTCCTCGCCACTATGAAACTCAATCGTGGCATCAAAGATTAGAGGCTTGAAACCATCCAACAAGATCTTCACCCGACCATTGTCCAAATCAACTTCCTCAACCTCTCCCAAATCAGCACCAATAGTACGGAATGTCTCATCTGCCCAGAAATGCAGAGGAACTCCCATGACACGAACCCAGAACTTGATAAGGTAAGGATACCGCGGATCCACCACTGGCTCCCATCTGACCAAAGAAAGCATCCAATGATCAAAATGATAGGGCTCCATCTTCAATACCTCCTGAATATCAGTCTCTTGATCGAAATCAACTGAAACCGACCTAGACCCAGATCAGCCCCAACAACCCTCTCCTCCATCTTCCATATCCGCGGCAGCATAAACAGCAATGTCTTCATATCTTGCATCATTGGGTTCATGCATCTACCATTCAAGGTTTTAGCATAACCCTCAATCAAAGCCGTATTATCAAACTGTGGAACCTTAATCTTCAGCTTACCCCCTGACCCCACAACATTCCCTTTCAACAGAGCACTTTGAGACATGACTCTCGATGCTAACCAAACACGAAACGAAATCCCGAGATAAAGAACCAAACAGCCCCGACTACCCAGAAAGGAACAGCAAAGATAACTAAAAAGAGAAGTTTGCTTAAGTAGTGATGAATGAAGAAAAGAACCAGACCGCACAGAGAATTTATAGTCGATCCCGGACGACCAAATCTTCTTGTCACTGAAAGCCGATATCACAAAACGATTGGAAATCTTCATCCCGCAAGAACCGCGACCAGGATCCCCAGAATCAAATCCCTGAAATAATGCGGCTGAAAAACCACACCCCAAAGCCAAAGGAACCAAGAGAAATCTCACACCATAACCTTCGACTCCCTGGATGAAAGCCCTCTCACTCCAATCCAACCGAATCTGTATCAATCCGACAAACCCGAGATTACCGCCCAAAAAAAACAAGACAGAATGAGAATTAACCAAAACATCCTGCTCGAATCCACCCCGTGAACCAAAAAAGGAAAGAAAACCCGTAGGTCGGAAGATCTCCAAAGACCAGAATCGAAACCCCAAAAAACTCCATCTCAGATCTAAACGATCATGAAACCGCAAATCAGAACTCACCAGAACGGATCTCAAGTCGAAATCCTCCCTCATAAAACCCAATCAAACCGAATCAAAGCCAAATCAGAACCAAATCGGAACCCTAGAACTCAACACGCCATATCAAGAGAGAGAGGTTTTCTCGAGAGAGTATTTTCTTTTATTATCTATTTTATTCATGATATGTGTTTTTACAATTATTTCTGAGTAGATCTACTTGTTAGGTTTAGGGTTTCTCATTAGGGATTTCATGGATTGTTAGATTGATTAATTGTTTGGATTCATTATCTTTTTTGTTCTTCACCGTAGGATGTTCTTAATGCTAGATCTTTGATTAGTCATCTGGATTTAGATCTTAGGATTATTGATTGATATGAAAATATAATTGATTTTTCTGACAAAAAACCTTTAGTGAGCAAAATTACTTTTTGCAAAGAGATTTGAATTTTTGGGTTTTAAAACTTAGATAATATTTGGAGTGAGAACTAATTTATTTAACAATTGTATTTAGAGTTCAAGAACGGTGCTTAACTGTTGAATCATGCTTGCTTAATTAATTGATTTGATTTTCCATGATTTCCTGAGAATTTCCCTAGGCATAGCGTTTTTTAAATTCCTGAATTACTTTTTAAAACCTTTGGTGAGCAAAATTACTTTTTGCATTGTAAAGAGATTTGAATTAGTGATTTTTTGAACTTATCTAAACTTGATTTTATTGCTGGTTTTTAACATAGAATTTTGCAAAGAGATTTGAATTTTTGGGTTTTAAAACTTAGATAATATTTGGAGTGAGAACTGATTTATTTAACAATTGTGTTTAGAGTTCAACACTTTGATTAATTGCTTGGATTATAGTCCCCAAGAATGATTTTGAGTTGAAGTCTGCCTACTTTGCTCTTGTCGGTCAAAGACCATTCCGGAATTTGCCCCATGAGAAGCCTCTAGACCACATTGAGCACTTTGAGGATATAATCACCAGCATCAGGGCTAATGGAGTCACATAGGATTATCTCTATTGCAAGCTTTTCCCCTATTCTCTTGTTGGGGAAGCTTCTCATTGGCTAAGGCAACTCAAACCAGGATCTCTGAAGACCTGGAATGACATCAAGGTGGCATTCTTGAACTACTTCTATGATGATGCAATGTCTGATGAGCTGAGGATTAAGCTCTCCACCTTTAGAAAAGGACCAGCTGAATCTTACAAAGCTGCTTGGGTGAGATTCAAAGCATACCAAAGAGATTGTCCGCATCATGGGTTCTCAGCGATACAGTTGATTAGTATATTTTTCAGTGGTATTTACTGGAGATATCAGATGGCTTTGGATGCTGCTAGTGATGGAAACTTCAAGACAAGGTACCCGAATGAAGCTGAACAGTTGATAGAAAGGCTAGCCTCAAGCAACAACACTAAGAATGCAGACCTAGAGCGGAAAAGGGCACATTAAGGCAATTTTTTAAGTCAGTTTGCTGCGGTGAATGCTAAGTTGGATACAGTCCACAATCTTCTTGTGGGAAAGAAGTTTGTCCATTTTGCTGAAGATGTTGAGACTTTTGAGATAAAAACCAGAGATTTCCGAAGAAGGTGTTAACTATGTGTATGGAGCTGGGTATCAAAATCAGAGATTTGGTCAGAAAAATTCATTCTCAGGAAATCCAAACAACAACTTCACTAGGAACTATGGTTCTTCTTCTTACCAACCCCTCCCTCCACCCAATTCAGATAGCAAGATGGAATCAATGATTGGACAGATTTTGGAAGGTCAACAGAAGTTGACAGTGGACTTCAATGGAAAGATTGATTCTGTATACACTGAGCTGACTGGGAAGTTGATGCATTAAACACTCACGTCAAGAAGCTGGAGAATCAAGTAATTCAGACTGCTGGGTTTGTTAAAAGACAAGAAGAACTTCTTTCTAGAAGAACAGAGATGAACCCCAAGCATGCTTGTAATGCAATTTTGGTGAAGGAAGGAGACGAAGATATGTTAGTGGAGCCAGCATCGATCGACACCATCACAATGCATCGATCGATGCAGTCACCATCCATCGAGGCAAACTCACTCCAGAACGAGAGCATCGATCGACACAATATTAGCATCGATCGACAGCCCCTGCAAACAGGTTCGGTTTCTCTTCCAGTTCCACCAATCGATTCAGAAAAAGTTTATAAGCCTAAGGTCCCTTTTCCTAAGCCTAGGAGATCTAAACAGGAGATTGAAGAAGCTAGATGCAATGCTATGATGGACAAGGTAATGATTGAGATGCCTTTGATTGATGCGGTCAAGTTTTCTCCTGGGATTAAGCGATATGTGAAGAGGATGGTCAATAATGGTTTGAGTCCTAAGGAAGGAGCTTTGCTAACCAAGGATGTCAGCTCAATTATGTTGAATCAGCCTCGACAGAGAAAGAAAGAGAGAAAAGAGAAAGTGGTTGTATCTGAGAAAGTGAGTGCAGTGATTCAGATTAGGATTGCAGAGAAGTTACCAGATCCTGAAAGTTTTGTGTTAGATTGCTCTATCTCCACAGGAAGGTTTCCTCATTCTCTTTGTGATCTCGGTTCTAGTATCAATTTGCTGCCACATTCTGTTGCTGTGAGACTTGGGATGACAGATTTTAAACCAACTATGATCTCTTTTATCTTAGCTGATAGATCCAGAAGGATTCCTGAAGGTTTCTTAGAGGATATTCAAATCAAGATTGGAGATTGCATGATTCCCACTGACTCTGTGGTGCTGGAATATGAGAAAAGAGCCTAATGATCCGCTCATCTTAGGACGCTCTTTCTTGGGTACAACAGGTGCCATCATTGATGTTAAGAAGGGACACATAATCTTGAATGTAGAAGATTTGGTTATGAACTTTGAGATGGACAAGCTGAGGAGGGTTCCCACTATTGATGGTCAGACATTTTCTGTGGAGGTTATTTCTGATGACAATCCGATCATAGAGCTTCATGGAGACATTACTGTTGGGTATGTCAAAGAGTTGGAACCTATTGAGAAAGTGAGTAACCAAGCTATTAAGCTTGAAGATTGGAGTGGAGATCATCTAATCAGTACTAGAGACCATGATGAGGTTCTGATCCATGACAAGTCTCTTGTAGATGACGTTTTTGTATTGGAAACACGAATTTTAGAGGTTAATTGCAGAATCGTTGAAGAAACACGAGTTGCAGGCCCAACATCGATCAATGCAGCTGTTGCATCGATCGACACACCTCCACGAGCCACCCATACCTCAGTCCTGCCCTGGTCCTGTTCCCCACATCCTTGGCAGACCTCATGCACCTAAAGCTTATACACCACCTTGGATGAAGCGGACATTCTCTCGGAAGCATTCATTGCCATGTTCCAATCCACCGGATTCTTGAGATCCGACACAGTCAAGCTAATGACTGAAAACAAGCGCTTAGTGGGAGGCAAGTCACTCATAGGTTTTTCTTTTCCACTTAAATTGAGTCATTTTTATCCTTGCTTTGAGTCAGTTTGAATTTGTATTGAATTATGAACTTCTATCTATCATGTTGCGTTTAATCTTATGTTTGAGTGATTCTTAGCAGTGCTAACATCCAAGGAATGAGAAAAACACAAATTAATCGCAGCTAACTCAGGAGTAATGTTCGAACTCTCTGCATCTGCAAGGTGCATCGACCGACACACCATCAGCATTGGTCGACACAGAACATACGGATTGGTAACACGATTTTGTTCACAATTTCAATACTTATTCGTTTTTGTTTATTTTTCTTCGCCAATGTATTACTTGATAACACTGGGGAAAGTGTTGTTTAAGTCTGGGGGAGGCAGTTACTAACTACGTTTTTATTTTTGAGCTTCAGTCCAAAAAAAAATTGTTTTATTGAGCCAAAATTTTTGTTGGGAACTATGATTTTCTTTTTAGTGTACTGCCTTGGTAGATTAATGCTACAGACTGAATCCACAAATCCGACTAATGAAAAATCCAATGGCTGACCAGTAAACCAGAGACATCCAAATTTCCAACAGAATTCACAAAAGCCTAAGGTAACTTCTGCGCTTTTATTTTTACCTCATCAAGGAGATTTATGTTCATAGAGCTTGACTCCTTGTTCATACCTGACAAGTAAGATTTCAAAAGAAATTGGTATTCCTCTCCATTATTCTAGTTATAAAAAAATATCCCTGAGAGCTTTGTTAAAAAAAAGAAGAGATTTTGATCAGTTTAGAGAGGTAGTAGGTAAATTACCTGTAACCTCATTATTCTACTCTTGAGTCAAATGATCACACACTACTTGGAAGCGAGGGGTAGATAAATTACTGATGACCCCATTATTCGCCTACAACTTTGAAGAAAAGAAAAAAAGATAGTAAAAAGAAAAAACAACAAAGCAAAGCTCAAAGGAAGATTAAAAAGAATAAGCCTCGGAGAGAGAAAGAGTACCACATGTTGTACAAGTTATATCTTGCTTGTTAGGGTATAGTACGGGAATGAGTCTAGAAGGTTCTTGACATTGATCAAATTGATGAGACCCACCGATGAAGGCTTAATGGAGGAAGTAGTGAAATTTGGTTTGAATTTGGGATGCTACGAAAGTCAGCGGAGAAGTACATGGTGGTTCGATTTGGATTTATCTGCTAAGCATATGGATTATGGTTTGGATGATCATGACATTACTTTAAAAAGAAAATGAGTTTCTGCGTTTTCAAACCTCTTTCACAGATCTAAGTTTTTGTTTTGCTTGAGGGCAAGCAAAGGCTAAGTCTAGGGGAGTTGATATATCATGGTTTTTCGGTGTTTTTAGCCATGATATAAGTCTTATTTATAGAGTCTTTTTGGTATTGTTAGAGTCTTTTGAGTCTTTATAGGATTTAGCATGGATGAGAGCATAATGGAGCTAAATAGGAGGATTTGGAGTATAATCAAGCATTGAGGCTGAAGCTGCGAAGTTGGGAGACCAGTTCAAGAGTAAGCATCGGTCGATGCTTCATATGTGTCGATCGATGCAGAGCCATAAGACAAATCGGAAGTTTTCCCACAAGTTTTGAATATTTACAAAGCTGCCCCAAAGTTTTTCATATTTGCATCATTAGTTCCTGGACATGTTTTGGGAATATAAATAGATTTTCCAGGTCATTGTTTAGACCTAAGCTTTATTTTTCCTGCAACTTTTGAGAGAGAAAACCCTGAGAGATTGTAGAGAGTTTTTGGAGAGAAGAATCAAGACTCCTTCGAGAGAAGATTCAGAACTCCTTTTCTACTTCTTTAATCTCTTAATGCTATCTATTTTATTCATGATTTGTGTTTTTACAATTATGTCTGAGTAGATCTGCTGGTTAGGTTTAGGGTTTCTCATTAGGGATTTCATGGATTGTTAGATTGACTAATTGTTTGGATTCATTATCTTTCTTGTTCTTCACCATAGGTTGTTCTTAATGCTAGATCTTTGATTAGTCATCTGGATTTAGATCTTAGGATTATTGATTGATATGAGAATATAATTGATTTTCCAGACAAAAACCTTTGGTGAGCAAAATTACTTTTTGCAAAGAGATTTTGATTTTCGGGTTTTAAAACTTAGATAATATTTGCAGTGAGAACTGATTTATTTAACAATTGTGTTTAGAGTTCAAGAACGGTGCTTAATTTATGAATCATGCTTGCTTAATTAATTGATTTGATTTTCCATGATTTCCTGAGAATTTCCCTAGGCCTAGCGTTTTTTATAATTCCTGAATTTACACTTTTGAATTCTGTTTTTGCATTGCGTTTAAATTAATATTTTGGTTTAGCATAATTAGAAAAGATTATTAAATCTTTTGTGTGATCTAGAGTCCTTGTGGATACGATCCCTAAGTACTACAACTGCAAGGCTGTTAGTACCATTAGGGTATTACAATTTTACCATATCAACGGTTGAGTTATAATGCTTTGTGGCTGAGTTATCAAAAGGAATAATCTGTAAGCCGAAAATGAAAGGTCTGGTCGATTAATATGACGGATGAGTTATAATGCTTGACGCCTGAGTTATTGCACAAAATAAAACAAATGTATTACAATAATACTACATTGGACAAGTTTTCGCATTGTGCCCAACTTGTTTGCATCGAGAACATGCGTTTAGCTCATGGCTTAACGCGTTCAATCCGTAGTCATCAAAAACAAGCTTCACAAGTTTGTCGTGTGCTGTTTCTGCATCTATCTGCACAACTCTACACACTCTATCGTCGGTGTTAAATATATATTTGTGTTTCTTTACCCAATTACCGAAAACAACAATTACCAGAACTTGATCCATGAAAGAAAATGAAGAACAAGGTGAAGAAGAAAGTGAAAAAGAAGTAGAAGAAAGGTGAAGAAGAAAGTGAAGAAGAAGTAGAAGAACAAGGTGAAGAAGAAGGTAAAAACCATGTTAATATTTCACTTATAACCAGTTTAAGAACAAAAGTCGAGGGAACGACGTTTCGTATTTCCGGAGAAGAAAGATGATGACATGGAATGCTGACATGGATGATGCGTCCGACGTGGCAAGTCAGCCATCAAACAAATTATAACTCATCCTAAATATAATTCAGCCATCAAACAAATTATAACTCAGTCACAACATGAATAACATTATAGTAATTAAAAAGCAAAAAAATAGCTGCCAAATTCAGCCGCTTCATCAACTGAAAATATGTAACTCAGTCGTAAAATGGCCGAGTTGTACGATAAGTTAGCCTATCACGGCTGAGTTATAGTTTTTAACCATAACTCAACCGTAACTACATCTCATAAATCAGCCGTTTTTCATAACTCAGCCAGCCGGAAAAAAAGTTAATTCAGCTGTGTCGTAGTGATAACTCAGCCAAAATTTTGACAACTAAACCATCGGGTTGTTATAGCATAATTCAGCCAAAAAGTTATAGCATAACTCAGCCAGATTTCAATAAGTCAGCCATAACGCTTGGCTGAGTTATGCTATAAGTCAGCCGTCCGCTCTTACTCAAATGTTTTTCTATAAATCAGCCGCAACATACCTATAACTCAACCTTCATTACCTCTGTAACGCGTTACGGCTGAGTTATTTAATACACGTCAGCAATTTCTGACGTGACGTCTGACGTGGCAATGACATTTTTGTAATTACGTTTTTCAGATAACATAAAACAAGAGCACACTGGGTATTTTGAAAATACCCAAAATATTTTAGTAATAAAAAAAAGATTTTAAGATTCTGGTAATATTATCTAAAATGTATAATATCCCAGTAAATTTTTCTATTTTTTTTTCTTAACATAAATTTTTCTTGAAAAAGGAAAAAGAAAATAAAATTGTTTTGGTAAAGGACAAGAATTTGTTTCGTACCCTATATACACAAATTAATTATTCTTTTACATATTTTAATATCCAAATTTCATAATCGGATTTTAACGATGATAGTAATGGTATTCATTACTTTTTGTTATTTCGTTTAGTTTCTAACCGGGTTAAGAAAATTAAATGTATTGTATGTTTAAAAATTCTTTTTTTTTTTTTTTTTTTTCCAA
>NC_025692.1:16040029-16041705 GCF_000633955.1 Camelina sativa | reverse complement strand
TTGAAACCTCCAAAATAAGGAATCCATATTAGCATATATAGAATCCGACGGGAAACAACCCGTAGAGGTCGGAAATTGGGACAGTCCCCAAACCTGCCTAGCCGGAGGGCATAAAAAGAGGGCATGGTTGACTGTCTCTTCCGTCTCCCCACAAATTTCGCAGTCCATATCACAGCTTAATCCACGACGCCGTAGATTAGCTGTTGTCGCCATGCAACCCGTAATTGCTTGCCACAAAAAATGTCTGAGTTTTGGTGGACACCTAATCTGCCAGACATATGCCTGTAGAGGGATAATATTGGGGCCAGAAATGGGAAGACCTCTCTCTGGTTTCTGCCGCAATGCCTGATATCCAGATTTAACAGTATAGCTACCGGTTTTAGTCAAATGTTATCCCAAGCTATCCGGTGTGGTAAGATTACCAAGAGGTAAAGCAGAAATAAGGGCTACATCCTCCGGCTCGAAAGAAGCCGAAAGTAATGCCGGATCCCAGGAACGTGAAGTCATGTCAATGAAATTTTTAACTCTAAGCGTTGGATCGACTGGCGATCCTGAACGCAATGCTGGTCTCGGGGATTGAGCAGGTATCCAAGGGTCAGACCATACTGAAATGGAGGCCCCAGTTCCTACCCGTTTAATGAGTCCTTTGTTCACCAGAGAGCGAGCAGAAATCATACTTCGCCATCCATAAGATGGAGAATAAGATTTAATAGGATCTAATGGATCCGAATGCCTATAATACCGTCCTTTGAAAACCTTTGCAAATAGTGAATCTGGAACTGATATCAACCGCCAAAGTTGCTTAGCCAACAGTGCGGTATTGAAATCGTCCAGACACCTAAACCCCAAGCCTCCCTCCATTTTATCGACACACAATCTGTCCCAGGCGATCCAATGTAAACCCCGAGTTTCTCCCGAAGAGCTCCACCAGAAGTTGGAGATGGCACTCGTAAGTTTCCGTGTAACTGTTTTGGGAATTCTAAAACAGGACATAACAAAAGTAGGGACAGCCGTCGCGACCGATTTGATCATGACTTCTTTACCCCCCGGGACAGTAACCTGGCAGGCCAACCACCAGCCCTTTTTTGTAACCGATCTTGGACGAAAGAGAAAATTTTGGTTTTCGATCCACCAAGACTTTCCGGGATTCCCAAATAGGAATTCATGCCACCTAAAGTGGTAATCCCCAGGATACCCTTTAAGTCGTCACGCACATCCACATCTACTGTATGTCCAAATTGAACTGAAGATTTCTGGAAGTTTATCCTCTGTCCAGAAATCCTCTCATATTGCCTAAGAATCCCCAAAATAACTTCGCACTGTTCCTTTGTGGCCCGACAGAAAAATAGACTGTCATCTGCAAACAGTAAATGTGAAATTGTCGGACATGCAGTGGAAACCTTGATACCCGTGATAAGCTTAGACTGTTCCGCTTTCCGTAAATTTGCAATAAGTACCTCAGTACAGAGGATAAAAAGATAAGGTGACAAGGGATCTCCTTGACGAAGCCCTCTAGACGGTATTATTGATCCATGGGGTTGCCCATTTAATAAGACGCTATATTCCACTGATGTCACACACCACATGATCCAAGAAATCCATGTCTCACAAAAACCAAATTTCCGCATTAAGGAATCAATAAAGGACCATTCTACCCGATCATAGGCCTTACTCAT
>NC_025692.1:16036253-16039175 GCF_000633955.1 Camelina sativa | reverse complement strand
CTCACAAAAACCAAATTTCCGCATTAAGGAATCAATAAAGGACCATTCTACCCGATCATAGGCCTTACTCATATCTGTTTTGATGGCCATAAACTTGCCCATACAAGAGGGATTAGTGCGGAGTCCATGAAATATTTCCTGAGCAATCAAAATATTATCCGTAATTAAACGGCCTTCTACAAACGCTGACTGTGTCTCAGAATTTAATGCTGGCAAGAACTTACGCAACCGTTGACATAAAATTTTTGAAATAATCTTGTACCCGACATTACATAGACTAATGGGGCGCCATTCAGTCATCCGGGTCGGTTTTTCTACTTTTGGGATAAGACAAATATTAGTCTTATTGAGGCGTTTATCAAAACTGCCAACCTGAAAGAAAGACTCCACCGAAAGCTTTAAGTCAGCTTTAACTGTATCCCAAGCACGCTGATAAAACAGGGCCGTCATACCATCCGGTCCCGGGGCTTTATCAGGGTGCATCATAAATAGAGCCTCCTTGATTTCCTGTTCTGTGACTGGCTTAGTCAGTTTCTCATTGATTTCGTCCGTTATAGAGGTGCTGATTTCACCCAACGAGTCCTCAATTTCTGAGGGATCGGTGGACATGAATACCTCTTGAAAATATGAAGTTGCGATATTCTGGATCCGAGGCTCCTCTGTGGTCCAGTGACCCAACTCATCATACATTCCAACAATCCGATTATTAGCTCTTCTTAACTTCGTTTGGGCATGAAAATAGCTGGTATTTTGGTCTCCGAAGCGCATCCACTTACTTCGACTCTTTTGATACCAGTAAATTTCCTCATCCCGATAAGCTTCCCGCAATTTCCAATTCAATTCCGAGATAACCTCAACAGAGATAGAGTCATCCTCCTGAGCAATGGCTAGCTGGGATTTTAAATCCTCAATTGTTTCCCGTCCAAATGGGGCCTGTGCTTTCCTCCAGCGGGAGATTGCTTGGCGGCACTTTATTATTTTGTCCATTAAATTCCCAGACTCCCCTGTCTCCCCTGAGAACCATCCCTCTGAAATAGCTCCAAAGAGACCCTCTTTCTCCAGCCATCAGCGGTCAGAGCGAAAAACGCTCCTCCCTCTCTGAATTGTATCCTCTAAAAAGGCTAACACCGGTTTATGATCCGAGGCTATCATTGGTAGGTATTCCGTGAACGCATTCCGAAACAAGTCATGAAGTTTCTCATTGGCTAGGGCGCGGTCAAGACGACACCTGATTGGCTTCTTATCACGCCAACCATGCCAAGACAAGCTATCCCCAACCGCCGGAAACTCTAATAATCCACAATGCCGAATCATTGTGTTAAAATTCACAAAGGAAGAGGCGTGGCAGAGCCTTCCGCCCCGTTTTTCGTGAGTACCTTTAAGTTCATTAAATTCACCTATAAAAAACCAAGGGGCATCACGAGACAAGCCAATCCGCGTTAATCTTTCCCACACTAAATCTCGATTCGTTGGTACCGGATCACCATAGACAAATGTAAAGTAAATAATATGTCCTTTATAAGTAAGTTCCAAATCAATCAACCGATTGGATTCAAATAAAATGGAAACATCATAATTATTATTATAAAATAAGGTCAAACCGCCACTACATCCAATAGGATCAACTGTTTTTAAATTTGAATAACCAAAATGACCAACAAAAGATTCCAAAACAGATAAAGGCTGTCTAGTTTCAGATAAAAATAAAAAGTCAGGTCTATGCTTTCCCCACAAATCCCTGAGATACCCAAAAGTTGCTTTATTCCCCAGTCCTTGACAATTCCAACTTAAAATCTTCATTTATCTGCTGTTGGTTTGGGTGGCTTGACTCCACCAGTTGGACCCTTCTCCTGATCCGAATTCCTCATGTTTGATCCTTCTCCAGCCTCTTTAGGGACAGGGCGTTTCCTTGGCGTTGTGCGTAGATACACGTTCAATTTCCTGGAAGCAGCTCCTTTAAGAGACAAAGGAGGTTTCACCTTGTGGACCTTTTCCCCTTGCGGAGCCATGACAGAGGTTGCACCTGAGTCAAGTTTTGCTTCCACGGGACCATCACCTGAGTCTGCTGTTGTTCCTCCGAGAGTCGGAATAGCGACGGTTGGATTCAAGGCCTGATCTTCCACCGAAACCTCCATGTCTCCATTAGTCTGTTGTTGTGGATCATGAACCGTTTTATCCAACACCTCTGTTTCGACCTCCTCCATCCGCTGCTCAAAATTCTCCTCCAGAGTTTCCTTTGCTGTTGGCAAAACCGGTAACGTTCCTGAAATGTCGCCCATAGGCACCTGAGTTGAGCCCGCTTGCAGAGCACCAGAGCCTGTAGACTGTGGAGCAAACCCATCACCCGGGACAGAGGAGCCCGCATCAGCCAAGATCACCTCTTCTCGCAAATGTGATTGTAAAGGCAGTTCCGGTTCCTGAAAGAGAGGCCTCCGAACCCGTTTCAGTTGTGGAACCCCAAAGGTTGCAGCCTGAACCGCCACATGCTCGACCTGATCTNACCTGATCCGGAATCTGTCCAGGTTCCAGCTCTCCCACCGGAACCACACCCAAAGGAGGTGCCACCGTCATGGAGGCTCTAGCCTTTTGGCGGTAATCCTTAAAAGCCACCGAATTGTTGGATCGACGCGGTTTGGATGAAGACTCACCCGTTTCCCGTGAGGTCCAGTTCTTTGACCTTGCGTCCTGCTTACCCTTGGGTAGGCGCTGACTGGGCTGAGGCAGTCCCCGAGTATCCACCTCCTTGCCTTTTCCGTTATTTCTGTCATTCATGACAGCCCCTTTGTAACTCTGCAGCGGACGAGCTGAGTCGTCTTCCACCGGGAAATGCAAAGCTGGAGTAATCTTATTAGTAGCCCATAGTGGACAGTGATTCTCATCATGGCACAAACTAGAACACTTCTTGCAGCAACCATGAAGACG
>NC_025692.1:16005810-16035166 GCF_000633955.1 Camelina sativa | reverse complement strand
AAAGTTGTTGCAAGGAAACCAAGAGCTGAAACAAAGTGATGAAGGAAAATGTGATGAGTACTAGAGACCGCAACACAACCCTTTATATAGTCCCAAATATCCCAGAAATAATCTGCTATCACACCTATCGATTCAGCACATAAATGATATACGATATTCTCTTGATTTGGTAGAATCACAAGCATATCCCGTAACACCCTGAAATCATTCCAAATGGAAAGTAAAATCAATAATGATCTCCCCTGTTCAACACTTAATGATTTATTTCGAGATAGAAACAAACCTCGTATCCCAACAAAGCTGCTTTGAAGTAATGGCCATTGTGCTTCAGTATCTTCCAACTGCATCTCCGATTTGTTATCAATCCATAAAAGTAAACAAAGCGCTTATGATCCACCAAGATAAACAAAGAATCCGATAACATTATTAAACCAGATAAAGCTAGGGGAAGAAACCTTGATATGTTCCACTTCGGACCAATCTTCAAAATGATGCGCTTCATTATGTGTTTCCATACTCTCCAGAGATATCCAGCTAGAGAATCCTCCAATTTATTCTGTAGGTGCCAGGAGAGAGATTCTTGATACGCCGACATCAAATACATATCTAGGTTTGCCCTGAAACCATTCCAAAAAGATAACAGAATCAAAATCCAGAACCATAATTCATCAACTAGTGAACCAAATCGAAGCAAATGAGAAACCCGAATCAAAACATAAATGTTACAAGTCAGAAACCAGTGTGATTTGGTATCCTCCAATTGTGTCTTTCGTGTGTTAACAATCCAGGAAAGGCAAGCAATAACCTTGGGAATTACCAAAGTGAGTTGAGAATCCGATAGTATCAATGAGCTAGTCAAAGAGAGAGACTGAAACCCTGATATGCTCCATTGCAGATCGACCCTCGATCTATTGCAAGAAGAGATTAAGAGGTTGACCCGAATCAAGCTTCCGCCATCATCGGGATTCACATATCGGATAGACCAAGCAGATCGTGTCGACTGAGAGATATGGAATGTCTCAAACACGGATCTCATTAAAGTTGGTCTTAGCACCCGTTCCCGATTAAAACCATATCTCCATGTAGCGATTACGCCTCCTTTGCCGTAACCATTGAATCGTATCTCTACCTGCCACAAGAGGCAAGGTCGAAGGGACGAACAAGAGAGTCCAAGAACATCAAACACCCAATAGCAAACCGATTCAATCTCACCGAGAAACATTTAGAAACCTAGGAAAAAAAAAAAAAAAATCTTCTTATTAAATTGGAAAGAAAAATTCAAGTCGACATAAATGTCAATATGTACCTCAGTAACTCAAATTTTTACAACCTCGAGGTAAAGAAAAAGACTAGGATTTTGAATCTGATTAATATACATTTTGTATATGTAATAAACTGAATATACAGCTCAGACTTTGAGCAGCAAAGTGAGTAAAAAATAGTATTTGTATATTTTCTGGATAT
This sequence comes from Camelina sativa, assembly GCF_000633955.1. Taxonomy (NCBI): domain Eukaryota; kingdom Viridiplantae; phylum Streptophyta; class Magnoliopsida; order Brassicales; family Brassicaceae; genus Camelina; species Camelina sativa. Next base: position 16,033,702 of record NC_025692.1, on the reverse strand, counting down.
GCAAAAAGTTTGTGTCTTTAGTTTTGCGGAAATCAAAAATAAATTTAGTGTATTTTTACAATATTTTCCTTTGTAAAATGCAAAGTATTTATTTAATAACAAAATAACTTATGTATGAAGTAGTTTATTAAAATTAGGTGATTCATATCACTCAAAATAGTGTTATTTATCAATTATATATAATTTCATTTATATATATTCAATTTGCAAGGTTTTTAACTTTTAATATTCACGATTGAATCGTCTGGGGCTTCCCCTGTGTACTAAGAGAATGACTTTGGCTATCAGAAACCAAATTGGCAATTGGAAAAATATTTTCTTGTCATTTGTAGGGAGATTTGCGCTACTTAGTTTGGTGATTGCAAATTTAACAAACTTTTGGATTTCGGCTTTTTAATTGCTAAGTGCTTGTTTCCATGTAGTAGAAAGAATTTTTGCATTGGTCACGTCATGATCTTAATTCGAGGAAATATAAGATGGCATGAAAAAGGATGTTTGTAGGCCTAAGCATGAAAGTGGACTAGAGTTAAAAATGTGTGTGTGTGTTTTTTTTTAACAAAGAGTTAAAAATGATTATGGAGGTTTACAAAGTGAGTGGTTATGGTTAAATGGAAAATAGTCTCAAGTACAAATTTTCTTTGGGTTAATTGGATCAAACGGAAGCAGCAGCTCCATTTTGCTTCATTTTGGTCAGTGAAGGAATCCACAAGCAAGGGGTTTTGGATGTGGAAGAAGTTTCTCAAATACATATCACAAGCCCATGATTTTCACTTGATGAAGGTTAAAAGTGGCTGACAAACGTCATTTTAGCATGACAGTTGGTGCTCACTTGGTCGCGTATGTAAAGTTGTTGGTGATAGGGGTTTTGTTGATCTTGGGATGATGCATTTTTATGCATTTCGATATCTATTTTAGACTATGTACAATGGTTTTCATATTAGACTATCTGCATTGGGGGTGTTGAATAATTTATTCAACTGTTTAATACTTGCAATGAAACTGTTGAAAAACAAAAAAATCTACGTGTATTCAACAGATGTTGAATAGATTCAACATATTGAATCAATTAATTTTGGGCCCGCATCAGCCACGTGGCGCCGCCGAATTGGTGTGTATGATACACACAAACATTGCGCAAGTGAACTTCTTCAAACTTTTTTTTGTTTTTTGTTTTTTTAAGGGATGATATTTGCTTTATTCTGATTGGTTCTTCAGACTTTTGAGATTTTTATCTCACCCTATTTACTGAACAATCAATTATTCTATAACAAATAATTATATAAAAAAAAATATACGAAATTTATAATTTATTAAGCTCTATAAATAGAAACTTGAATCATTTCATTCGGACACATAAAAAAACACTACTTCTACCACAATTTTCTTCTTATTCTCCCAAACACTTTTATTTATATCTTTAATTTTTTTATTTAAAATGGATTCTAATAATAATCCTACCCAAAATTCTACTAATTTTCCTTTTCTTTATCCAAATTCCAATAATAATCCTACCCAAAATTCTACTAATTATTATTTTCTCTATCCAAATCCCAACATTTACCAATTTCAAAATCCATCTTTCAACCAACCCCAAAATATTCCAGGATCTTCACCAAATTTTTCTATGCCATCATATGTTCCAAACTACCATCCATATTATGGATCAATGATTCCATATTCATCTCAACCACCTCATTATTCTTCTACTCCAAAGGATAATGAAAATGATGTTAGAGCAATTGAATTTTCTACAAAAATTACTCTTGGAGGGATAAGCGGTGCTGATGAAGCCACTCCAAATACAGAAGATTCAACATCTACTTGCCGGAAAAGCCCTAAATGGACAACTGAGCAAAATTTAGTGTTATTGAGCGGATGGATTAAATATGGAAAAGACAACATTGTTGGCAGAAACCAAAAGAGTGAATCATATTAGGGTAAAATTGCTGAGTATTGTAATGAGCATTGCTCATTTAATCCTCCGCGTGATGGAGTTTCGTATAGAAATCATTTCAACTACGTGAACCAAAACTTGGGCAAATGGATTGGCGCATACGATAGTGCTAAGCTTATGCAACAAAGCGGGTGGTCGGAGAATGATGTATTGGCTAAAGAACATGAACTATATTCAAGTGGTAAGAATGGGCATTTCACTTTAATGTCAGAATGGCTCGCTGTCCGTGATCAACCACGTTTTTGTAGTCAGCTAGGAGGAAATACTGGGTCTAAAAGCAGTGGATCTAAGAGAGCCCACGACAGTGATGCAAGTGACTCTAATTCTGTAGGATCTAGTGTTCGTCCCATGGGAAGAGATGCAGCTAAAAGAGAAAGCCAAAAAAAAGGTAAAGGTGCAGCCTTGGAAGTCGTTAATGAAGAATGGAATTAATACAAGCATTTGAAGGAACAAGAGTTAGAGCAATTAGAAAAAATAGGTAAGAGACAAGAGGAGGCATACGAACTGATGAAAGAAAAAACTCAAACTAAGAAGATGAAGATGTTTATGAAGCTAACTGAAAAGGAGCATTTTGATGATTGAAGCAAAGAACTGTTGGAGAAACTGAGCCACAACCTATTTAGAAATTAGTGGTTGTCAAGTGTTCGGCTCCACTTTGTCACTTTCTACTTTAATAATGTATTATCATTTCGTGTAATAATGGTTGTTTGTCATTTCGTGCAATAATGTTTGGTTGTCAGTATTCCATTATTTTTTGACAATGTAATCTATCACTTTTTGGCTTTTTATGTGAGAATCAAATCCTTATCTTTTACTTTGCCACACAATTCTTATCTTATCCTTATCGTTTGCATTTCAACCACATGTTTTCGACCACAAGATTTTTTATAAATAGAAACTCATTCTTCCATTGATAAAATATACTCACAAAGATCATCTTACTCGAAAAACAATTCAATGGATCCATCAGAAATTCCTTTTGATATTGAAGCTTACAAAAGACAATCTCAAATTGAAGAGAGGTACATCATCAACCGGTTTAGAGAGCATCGCAAGAAAGTTGAAGAAGATTATCCAAGTCGCAACAAAAGAAAATACATCAAGAGAGATCATGTAGCAGAAAACCAAAGACTGATTGACGACTACTTTGCTAATCAACCTACATATGATGATGCAATGTTTCTTCGGAGATTCCGGATGCAAAAACATGTTTTTCTTCGTATCGTTGGAGACTTATCTCGAAGTGACAACTACTTCACCCAAAGAGTTGACACAACCAATAAAGAAGGTATATCTCCAATTGCAAAATGTACCACGGCCATGCGAATGTTAGCATATGGTATGGCGGCAGACGCGGTGGATGAATACATCAAAATAGGTGGTTCTACATCATTAGAGTGCTTGCGTAGATTCTGTAAAGGAATCATACAATTGTATGAGCAAGTATATCTCAGAGCTCCAACTCAAGATGACCTGCAAAGAATTTTGCATGTTAGCGAGCAGCATGGATTGCCGGGGGTGATTGGGAGTATTGATTGCATGCATTGGGAATGGAAAGATTGTCCTACACCGTGGGAAGGCCAATTTACTCGGGGAGATAAACCACTGTTATACTTGAAGCAGTTGCATCCTATGATCTCTGGATTTGGCATGCATTTTTCGGGTGTTCGGGAACATTGAACGATATAAACGTTCTAGATCGTTCACCAGTTTTCGATGATGTTGAACAAGGAAATATGCCCAGAGTAAACTTCTTCGTGAACCAACGTCCGCATAATATGGCATACTATCTAGCTGACGGCATCTATCCTTCTTATCCAACTATTGTTAAATCAATTCGACTTCCTCAGAGTGAAGCAGACAAGTTATTTGCACAACATCAAGAAGGATGTGGTAAAGACATCGAGCGTGCATTTTGAGTTTTACAAGCTCGATTTAAAATCATTCGCGAACCAGCTCGCATGTGGGACATAACCGATTTGGCTATCATCATGCGGTCATGTATCATATTGCATAATATGATTGTTGAGGATGAACGAAATACGTTTGCTCAACATTGGACTGATTATGATCAGTCTGAGGCAAGTGGTTCTACTACACCACAACAATTCTCGACTGAGGTGTTACCTGCATTTGCAAATCATGTGCGTGCTAGATCTGAGTTGCGTGATTCAAATGTTCATCATGAATTGCAAGTAGATCTTGTCAAACACATCTGGGCGAAATTCGGAATGTTTCGAAATTAAAGAGATTTTTATGTCTGTTAAGTGATTTAAGAGTTTTATTGTTTGTGAGTTAAGTCACATGTATTAATGAAGTTATGTATGTTTATTATTAATTGTGTTGGGTGCTTTTATTGTATTGTTTTAGAAGTTTTTTGTAATTTTATTTGTTTTAATAATAAATGTTTGTATTTTTATTATTTTAAAAATGTTAGTTAATAATTTAAAAATAATAAGAAAATCTGTTAAAAATCGTGTCACTTTAGCTAATTTAATTTAATTTTAGTTGATGTTTTAACTTAATTTAATTAGTACTTATTATTAATATGTAATCATGAAAATAAAAATATATAAGAAAATAAGAATACAAAATAAAAAATAGTGGGGTAGGGTGTTGAATTTTATTAAACAAAACTATTGTAGTGTTAAAAAATTTAGTGGGTGTTGAATTATGATGTGGAAGAAAGATAAAATGATGTGGAGTGTTAAAAAGTGAAAAAGGAGGGTGTTGAATTTGTTTGCTATTGCACATAGTCTTAGAACACTCACTTTTTTTTTTAACACTCCACATCATTTTCTCTCTCTTCCACATCATAATTCAACAAATACATTATTTTTATCCATTACAATAGTTTTGTTTAACAAAATTACAATACCTTACCCCACCAATTTTATTTCATATTTTTCACCTTATTTGTGTTTATTTTTTTGTGATCACATATTATTAATCATATTTAATATCAAATGAAATTAGAATAAGTAAAAATTAAATAAATTTATATAATAAATTGAGATTTTGTTTTTCACAAATAAAATATGTAAATTGTTTGCAAATAATAAAAACAACAAATAAAAATAGCCATTATAAAAACACATATAATACAATGATGAGAAATTTAAAATGCAATACAATAAACATACAACAAAAGTAAAGAAACACTCATAACTTAATTAGTACAATAATCTCAACTCACAAGCTTAAAAATCTCACTCACCATGGAACATTCCGAATTGTGCCCATATGTGTTTTACTAGATCTGCTTGTAATTCGTGATGTACATTTGAATCACGCAACTCAGATCTAGCACGCACATGATTTGCAAATACAGGTAGCACTTTGATCGAGAATGGTTGTTCTGTACTAGACCCACTTGCCTCAGATTGATCATAATCAGTCCAATGTTGAGCATATGTCTCTCGTTCATCCTCAACAATCATATTATGCAATATGATACATGACCTCATGATGATCGCCAAATCGGCTATGTCCCACATGCGAGCTTGTTCACGAATGATTTTAAATCGAGCCTACAACACTTCAAATGCACGTTTGATGTCCTTCCGATACCCCTCCTAGCGTTGTGCAAATAACTTGTCTGGTTCACTTTGAGGTAGCCTAATTGATTTGACGAAAGTAGGATAAGAAGGATAGATACCGTCAACTAGATAGTACACTATATTATATTGACGTTGGTTCACGAAGAAATTCACTCTTGTAGTATTTCCTTGTTCAACATCATCAAACACCGGTGAACGGACTAGAACGTTTATATCGTTCAATGTGCCGGGACATCCAAAAAAAGCATGCCATATCCATAAATCATGAGATGCAACTGCTTTAAGAATAACAATGGTGGTTCCCTTATCTCGGAGAGTAAATTGACATTCCCATGCTGTAGGACAATTTTTCCATTCCCAGTGCATGCAATCAATACTCCCAATCATCCCCGTAAACCCTCGCATCTCACTAACACGCAAAATTCTTTGCAGGTCATCGTGAGTCGGGGATCTGAGATACTCTTGCTCATAGAGTCGTATGATTTCTTTGCAAATCTTCGCAAGCACTCCAAAGCTGTAGTACCTCCAATTTTGATATATTCATCCACTGCATCGGCTGCCACACCATATGCTAACATTTGCATGGCTGTGGTACATTTTGCTAATGGAGATATACCTTCTTTTTTAGCGGCGTCAAATCGTTGGGTGAAATAGTTATCGCTGCTTGATAGGTCTCCAACGATCTGAAGGAAAACATGTTTTCACATTCGAAATCGACGACGAAACATTGCATCGTCATATGCAGGTTGATTGGCAAAGTAGTCATCAATTAGTCTTTGATTTGCTGCTGCATGATCTCTCTTGACGTATTTTCTCTTGCTACGAGGTGGATAGTCCTCCTCTATTTTGTTTCGACGCTCCCTAAACCGGTTGATGATATATCTCTCTTTAATTGCAGACTGCATTTGGTAAGCTTCAATATCAAAAGGATGTTCTCACCATTGTAAGTAGTCTTAGGGAGCTTTACTAGAGTAGGTCATAAATAGTGGTTTATTACTAGAATGGGGAGTAATGAGGTTTGGTTCTAAATGGCAAAATCGCCCTTAGAGAAATGTGTTATGAAAAAAAGAATTACGAAACATGTCATCGTAATTAAAAGCCATGTAGGAAAGAGAGTATTAGAAAAGAGATGTGGAGGGAAAATGTCCTGCCAATCCATAAGTCTACCATTGTAGTGACGGTAGAGTTAGATGAGTTTGGTAGAGTTAGTGAATAGATTTATAGAATTTCTGAGAGATGCGGTAGATTGAAGTATAGTGGCGGTAGAGATATAGTTAAATGATAGAGTCATAAATCTAGTAGATTTAAGCGACACAGATATAAATAGTTATGGTAGAGTTAGCAAAATCTGTAAAGTTATACGGTAGAGTAAGTCGCAGCCGTAGACTTAAATTTAGTGGTGATAGAGTAAGTAAGAAAAAGATTCTTAGAGTCATGGGTAAAATAGAGATACTCAATAGACTTAATTGTACTGGTGGTAGAGTAAGAAGGTAGAATTGAGTTATATGGCAGACTAATAAATAGTGACAGTGGAGTTAGTATTTCTGATAGAGTTATTGCTGACAATAGAGTTTTTAAATTATGTTACAATAGAGTTACTGCTTACTAAAATAACATAAGATTCGTAGATTTATTGTTTCGTGTGGTGGTAGAGTTATTGATTGAACGTAGATTTAGGTCATCGTTTTACAAGTATTTTGTAGGTTAAATGAAGTAATCTAAATGGTGAAAAGACAAAAATAGACTAAATAGTTAAGGGAATTTGTACTAAATATAAATTGAGAAATAATGTGAACATTGAAGTTTTTAAGTGGATTTCCAAACAGGCTAATGAGAATTAGAGTTTTATCTAGGATTCTGTGTAGAGATTTAATTGTAAGAAAACCAATGCAACTAATGGCTTGCAAATCGAAGTTAATCTCTATGTGCAGGGCTCCTTAGAATTTGGCTCATAAGAAAGTTAGCTCATACTTATCTTTATGATTTGTATGGTTCGTATGCACATGACAAATAGAGGATGTTCTAATTTGTATTTATCCAACGATACAAATAGAGGTATACAACAAGACTATATAATTCACTAGAGCTAACATAACATGTTATTGTTGTTATTTCACCCTAAGTATCCCAATCCACCTACACAAAATATTTAAGTACAAAAAATCACTGAATCGATCTCAGGCTATAATTCAAATCAATAAGCCATCTTAAAACATCAGTAAATCGAATGTTTATCTCCACACGCACCACAAACCGCATCTTGTTCGTAATCTTCCTCCTCATCTCCACTCTCATCTTCTTCTTTTGGTGGTGGGGACATCTTTGAAGCCTTAGTGTGAGATTCAGAGTGGCGAGGCTACATGAGATAACAAAGGAGTAAATAAAGACAAGAACCCAACCCAACATAGATTATTAGCTAGACTGTGAGAGAGAGAGAAAAAAAGAATGGAGTAAACAAAAGCTTCTACCTTGGCACCGCTAGATTTGCTTCTGCTACTGTTGTGGTTGTCAACCTCAAAAATGGTTGGGAGATCATTTATCATCTGGAAGAGCCTCTTCCTGAAAACAATTAACGAGTTCAGATGTCAGAGAATATATAAGAAATTCTTCAACATTCAAGAGAGGAACTAGAGGCTCTCACATGAACTTTGAATTTAATATAGTCAGTACAATTGATTCAGCTTGATGTGAAACACAACACTTATGGGTTCACTTTTTATTCATAGAACAAGATATCTTGAGTTTAAAGGAAATTGTAACAACAATAACTGGGTGAAACAATGCCAAAAAAGTTGCAAGTACCATGACGGTTTTTTTTTTTTTTTTTTTTTTTTTTTTTTTAATCATAGTTACGTATATGTTGAAACCAAAAGCTCATGAAGCAAAACAAAAAAATGCATTTTCCAACACGAATTCTTCCCTAATCCAGACCCAAAAGGAACTCATCTCAACTTAAGTCTAAAAAACAACTCTTGAAAACCAACTAAACAAGCAAAGAATCAATGCGTTACGAAGCTATACAAAGACGTACCAGAAGACTATCTTTATTTTGAATGTGTAATTTATGTCATGTTTCTATTTACCTTCCCTCATGAGCTTGCAATGCTATAAGATTGCCTGCTTCTTCTTCTACAACTAGCTATTCTCCAGGGACAACGTTGAGTGTGTCTGAAGAAGTGAAGCCGCTGCCACCACCACTACCTAATTCGAGAACCCTGCTTCTCATTGAAAGCCATGCCTCGGCGGAAGAAAAAACCACCAATCCAAAACACCACTCAAACCTTCCTCATTTTGGAATCGAACCACCGCAACCCCATGTCTCATTCTCAAATCTCCAATCAAAGCCGCAACAAAGAAGAAAAAGAGAAGCAAAAGCTTCTGGCCTGAGAAAGGGAGGTCGAAACCGGTGCTAGGTCAGCAACCGCGATCCGGCCTCAAATCTACATTTTTTTTCTGGCAGCTAGAGCTCGAGAGAAAAGAAAACTAGGTTTATATTTGTTTTATATATATTTAAGTTTCTTTAAACCAAAAAATAATTCATAATGGCACTTATGGAATTCGAAGATTATAAAGGTGGTTATATGACTTTTCCCAGCAAATGTTTTCTATTCTAGTAAGTGAAACGAATAAAGACCTATTCTAGTAATAAACCACAATTTATGTACTACTATTGTCATTCTTTCTCTATTTTATGCATTGTTATTTCCTTTTGTAGTTTATCTTTAGATGATATTACCTTTAAAATTTTGAGGTAAAACTCCATTTTAAAATAAAAAAATTATTTAAACTACCATATAGACTAGGCTTGGGCATTCAGGTATCCGATCGGATTCGGGTTCAGATGTTTGGATTTTCGGATGTAAAGATATAAAACCCGATCGGGTATTTTCTAATATCGGGTTGGGTTCGGATCGGGTGTCTTCCGGCGAGTTCGGGTAATCTTGGGTATACCCGAAATCATTAAAAAAAAAATCTTTTTTTTGTCTGTCGTGAAAAAAAAAATTATTTTCTACTTCCCTCTTCTTGTCTCTTTCTTATTTATATATCTCTTTTTTAGCCAAAAACCTAGATTTGTTCATCCATGGCCACCACTTCAAAAATTGAATCCTTTAAATTCCCTACCAAATCTAACAACATCTATAGCAAATTATATGATATTATTCATATTTATCATCCAACCTCACTCAGTCTTCAAACCCCACAACTATCACTTTTTTTTTAGATTTGCTAGTCATATTTCTAGTAAAATTGATCTGGGTAATCTAATATATTAAAGGATAAGTCGAGAGAGCTCACAGCCAATCTCACAAAAATTGACGTCGTTTACCCTTAATGAAAATTGCCCTTAAAATTATTTCGGAGAAGCTTTTCCTCTCTATTTAGGTTGCTGAAATGCACCACATTCATCCTCAGACTTAAGATTACTAATTTGCCATTAATGAGATTCAAAACTGGACCTTTTTACCTTTTAAATTAATCTAATATATTAAAGGAGAAGTCGAGAGAGCTCACAGCCAATCTCACAAAAATTGACGTCGTTTACCCTTAATGAAAATTGCCCTTAAAAATATTTCGGAGAAGCTTTTCCTTTCTATTTAGGTTGCTGAAATGCACCACATTCATCCTCAGACTTAAAATTACTAATTTGCCATTAATGAGATTCAAAACTGGACATTTTTACCTTTTAAATTAATTAAGAAAATTATAAAAGATTAAATTTATAAAATATATAATCTATATAATAATAATCGTCAAAACGTGATTTTATAAATTAAAAAACCCTAAAACCTAAAATAATGGGCTTTATATAAAACCCAATCAAAATATACCGACCTATTCGAAACCCTAAAATTATAGGTTGTTAACTAATATATAAATAGGTACAACCCTAACCATTCTCCATAATTCGAAATTTAAAAAGAAAAAACCCTAAAATTCTCTCATGTTCTTGAAATTATATATGTATTATAGTCTTGATGATCCTTTATATGGTTTTCCGTATTCGTGTTCGTGTTCTAATGATTCATATCCTCTTTCTGTAGTATTTGTTTGGAACGCAAGTTCGAGCATTACCAAAACTCTATGTATGGTTTCTTTACTTCTTATATTATATTGTATATGTTTCTTGATTTATTTAAAGTTTTGTAAAAACTAATTATACTAATTCTTATGTTTCAGGTGAGTTAATAGATGGTTGTAATCTTAGTTCTATATTCCCGCACAAGAGATCTAGGTATTTTATTTTTTGGTATACGTAAAACTTAATTCTTTATACCTTGATGATGCTAGGTAATTTATTTTTTGGTATACGTAAAACTTAATTCTTTATACCTTGATGATGCTAAATTAAAAGGATCCTTTTTATAGTTGCAGGAAAGCTTCTGAAGATGCTGATATTAATGAGATATGTTTGGTAATTTAAATAGTAAACTATTCTATCATCGTTATTGAATTTTATTCATGTGTTTGTGGCTCTAATAAATAAATAAATATAAATCGATAGGTAGAGGTTGCGAGGACTATTGTACATTTTTATTTGAATTCTGCATATTCATCGTTGATAAAAGGTATGTTGTTAGTTTTGTAATTCTTTTGTTAATATTTTTAACTATTTCTAATGCTTTCTTTAAAAATAAATCAAATGATTAAAATTTAAACATTATTTAGATGATTATACCGATGATCGTATGGTGAAAAACAGGTATTGTTTTAACTTTTATAAGAAATATTATTAATATTATATATCTGATTCAAAAAATCATATTAATATTTGCAGTTATTGATTATTGTTGCAGAAAGACTATGAATGGTGCTAATAATATCCCAAAATTTATGGTATATTCTTAAATAAATGATTTTGTTATTGTTTAAAATTATATACTTTTTTTTTTGGATATAACATCGTTAGTTTGATTTATCAACAGATTAGAGATTCAGGGTCAGCAATACAACGTCTTTCGGCTATTGTTCGGTAGTGGTTTATGTTAAAAAAGGAGGCTTGACCCTAATTCTTTGTTTTAAACATGTTCCAACGTTTGTTACTAATTGCTTATTTTGGTATTAACACGGTAACAATTTGTGTTTAAACGTCATCCTGATACTAATACTTTAATAACAACATGATACTAGCGTTTATGTTCAATTTTTTTACCCTAACCCTAAATTTTTGTGTTATATGCAGAGAAGCTATTAATCGTAAGAATCTAAGCCGTTTCTTTTCCATTTAAGATACACGGTAATTATCTAAAAATATTCTCATTAGTTTTTTCAATTAGATCTAATATATAACATTGTTATTTTTTTAAAAAATAGACTGCATATGGAAGAAGAAATGATTGGTGTCGTAGCAAATATTCTGGCGTGAAGAGAGTAGAAGAACAAAAATCAGAGAATAATAGGATGAATGTTCTGAGATCTTATAATTGTTGCTTTTTTAATATTGTTTTAGATGGATGAATATTTTACGAAATAGTAATATTTGGACAGTCTAATTATTTTATTAATGATAATCTGGTATGTTTATAATATCGACCAAAAATAAAAAATCATGGAATACAATTATAAATACTACAATCGAACGGATTCTAAAGTTCTTGATCATTTTCAAACTTTGAATAAATCAATTAATCGCTGTAATGATAAATATTATTTTTAAAAAATGTGATAAAATTTTGTTCAAAAATTTGAAGATTATTGTTAAGTTAATGTAAGGTTGTTAATTAAAAATAATAATTATAAATGTAATGATAAAATCTTAAAAATAAATTATTTTACCTTATGTAATGTAGTGTGGATAAATTAAAGAAATATTCTATATTCAAAACAGAATAGAATACGTATATTATCATGATTAATGTAAAATAGAAAATGTAAATTAAGCATTTAAAGCCGTAATGATAAACATTAAGAAGTTTACTATTTATCTCTAAAATAAAGGGAAGTGTAGATATATTATGCCTGGAGATCTATGCAAATTAGTTAAATTATTCGCTAAACATGTATTCTTAAATATCACTTACAAAAAATAAATGTAAATAATATATTTATTAAATTACATGTATATATATATATATATATACGTCTATTCGACTATCTTTGGTTTTTAACCTAAATTAAAGAAGAAGACAGAAAACAAAAAAACAATGGTTAGGTATAGCCTTTCGATGATGTTTCGCGATTGAATTCTTCAAAATACGAATGGAAATTCGTGTGAAGGTATTGTGTTTGTGGGAAGAGAAAGGTCCAAGTTTGGAGATGGTTTTATCTGATATAAAGGTATTTAGTTTATTCTAATCACAAGCTCATTATATCTTAAAAATAAAACGTATATGCAATTATACCTTAAAGTTATATTTCCAAGTTTTGAGAATATTGTTTTGACATATAAAATTATATTATGCGACAATAATTAATACTATGTTTTATTAGGGTGTAAAGGTCCAATGCTCCTTTCGTGGAGATGTTTATGATCGTTTTGTCTCAAAGTTCAAGGTCGGTGATTGGCTTGATTTCGAAGATTTTAAGGTTGTTGAACAGAATGGTTCATGTTTAGCTACTACACATCGTTATAAAATTGTTATTTTGTACAATACCAAATGCAAAGAGAATTCAATTGTTGGAGGGGAAGATTTCTATGATTTCGTCGATTTCAATCTCATTCATCAGGGTACCCAATGTGAAGATTACTTAGTCAGTGAGGAATTATTTTAGTTATTTTGAAATTAATTTCAATTATTATTTGTAATACTTTGTATTTGAACTAATTTAAATTTTATACATACGTCATTAGTGAGGTTGTAAATGTTGGCGAATTCAGTTGTAATTTCAGAAAATTACAAGAAAACGAGGAAATCAAGGGGTTGGAAATTAATAAGAAACATTTGGACGTAACACAAAGTGATAATATTCGTATGTTATTTAAGTACTGTACTCGATATGGTTCAGAGCAAAAGAAAAACATTACTTTTCATGATCACTCTGAATCAGATTGCACAATATTTGAAGAATCTGAAGATGACAGTGATATTGGAGATCAGGACGATGATGATTATATACAAGAAGCAAGTAATGAGGAAGATGATATTTGTTATGATACAATGGATGAAGAAGAGGGTGATACTGAAGAAGAAATTGATGATGAGGACGAATATCAATCAAATGATAGTGGTAACGATGATCATAATGACGATAAATATGTCCAAGATTTAGATGAGGAGGAAGAGGACGATGAGCTGCAAAGTACTGACGAAAATCTTAAAATAAATTCTAGAGGAGAGGATTACTCAATTAACCACAAAATCTCTTTTGATCTTCGTGATTTCAGGTAAATTATAATACTTATATATATATATATATATTATACATAATCATAATCTTGAGCCATTATATTGAAACATACAATTTAAATTCTTGACATTTTAGTGGAACCCTAATAAGGTGTGAATTATTCGAAACACCGGCTGCAAAATTCTACGATGCTTTAAAATCATTCCGAGGTGATCGTTTAATTTGTGTTATTCGATGGGGTGTTATTGAAGATTTCCAAGGTTTAGATTTAATTTGATTATTCTTATTGCACAGTTCTGTTGATCGGGTATTAAAATAATTAATTTTGTTATTACTTTGCGGGAAAAAGAAGTATATCTTCTACAGTTTGTACGCGAATAAAACTCAATCCGCATAATTCAGAGGTGGCAAAAATGATGGAATTGTAAGAATATCATCTCTGTTCATGCTATATATTAGATGAAAACTAAATTCGTTTCTAAACTTCTTTCATGTACTACTTAACTGTTTTATAGGAGACAAAGGAAGAGGACTCGCAAATAGAAGACTGACTCCCTCATTTTTATGGCTTATTAGGGATTTGAGGGGGTTTTGATTATTTTATATTTAAATAATAGATGGATTATTTTTAATTCTTGCTTTAATATAAATAAAGGTTTAAATTTATTTACATATAACGATTTATGGTTAAATTAACCATAAATTTTATTTTAACAAAAAATTGATAAAAATAGCTACATATAAAATACTTACAAAAAAAATAAGAATATAAAGTCTTTTAGGTTTCCAATAAAGTTTCAACAAAAATCGTAACAAAAAAACGATAGCCCAATGCATGGTAATTAAAAGATGTCAGCATGCAAGTTGGAAAAAAAAATAAAGTTAGACATGCAATCTGAAATTTAGAGTTTCAACCGTCCAGATTAAATTTTAAAAATAAAGTATTCTGGAAATACGAAAACATTGTTCATTCTTATCGAACAAAGACTCATGCAGCTTTCCCTGTGTAGACCACGGGTTTTAATACAATCCACACAATTCTATAACTCTGATTCTTATAATCCTTATCTTCTTTGTTCTATGAATATACGAACTATAACAAAAGATATTGTAATATTTGAAACTTCTCTCTGAAACTTTTCCTTGCTTCTAAATACACGCAAAAAAAAGGGCAATCGGGATGGTGATGTACTTAAAAGATCTGAATCCTACTTTACGTAACCGGAAAGTTGCTGTGAAAATTCTTAGAGAATGGCCACCTTATTTTATTCAAGGACAACCTTTCTATCAAAGTTTGATTTTAGTAGACGAAAGGGTAAATTTTCTTCCTCATCCCATGTTGCCGTTATTTTTTTCCAAATATCAAATGAGAAAAACAACAAAAATAAATCAATGAAATTCTATATTATGTTTCTATCATAGGGAAATAGGATTGATGCCAAGATAGATGTGGAACTTTATGTAGACAATTACTATGGAAAGATCAATGAAGGAGACTTGTACGAGATTTCTGGATTTTTAGTGATTGAAGGTCAACAAACATTCCGAAACTCAAACCATCCGTTTGAGATCCTGATACAGGATAAAACAAAAATGATCCCAATTAATCCGCGAAGTACTGACAATTTTATCCTTATGTATGATGCATTGAGAATGCATAATTCAACGCCTGACGAGAAGAACCGTTGTGTAGGTAAGTTTTTATACTTAAGTCATCTTAATAAATCCATCCTTAAGTGATTATATTCTACTTTAAATGATGTCTTTTTGATTTGTTTTTTAAACAAAAAATTGTTTTTGTTTTCCATTGGAATTTTCCTTTATGTTAGATGCCTTAGGAATGGTGGTACATGTAAACGAGCCTCAGACAATTGATTTCCTTGAACATCAAAATGGCTACATTTCAGAAAATGAAGTTGTGACATTCACCATCCTTGAACACAAGTAAGATAATATATAAAACTTTTGATGATATTTTAATACATTCGATTATTATTTAAAACAGTTATTGATAAACTTATACACAATCAAATTATTTTTGAAAGTGGACAAGAGATTGAATGTGTTGCTGTTGGTTCGGTTTGTACTGCATTTCTTGAGAAGCGGAAAAAAATTATCACTTCTCCTACCTATGCTAATGAACCAATAAAGTGTACTCTTCTGTTTTGGAGGATCTCTGTTTACGAAGGTACTGTTTAATTTATAGATTCCTATACAACTCAAAACTATCATTTTCTTACTTAAATTCTACTTTGCTAGGTATACAATGTCTGATGTCTCAGTTACGATGCTTAAAGGTCATTCTTGAAGATGAAATTGCTGGAATTAATACTGGTGATATGCTGTAATGACGTAAATTTAATAATTCGAATAAATATAGTAAAATCATAATTATGCGGGAGTTTTAATCTTGAATTATTCTATTTTTACAGACGGTGGCTAGACGTCGATTCCAGTGATGAAGACAATGAAGATGAAGATTGAGCCTGTGGTTCGAGCAGCAAGCTATATTTCCACTTCTCAATGTTACTTATTATGTTTATTTTACTATTGTTGTTCTAGACTTTCAAAGACTAATTTGATGAGATTTTGGACATGAATCTTTGTTTTTATTTATTTAATTATGTTTGGAATGATTTTTATTAATTTCATTAAGTATTTTTCTAATATAAAATATCTAAAAAAGTAGTCTCACTTGATGCTAATTAAACTTTATTCTAAGTTTTGACAAAGAGGATCGATGATTTTTCTTGGTTAACCTATATGGGCCCGACCTTAATAGACGTCAATATGAGAATCTCCGCGGCTCTTAGAACTAATATTTAACCGTTCTACGTCTTTATATTAATATTGTGACCTTTTGTTTTCCCCTGTCAACAAAGAGAAAAAAAAAGGTTTGTTATCATCCATATCCTTGTGGTAAGATCTCGAACGATATTTACTTACTTTTTCGTTTCATGAATTCTTAGTTTCTAAGTTTACAGTTTTTCATAAATATTTTTCAGAATTAGAGATGGAGGGTGGAAGTTCTAGGAAACGGAAAGAGCTCATGTCAGATTTCGAATGGGAAGATGGAGCAATCGATATGGTTAAACAAGCGTTTCGAAAATCGAGAGACGTGGTTCTAAAGGAAACGACGAGACATTTCACTGCGATCTTTGATATGTTGAAAGAGTATATCAAGAAAAAGGAAGAATCTGTTGGCTTAATCTGTCAACTTGAAACTATCAATGCTCAGATCTCGCTAATGAACAATATCTTGGAGGGGCAAATCGACTTGGTTGCAGAGCGTAACAGGTTAGAAGATGTTAGGATTGTTATTGAGAAAGATGTCAAAGAATGTGTTGTTCCTAATATTGATTGGGATAAACTTCGTGTTCCTTATAATGGTTAACAATGTTGAATTTTATCTTAATTGTTTAAAGTTCTTGAGTATTTTTTTTGTTATTTTACGTAAAATATAATCGGGGAATTTATTTATTATTCTAAAACTCAAAAATTCGTTAAAGTGATAATATAAAATAGAGATATTAACCTATTTTCGAAATCTAAAAAAAAACATATTTTAAAGTTTTTTATAAATCGGAAATAAACATAAATTAGTCTTGGATTTTAATAGTTTCCAAAAATGTTCATGGTTATATAGTTCCTACATTCATTGAATGAGATATGTATTCAAATATTAAAAACTTTTTAAAGTCGTAATTTTCTAAAAAGAATTGGGAAATCTAATAATATATTTGGTGGTTACTGAAAAATGTATATATACCATTAAGTTTATCCAATGATAAAGAAATATTGAGATTTGACAATATCATAAAATGTAAAAATTCCCAAAAAAAAGGTATTATGTATATATATATATATATTTTTGTTTACAACTTTATAAAATAAAGATCGTACGTTTCGTTTTACCATAATTTTTTTCCTTTTTGTAAACATGGCAGACCTTCTATCCAATGCTATTAAAAATAATACGGGAAGAGAGATTATTTTTACGATGTGGATGACTTAAACCCCTTCATTCATGAGTGGACAATTAACGTCAAAATACTGGGGAAATTTGAGGTCCGTCATCCTCTTTTCAAATCAACAGACTTGATTGTAGTTGATGATAAGGTAAATTTTCAGTATACATCTCGTTTGATAAATTTTTAAAAAAATAAATATATGTTGCTTATATATTTCTTAATGTAGGGTAAAAAAATTCAGGTGATGATGCGTCCTCCTTATCGTGAAATCTTTTTAAACAATCTGAAAGAAGTTGAATGGATAACGTTACCAATATTCTCACTAACCATGGTTGATGGGGTTTTTAAGCTAACTGATCATCGTTTTATGATACATTGGGGAGACAAGACATGGTTTAGAAAAATTCATCATTTGTCTTCCAAGCAGTTTTCTTCTTTTTTATCATATAATGATATCAAAAGTGGAAATTTAGATCCTGATTATTGTGTAGGTGAGATAAAAAAAAACTATATCATAAATTTAAATATACCTGTTAATTTAACTTCTAATGGAAATTTTATGAACAGACTTTATTGGAAGAGTGTACATTGTTGGAAATCGTTTTGATGAAGGTCCACCATATAAAGAATGGAATGAGTTGTATGTTGTTTTGGAAAATATTGAGTAAGTCGTTCTATTATCAAAAATTTAATTTAATAATATAATCGTATTCATTAATGTCTCTAATTCTAAACAACGTATAATTGTAGGTTTGAACGATTATCATGTCGTTTACCAAAAGACTACGCAGATGCCTTTTTCAATAACTGGATTCATTGTGATTTTGATATCATATGTGTGTTACGTTTTGTCAAACTTGAGACTATCAAAGGTTTGAATTATTTCTACACGTTAAAAATATTATTGCTTAGACTATAAAATATGTTAATTAATTATATATTGCTAATGTAGATACATGGATGGCAACAACGGTGCACGATTGTACAATGGTCATGATCAATCCTAAAATAGATGTTTGAGTAATTTCTCAAGTCACGCAGATGTTTGAGTACTTTGCCTTAATGTAAAACTGATTTTAAGAATAATTAAAGTGTAAGTTGATATATCATAAAATAGCTATGATATTTTACCTTGGATTTTAATTTGATATATTTATATTTATATGATAAACTTTTTGGTGATTATCATACAATAAACTAATTTTGAAGAAATTCTCAGAGAAAATTGAATTAATAGATTCATTGACATTAAGATTGTTTGAAATTAAATTAAATAATTTGAAACTAAACAATAATAATTACAGTATGATCTATTCAATGAATACTATTGTAGTATATATATATATATACTAACAAACTAATTATGGTAATTACATAATAAATTGTGAAGATAATATAAAATATAAATATGAATTTTAAACTGTTTTTAAAATAAGTTTTTCAATAAGGGTCAGAAAAACAAAAATATGAAATATATAAAATATATTTGAATTATTTGATTATCCCGAAATGTTTGTGGAGATAACATAATTTGGAATGTAAATATCTAAAAAAATATTGAATACTTATAGAAAACGGAAATTTTAAAAATATCGAGAAACATAATAATATTCTTTTAGTAATTAATGATAATTATACGAATACCATTTAAGTTTTGGCGATGATAAATATTTAGAATTTTGACAATATCTTTAGATGTAAATATTCCAAAAACAGAATTCTGTATTATGTATATATAAATACGTTTAAAAGATAGAATGTATGATTCTTTTTAAAAAAGTTTTTTCAAACATAATATGGCTAACCTTCTATCCAATTCTATAAAAAAAAGGTTCGGGAAGAGAGACTATTTTTTCGATGTGGACGACCTAAATCCCTACGTTCATGAGTGGAAAATTAACGTAAAAATTCTTAGGAAATTTGAGTGTCTTCATCCTCTTTTCAAATCAACAGACTTAATCGTAGTTGATGAGAAGGTATATTTTTCATTATATAGTGTTTACTTAAATTTATTTTAATTTTTATGTACTTATGTATAACGTTTACGTAGGGTACGAAAATCCATGTATTGATGGGTGCTCCTTATCGTGACATCTTTCTAAACGATTTGGAAGAAGGTGAATGGATAATGTTATCAAGTTTCTCATTAAGCAATGTTGATGGCAGTTTTAGGCCAACTGATCATCGTTTTAGAATACATTGGAGAGATGGGACATGGTTTAAGAAAATCCTTCCTTTGTCCTCAGATCAATTTTTCTCTTTTTTTATCATTCAGTGATATTAAAAGTGGATATTTAGATTCTGCTTATTGTGTAGGTAAGGGTAACAATTTATTATTATATTATAAGTTAAGTTTGAAGTGTTTGATTAGTTTAACTATTGGAAAATATTCGTAGATCTTATCGGAAGAGTCTTTAGGGTTGGAAATAGCTTGGAACAAGGTCCACCATACAAAGAATGGAATGAGTTATTTGTTGTTCTTGAAAATATAGAGTAAGTTGTTCAATATTATTAAGCTTTATGTTTAAAATTCCCGATGATTTGAAAAGTACTCAATAATGAAAAATTGTAGGGGTGATCGTTTCTCATGTTGTTTACCAAAGGACTACGCGAACGGCTTCTATGATCATTGGATACATCGTGACAATGATATTATCATATGTGTATTGCTTTTTGCCAAACTCGAAAGTAATAAAGGTTTGAATCATTTCTTGCTGATATATTTATAATTGATTTCTTTATAAAAAAAAGTTAACTAATTATAATTTTTTTATTAATGTAGATACATGGATGGCAACCACGGTGCACAATTGTACCAGCGTCATGATCAATCCTCCATGTCCTCAAGTCACACAGATGTTGGATGCCTTTGCTGAAATGGAAATTTGATTTTAAATTTAAAGTGTATGTTTTTTATATTTCGTATTTACAAAAATGATACTTTAAACCCCTATGATAATGTGATTGGATTAAAACTATGATACTTTAAACCCCTATAAAACTATTTCATTTATTATAAATTACATAAATCGAAGTCTTATATTATATTAATCCCCCTTTGTATTATAAATAGTTTTCTCGTCCGTATAATTCAACGATATCTACATATTCATGAATCTTTCAATTATTTAGTCAACAGGTGTGAGTGGTAACATCCCTCCGAGTCAATAATTTTGATGAAACCATTAACACCTTATAAATACTTATAGTTGAGTTAAAAAAAATTAAAACTAAACAATTACCTTTTCAACTTCTACATTTCACTCTCTTTTAAAATTTCTCTCAAACACAAAAACTTTTGATTTATAAAAAAAAAAAATGACGAGATTTGTGATGCTCGACAAATTGAATCCTTGGACAACGGGATGGATGATTTGTGTCAAGGTTTTTCGTTCATGGAGAGTGAGAGATTGTTTGAATGATGTATCGACTGAGCTAATATTGGTAGACGAAGAGGTATGTTTTACAATTTTATTTCGTTGTTTCTTCATATGTATGATGTGTCTAAATACCTTGGATAATCATACTTTGAATTAGGGTACGTTTGGACATGCTACTATCCCGACATCACTCCATGGTGTTGCGAAATTTAATATGTCGGAGGATCGAACTTATGTTATAGAGAAGTTCGAAGTCAAGGACGACAGAGAACAAATCCAGAAAACTAATCTCGGTTATCGGATTTTATTCACAGAAAAAACTATAATCAGTTTTGCATGAGATCCTATCATTTGCAAATCTTTTGATAATGTAGATTTTAAACGTGTTTATGATAATGTGTTTCATGGAAGATGGCCCTACGGTAAGTCATACTTTATTATGTATTGTTTTATAAATCTTATATTTGTTATTTATAATACATATTAGTCGTTTTTATGGTAGTTAATTTAATTGGTTGCATTACCAATATGGGTGAAGTCAAGAGTTTCAAAAAAGAAGGTAGTGCCGATCGTTGGAGTTTGATGGATCGATACATAAAATTTACTATCGAGTCGATTGAGTAAGTTTATATATGAATGGAAATATTTTTTGATACTGTTATATGTACTTGATAAAATACGTTGGTTGACCTTTTTGATATCAAAAATTATTTTTTTTCAAGGGGATATGTACTTGACTGCTTCGCAACAGGAGTCTATGCCAATCATATGTTCAAAACATTCAAACTGCGTAACAGGAAGAGGGTCTGTCTGTTCAAGATGTGGAAAGCAATAAGATTTGAAGGTGATTACATATGTTTATAAATTATTATTTTAGAAATTCAATGCGATTAATTATGATAATGAATAGTTTATTTATTTAATAATCGGTGATGCTTGATGATAATGTTCTCCTAACCAACGGTGATGGATGCTCGGAGATTATAGAGGACCCAAAGAGTGAAGAATTTGCAGACTACATGTACATGTAAGTCAGAGTCTTATTTCGGATCATTTTTCGATTATATATTTTAAATATGTGGATATATCTGACTATCTTCAAATATGTAGGTACAATTACGTTGATCATGGAGAGTCAAGAATCAAAGATTTGGATGATACCGACTATAGGTTCGATATGGACATAAGGTAATAAACAAATCTAACTTTATTTGTTTAATGATTAATTGATATGAACAATACTGACTAAAATTTAACCTTCTGCAAAATACAGTGATGCACTTGACTCTTATGTTCATCTTGCTGTTGAGGATTCCTTTGAGAAGCATCGAAATCCTTATTGAGAACTCTGTTCAGATCCGATTTTCAATATTCTGTAATTTTATTTTTTTATTGATAAACACATTTGGTTATTTTGTATTTCAAATTATGTTGAGATTTTATAAAATAATTAAAATAAAATTTTCCGGAATTTTTATAAAATTACGTTAATTGCAAATGATAACATATAGAGATTTGTGTACTTTTAAAATATAAAGTCCATTATTATAATTTACAAAATAACGTTTATTTTAAAGATCGACATATGGTAATTTACATTAAATTTTCAGGAGTAATAATATGTTAATTTTTTTTTAAATAATGATATTAAACATATTGAGAATATTGATAAATGATATGTTTGCATTCTTCATCATTATCGTCTTAAAAAATAAAGTAAGTAAATATTCTAAAAACAAATAAAATCAAGTCGGTTGTATAACATCTCTATAAATATTGATTCGCTAATGTGTTAAAGAGTCGTATGCACAACTCAATATGACTTCTAAAAAGATGAACGTTCGTCCTTTTGTTCAGTTAGGAAATCTCAACCCTGCGTTAGACCATCAAAAAATTAGAGTTCGTATCATAAGACTTTGGCAGTCATTCAAGTCCCTACATATGGTCTTCATTGACAGTGATGTAAGTTTTAATAAAATATTTAAAACGTGATGTTTATTTGATATCTCTATAAAATTTTTAGTGAAACTCGATAATAGCTTATTAACTTCAAATTGTTATATATAAGGTACAAGGTTACATGCAACTATTGAAGATGTTTTGATCAGCAGATTTCAGAACCAACTCGCTGTCGGCGAGTCTAAAATAGTTGATACATTCAGCTTAGTAGAATCTGATAGTAGTTATAAGAAAAGTTCTTTGGTATTTAAAATCGTCTTTTATAGAACCACTATTGTGAAACCATGTGATGAATTCCCAGTTCGTGTTCCAGAAAAATATTTTCAGAATTTTACTTCTATCTTGGCTGGAGAATTAGACAAGAATGTATTGTTTGGTGAGTTGTTAACTTCGTTTTTAAAAGTTAATTTTACGAGAAAAAAAAATTATTAATTCATATGTTTTTTTGTAGATGTAATCGGTCAGATCGTTGGTGTCGGAAATCTTGATAGCGTCAAAACAAAAGGGAAGGATAATGTCAAATTGAGTTTCGATTTGCAAGATTTACGTATGAATCCTTAATAAATATTCTTTAAAAAAATTAGTTTGAAATATCATATCTAATGTTTTATCTTATTTCATGCATTCGTATTATAGTGGAACCCGGTTAAATTGTACGGTGTGGGGTGATCTTGCGAAGGACTTTGATACACAAATAAAAGAACATCAAGATACTGTTGTCGTTTGTGTAATACGATTTGCATGCTTGAAGGAATGGAAAGGTAATTTCTGACTTTCGAAAGAAATCTTAGAGCTTATGATTGTCAAATCTAACGTTGCCAATTAAATCCACGTTTCAGGGAATTACAGTATTTCAAATGCGTTCAACTCTACCGACATTCTAATAAATCCAGTTATGTCTGAAGTATACGCGTTTCGAAAGAAGTAAGTATATATATATATATATATATATATATATATATCCCTTCTATATTATTCGGCAAGACATGCTATATTCGTATACATATTCTTATTATTGTCATAACTTTACCGGTTGCCCACTGATGTTGTTGATTTAATACAACTTGATGATGATTTAAGACCTCAAAAACCAAATGTGACATTATATGAGGAGTTTTTCATTATGAACGAAAAGAGTACTATGGACCAAATCGTTTATGCACTTGAGGTAATGTTTCTAAAGAAAAATTAATATCGTGAAACTTAAATAGTTTCTGAATTCTCTAAGGGAGAATGAACGTTTGATTTATTCTTTACAGGCGCGAACATGTGTGACAATCGCGACAATTTATTCTGTTGAAGTGTTGCCTAAATGGTATTATATTGCCTGTAAAGTTTGCAATAAGAAGGTGCAGCCGTATCCACCAGAATCTCAAACTGGAAAAGATTTACTTTATAGTTGTGGAGTTTGTGATGCTGATGTTACGGATGTTGATTACAAGTAAGTTTCACTTAGTCTGTTAAAATGTTCTTTAAGAATTGTGATTTGGAACTATACGCACATTTTAAGTGATGCCAAACTGTTTCAAAGGTATAAACTCATTCTTCATGTTGGGTACGGAAGTTCTCAAAATATTAAGCTACTCTTCTTTGACGGTCTTGCCCAACTATTTATTGGAAAAAAGCAGAAGAACTGGCTTTGGAAAAACCTAAAGTAAGTATAGTAACATTTGAAGTCCTTTTGGTTTTAAAATATATAAACAAGTATTCAATAAAGCGTTCCCCTATGGTCAGGATGATACTGCAGCTATTCCTGGAACTCTCTCTGTCTTAGTAGGGAAGACTATGCTGTTTAAAATTTCGATTACAATCGATAATTTAAAAAGCGACAAATCTGCTTATGTTGTCGAAAAGTTTTGGGAAAAGGATGACATGGTTGTGCAATTTGGCAAGGTACTAATGAAAAAAAAACAAATACCCATAATACCATTATGAATTCTATATCTTTTAAATCTCAAATGTATATAATTTCAATGTAGGAACTCTATGGAAGGAATGAACTTTCAAATAATTCTTCGGATGTCGACGATCATAAGTTGCAAATCGCACCAGCTGAAATGAGTTTGTCTTTATCTAAGAGAGATCATACAAAAAGCAATGTTGGGTCGAACGGGGGTCATAGCATGAAGACAATGAAAAGAATCAAAACTTCAAAACATGATATTGGTTTAAATTTATTTTAGACTTTTTCTTGGTTTATTTTTTGAAACAAAAGTTTAAATTATTTTAGACAATTTCAATCGCTTCAACACATCTTGACGTTTTGGTATTGGTTAAAATTTATTTTAGTCATTTACTATAATTATGTTAGAAATAAATAAATATTATATTTATATACATAATGTGACATAAATAAAAAAACATACTATATAATCGTTTGGGAAATAATTATAGTTAGGATATCTCTATACCCCAAAGTAAAACTATTTTGAAATAAATCAAAATTCCAAAAATAATGATAATACGTTAAAAATAAAAGGCTAAATTTAATAGTCTGAATATTCAATACGAGAATTTAGGAAAATGATCATTAACGAATATGTTAACAAAATTTTTTATATTAAAAACTTAATGGTATTCTGAATATTGTGCTTATTCAATACGAAATTTTAGGAAATATAATATTATCAAATGTAAAAAACTTATCTTCTACATGTTATATATATATATATATATATAAGTCTTATTATTGTACCATGTCAACTAGAAAAAAAAAACTGAAACAATTCTTGAGTTCTTGCTGTTTGACGTAAAAGGTAACGCAAAAATCAAGATTTTATATTATTTTGTATTATTGTAAATTTACATTCACATGTTTCAAATGTATATGTGCAGAATCATAATGAAACGTCCATCTGGAGTTCGTCGATCCACCAAGAAAAGTTCAGTTGCTGATGAAGATGCACTACGTTCGCAACTTCAACCAGAACAATTTGTTTTCTTTTGTGAGGATAGCATTCTGGAACCAGTTAAAAAAAATCCAGACAAACCAGTAAAGAATCAAGATCTTCTAAAGAGAACTCATTGGCGCATCTTAACGTTCAAAATTCCATTGTTGACGGTGAAGATAGTATATTGAAATCAACGAACAAGAAATCTCAATTTCATACTTGGATGGAATACAATATGATGACTATCAATGAGTCAATTAACACATATGATAAGGGTGTTTATGGATCTATCTGGTGTGAGAAGAACAAGATATGGATGCAAAGATCTAACATGACAAAAGATTGACTTTCAAAAATTGTTTTGAATTTAAATTTTAATTTAAATATTTAATAATAATATCTATTTTTATTTATAATTATTATCATGATGTTCTTATAATTCGTTTTGATTTTTGAAGGGATATTATCACTTTCATATGTTTCTCGAGTGTTAGTTTTGATAACACAATAAAATTACCTTTTTAATAATAATTATGATATGATAATCCAGCGAAAAGTTCGATAATAGTATAATGTTACTAATGGAAAAATTAAATTATAAGTTGATATAATTGATTTGTTATAACAATTATAATATATAAATTAGAACAATATTATATTAAAAATAATGGTTCAATTATGATCCGATAATGATATTAAAGATTAAGGAAATATAACAAAAAAATATATTGATAAAGACCAAGAAAGTAAATCTCAAAAAATACGTATTAGAGATCCCCATACATAATTGGAAAGATAAATAACATAAGTTTAAAAAAATTATCAAAAAAGTTAAGAGGATATATAGAAACATATGTCAATATTCGTATATATCAATAATTAGTACATTTTAGTTTACAGAATATATACGTCACCGTCTTCTTATATAAACAGACCTAACAGCGAAATTCATACTAAAATGGTCATAATTACTCGATTATATGAATTCTTGATCGTAGTTTGATTTTCATTTTGCAGATCGCTACACTTGACGTATTATAATGAGACCTTCGAAGATTCCATATCGGAGGAAGAATGTATCGACACATGTCGTCTCTAGAAAACGTACAGACATTTTCAATTCTTTACATTAAGAGATATGTTTCATTCAAAACTAATAGATCGTACGCAATAATATTGAATTAAAGGTGTTAGTTCTACGATAAATCTACCTGCATTTACGAATGCATTGAATTTTCAGTATCCTGATCCACATAAGACGGCAAGGTTCAAAAGAATGCAAATACTGAAGTCTAAAAGGGCACAAAAGAAGAAAAAGGTTATATGTTCGTAAAAGAATTTTAAAATAAATAAATAAATATATATATATATATATATATATATATACTAAATAACTAATCCAATCGTTACCTATACAGAAAATTTTCTTCTTCCCGGACTACAGGAAGATTTCGCATGTTTCGTCGCAACTGATTCGGGTACGAACGATGAAAGTGATTCAGATAGCTCTACTGATGGGAATTCATTCGAGATTAATGATAACAATGCGACATCTGATATGTTTCTTGGCTTTCCTCCCGTAAAAGCTAAGTTACTCAATAATGGTATTACTCGATGCATATCTGATTGGTTATATGATAGATTTGTAAATATGTATTTAACTAATACATATTTAAAATATTTTTATTGAAAAATATATGTAGGTTATTATGATGATGGAGATCCTTATTTTTATGTGATAATTGTGGAGCATATATGTGGTATGGAGAACGGGTGAATAAACAGACTAAAAAGGCAAAGCCGGATTTTTCACTGTGTTGCCATCGTGGCAAAGTAACACTTCCTACCTTGAAGACTGCACCTAAAACGTTATTATCGTTGTTTTATAATA
>NC_025692.1:15996147-16005693 GCF_000633955.1 Camelina sativa | reverse complement strand
CCTCCCGTAAAAGCTAAGTTACTAAATAATGGTATTACTCGATGCATATCTGATTGGTTATATGATAGATTTGTAAATATGTATTTAACTAATACATATTTAAAATATTTTTATTGAAAAATATATGTAGGTTATTATGATGATGGAGATCCTTATTTTTATGTGATAATTGTGGAGCATATATGTGGTATGGAGAACGGGTGAATAAACAGACTAAAAAGGCAAAGCCGGATTTTTCACTGTGTTGCCATCGTGGCAAAGTAACACTTCCTACCTTGAAGACTGCACCTAAAACGTTATTATCGTTGTTTTATAATAACGATGACAGGGGTAAAAACTTCTGTGATAACATACGAGCATACAACATGATGTTTTTGTTCACATCGTTAGGTGGAAAAATTAACCATTCTATAAATAATGGTAAAGGACCATATCTATTCCAGATGTGCGGAGAAAACTATCATCGTATTGGTGATATTTTACCATAGCCTGGCAAGGAACCAATGTTCTTGCAATTATATATACATGACGTATGTAACGAAGTAGCGAATAGAATCTCTGCAGTTAGGTAATTGTTAATATTGTTATATACACATATATATATATATATTATTCATATCTTAAAATATGTTAAATATCTTTAATATTTGTTATATTCTACTAATCATGATTATTATAAATTTATGTGTTTTGTCGTTGATATAGAACATCTGGATCTTCGGGAGATTTAAGATCTGAGATTGTTGAACTCTTAAAAAAAATGCTTGATAGTCATAACCCGCATGTTAGGGCGTTTAAATCGGCACGTGAAAGATTTAATATGGAGGACGGTAGCGAAGGTTTGCGATTAATGTTACCTTCAGAAAGAACTACTGATGCAAGAACTCATAATCTTCCTACAAGAAAAGAGGTTGCTGCTCTAATACCCGGAGATTTTACGGCTGGTGTGAATAAACGTGACATTGTTATAGAAAGTCGTTCGGGAAATTTATAGAGGATAAGTGAGCTTCATCCCGCATACTTGCCTTTACAATACCCATTGTTGTTCCCTTATGGTGAAGATGGTTTCAAATTAGGCATCAATATAGGGTTCGTGGATACCCGTGGACGTAAAAGGAAAACGGTTACCATGAGGGAATTTTATGCGTATAGACGACATTGATAAATTCATAAGCGCTGAAATTCCTGATAAAGAGGTGGATAAGTATTTATACGAAGTTGTTTCTGATGTGATGATCCATGGTCTGTGTGGTCCTATGAACAGAGATAGTGTCTGCATGCATAATGGGAAATGCACTAAATTCTTCCCAAAACCATTCATGGATAATACTATTGTCGACGATGCTGGTTACCCAATATATAGACGACGAAACGATGGGAGAGTTGTGGAAAAAAGGGGTTTTCAATACGATAATAGTTACGTTATTCCCTATAATCGTGATTTGTCCCTCCGTTTTCGTGCTCATATCAATGTTGAGTGGTGCAATCAGACACGTTCAGTAAAGTATTTGTTCAAGTACATCACTAAAGGTCCGGACTATATAAGAGCCAAAGTAGGAGAAGAAGATCAGGAGAATGAAATTAAAAAGTTTTTCAATTGCAGGTAACAGTTTATTCAAATTGTCAAACATTCTCATATTTAATTATTTAAACTTTTTAAAATTTTAAAAACGTGACTAACTAATCCGAGATTTTTTAGATATGTATCTGCATGTGAGGCTTCTTGGCGAATTTTTGCTTTTCCGATTTGTTATCGTACTACACCAATAGAAAAACTCCCGTTTCATCTTCCAGGACAAGAATTGGCTATTTACAACGAGGATGATCCAATAGAAGATGTTTTGCACCGTACAACAAATAGAACTTCTAAATTTTTGGGCTGGATGGAATGCAACAAGATTTATCCCCAAGCCAGAGAACTCACATATGCTGAATTTCCATCTAAATTTGTGTGGAATAGGAGAAAAAAACTTTGGAAGCCAAGGTCAGAAAAACGGAAAAGTTTTGCAATAGGCAGGATTACGTACGTACCGCCTTCTGTAGGACAAGCCTATTACTTGCGAGTTTTGCTTAATAAAATTCCAGGACCAACAAGCTTTGACTATTTAAAAACAGTCAATGGTGTTCTTTATAAGGTTTTTTCAAGAAGCTTGCTATGCATTGGGATTACTGGATGACGATAAGGAGTACATTGCAGCTATAAATGAAGCAGGTGAATGGTGTTTTGGGGAATTTTTAAGGAAGTTATTTGCGATCCTACTGCATACAAAGAGTTTAATTGTTCCTCTTGAAGTTTGGAATGAAACAAAAGACATCTTGTGTGAGGATATTTTGTTTAAAGAAAGGAGAAACAGGAACGATCCAGGTACATCAAAATATTATTTTGTTTCATTTTTCGAAAGACAAAATTATAATTAAGTTTTTTAACATTACTGTGGTAGGTCTAATGTTGACACGGGCTCAGATAGAAAATATATGTTTAACTGAAATAGAACTTATGTTACGATCGAATGGGACATCTCTTACGGCCTTCGAGAAAATGCCTAAACCAGATGATAGTATAATGAACACGGGAGTAAATAGGCTTATCGCATATGAGAGAATATATAAGCCTCATAAACAACATGAATTGTACGATAAGTTGTTACCTATGCTAACTGATGAGCAGAGACGTGTTTATGAAGAAATCATTCACTCTGTTAATCACAACAAAGGTGATATGTTTTTTGTCCATGGTTTTGGTGGTACTGGGAAAACTTTCATGTGGACTATTCTTGGTGCTGATATAAGGTCTAAAGGTAATATTGTTCTTAAAGTTGCTTCAAGTGGTATAGCTGCTTTGCTTTTGGAAGGAGGTAGAACGGCTCATTCAAGATTTGGTATTCCAATCAATCTTAATGAATATTCTGTGTGTTCGATAGATGCTGAATCTGATCTTGCTGACTTAATTAGAGAAGCAAAGCTCATAATATGGGACGAGTTTAGATAGGAGTTTGCGAGATATGATGAGGTGTGACAAGATTTTTGGAGGTAAAGTTGTTGTGTTAGGAGGTGATTTTAGACAGATACTACCAGTTATTACAGAAGGAGGAAGGGTAGCGACAGTTTTAGCATCTATCAACTCATCTGTTCTTTGGAATAGTTGTAAAGTTCTTAAACTTACCGAAAATTTGAGACTTCGCAAGGCACATAATAGTATGGATACAGGTGCTCTTGCTACTTTTTCAAAGTGGCTTCTTGATATCAGGGATGGCAAAATCAACGAGTTAGATTGTGGGGATGTGGAGATAGTAATTCCGGATGATTTATCAATTAATACAAGTGGAAATCTTTAAGAAGCATGATGTTCATATATTTTACCTTGTTTTCCCTTAGTATTTTCACCTCTTTTGCATCATTTGCTATCTAGTTTCACCATATTTGCATAGCTTTTAGGACTGTTCATGCATTAGAGTATAGTTGCATTGCATTTGCATATTTTCTTGCATAAACAGGTGATTTTGGAGCCTAAAGAGCATGGAAGCAATGCTGAAGAGGAGTGAAGCTATCAAGAGAAGAAAGCAAGGGAGTTAGAGGTGAAGAATCAAGGTCCGGAGTTCCACTCGACCATACACTCGACCGTGTGCGGAGAAGGACTCGACCGAGTGGAAGGAGCACAAGAAGAGCCAACTCGACCAGTCACTCAACCGAGCACTAGGTCGAGTTGACCGAGCCGCCTAGCTATTTTGTCTTTTAGCATTTTTAGGGCTTCCACTACTTTTTCTATAAAAGGGCCTTGTACCCTTCAGCCACCAGAGAGCCACCTTGGAGAAAATCTAAAAACTTAGTTTTTATCCTTTTGGGAATTTATGCTTTTTGTTTTTTTACATTTTTTAGATTTTGTTCTACTTTTAAAGGAGAAAACAAGAGATTTCTTCATACTTGTTTGTTCAATAATTCTCAAAGTATAAAGAATTCGAGTTTAATTCCTTCTTCAATATTGTAGATATCTGCTTTATCTTTCTAATGATGCAAGTTTCGTTATTTTCTGGGTTTATGACTTTGTTCATCATGTTTAGCATTTGTGAGTAGTTGCTTAGGATCTTGAGGATGTGTTAGGCTGGATTGTGGTTGAGGTTTGTTTAGCTAGGTCAAGCTTGATTGTTATAGATCTCTTCTAGGCTAGATGTACTCTATGTTGATCCTATAACTGAGAGGGTAGGATTTGATTTTAAGTTTCTTAGCATCACACCAATGTCTAGGTTGCAAGATAAGGCTAGATCTAGAGATTATCATTAGGCATGCTAAGAGATTAGATGTCTTGTTTGATTTTTGACATAAATGATTTGTTGCTTAGTGCTTGCTTTTATATGTTCTTTGCTATGTGAGAACTAGTTTAGAAATATATGAGCTTGATTGTTTTTGCCATGAGAGTGGATTAACATGTTCTAGGAGATCATTGTCTAGAGATTAGCTCATGTTGTTTGAGATTTGTTGACCAAGTTAGATGACCATAATCCATATTCCAGCCCATGAATCCCTCCTCAAGACCTTCCTTGTCTATTGATTTCTTAGTTTAAATCTTGTTGATTGCTCGTTGTTTGATTTACTTTTGTCTTGTTGTTTTGTGTGTTTTGCTCTGTTTCTCGTATTTCTCAACTCGACCCTGTACTCGATCATCACACGATCGAGTGCTTGTTCGAGCTCATACCCAGAAACTCTTGTTTATGTTTTGTGTTTGTCCCGTCTCATTTCCTGTTTCATTTTAGTTGTATTCCTATTGAACAAGTACTAGAAACCCTTCTATGAACAAGTACTAGAAACCCTTTTATGGGTTGCTTTTCTAAATTATCTCAATTGTCTTCACGAAATTAAGAAATCTTTTGGCCCAAATAATTATTCAACCTAATTTAAACTATCCAGAACAAATGTATTGGGCTCATTAAATATTTAAAAATTTGCAAATGGGCTTCAAAATCTTAATTAAAAGTTTACATATATATATTATAGACAACTATAATAAACATCTTATTAACTATTATTATTTATTTGTCCATGAAATTTAAAGTTTTAGATACGAAATTAATTACAAATTTTCAACATTATAAAAAATAACAAAACTTTACTTTAAAAATTTGGACAATTAATTTAGATTTTTTTTTCTATTTAATTCTTGCCCGCACAGGCATGCGGGTTACTCTCCTAGTAAAAAAATAAAACGATTATAGGTTCTGTTGATTGACAAAGAAAAAAAATAAGTCAATTTTAGAATACATGTATAAATATATATATAAATAATTTATGTTTTCATATTATGACAGAATAACTAAGGTGGCAAACTGGTTATGATGCACCAGTAAATGCCTAAGGTTATGGGTTCAAACCCACTTTGAATCATTTTTGTATTTATTTCGAGTTAATTCGGATCTACTTCGGATATCGGATAATACCCGAACCCGATCGGATATTCGAATTTCAAAGAAACTAAATCCGAATTCGAACCGAACTGCCTATTTCGGGTTGGGTTCGGGTTCGGGTTTCAGATTCGGTTAAAATGCTTAGGCTTAATATTGACTTTGACTTTAACTAAAATATTAAAACAAATGAAAGAAACAAAAACATTTATTTGATC
Organism: Camelina sativa; assembly: GCF_000633955.1. Classification (NCBI taxonomy): domain Eukaryota; kingdom Viridiplantae; phylum Streptophyta; class Magnoliopsida; order Brassicales; family Brassicaceae; genus Camelina; species Camelina sativa. The sequence goes on along the minus strand of NC_025692.1, from coordinate 16,000,082 downwards.
TGACATATAAACTTTGACAAATTTTGTCAACGATGTCATTTGTATGGGCGTATTAAAGAAAAAAATGTCTTAAACAAAAAGAAAATAAAGTAAAGTGATGATTTTTTTTCCTGATCTTTTTTGAGTTTTGACATAAGAGATTCTTCTGCAATCTGCATTGATGTTCCATCTCGTGTCTCACGATCTTGACGTCACTACCATAGATGACCAATGTCTATATTATCAGTTAAAACTCTACTGAATTTATTATTGTCTTTAAACCATTCATTATATTGCTAACATAAAAAAATATTTGACATAAAATTCATAATAAATGAGTGTCCGCCATTGCAGCAGGATTGGGCCCTTTTTAATGTTCCAATGGGCACCCTCGTGTTTCCCACGGTTTCGGTATTTGCAAATATGGATTATTTCTTAGGGGCACAAAATCCAGGATCTCAAGTCCCAGTTTTTCCTTGGATTTTATGGTATATTTGGAAAGCTCGAAACGCAAAGGTTTTTAAGAATGAGCTTAAATGGCTGGATGAAGTGGCACGGTTAGCGGTGAGTGAAGCGCAGGCATGATCAGAGGCTCAGGGTGAGAAAGACGAGATTTTTTCCGTTTGTCCATGATTTGTTATTAGGCCGGGGTGGGGAGGGGGGGCGGGTCAGCTCCCTTCAGTCTTCACGGGTTTTCGTTGTTTTGTTGATGGGTCGTTGAAGGATACGAATAGGCTTGCTGGTGCAGGCTGGGTTTGTCGGTCGTCTCAGGGGCCCTCTCCGCTCATGGGCGCCTCAAACTTCCGATGTAGTCTATCCTCTCCATGCTGAAGTCGAAACTTTTGTTTGGGCTATGCGATGCATGATAGGTCACGATTTTTTGGATGTGACTTTTTATACAGACTGTTCAGATTTGGTGAAGATGGTGTCTTCTCCCTCCAACTGGCCAACCTTTTCAGCTTATCTTGATGACATCAAGGTGGACATGGCAGAGTTCTCGAGCTTCTCCTTGAATTTGATTTCTAGAAAGGATAATGTACTTGCAGATAATTTGGGACGACAAGTTCGTACGCAACCATATGATATTACTTTTGTAAACAATTCTGTTCCCAATTGGCTCTCCTGAGCTAATCTTCTACACTTGTTGTAAAAAAAAAAAGAAGAGTTTTATTACAAATAATTGTACATATTAGTTTTAAAAACCAGTATTCAAACTGGAAATAACATTTGCAAATAAGAAAAAGAGTACATATAAAATACATAAATACATAAAATACGCACATTTTTTACATTGCTAGCTTTTTAAGAAATTCTCTAAATATCAAATTAATTAATGTGAAGAAAATTAGTTGGAGAAATTGTTTTTAACACTTTTGTCTTTTGCTAAATTGAGTCACATTTTTCCACCTCAAGAAAATATATACAATAATTGGTACATTCCTGATACACTTACACTTTAGAGCTGCCCCATTCTTCTTCGAGGGCCTGTTTATTTTTGTTCTCTAGCGGCTTTTAGATGGTTCCTAAATCCTAGTTCCTCCTCCCCTGTTTTAGGTTCCTTTTAGTAGAAATTGACAAACAAAAGAATTCCAAATTAAAACAATTTTAAATTCTATAGAAGAAATAGTTCAGGTCAACCAATCAGCAATCACCATCCTAAACGCCGGCTAATTCCCTGATTAATGCTTAATCACAACTTTTGTGTTCTGTCTGAATTTACACTTCAACAAAACCACCACAAAGTCAAAAACCAACAACAAACAATGGTTCGTTAATATCTTTCAACCGTCTCCTCTCCTCACTTCTTTGCTTTTGATTAGATTTTGTCTTAAGAAGAGTTCTATGGCGCCTGGACGATCCCAATTGCAGCCAACAGAGGTACGCTCAGATCTCTGTTTTTTTGTCTTCACTATGCTCTGTTTTTCATATTTTAGGGGTTTCTTGAATTTGTGTGTGTGTGTAATGGAGTTGGAATTTGCAGAAGGGTTGGGCTACAACAGTATGTTGTTCTGCTTCTTCGTCTTGCTTACAGCTCTACTGGGCTCGTTTTCTCCTACGCAAATGGTTTAATATCTCAGCTACTGAATCAGATCATTCCCCTGTTACTGATGATGATGATGATAGTGTTGCTCATTCTGACATTGAAGGTTTAGTTTTTAGGAAATTACAAAATTTTACTCAGTTATGTATAAACCCATTTTGGTTGCTAATTCGAAAAATCTTGTTTTTGAGTTACAGCAATTGAAGAAGATCATGTTGACAATGATGGTAAATGTGCTCTACACCCGTAAACACGAACCTCGAAATTGGCGGATTTGATTATATTCTTAGATAAGTTTTGTTTTTGTGGAATGTTTTAGATTCTGAACCAAGGTTAAGGAGAAGGAATTCAGAAACGTTTAGGGGACAGTATATGGACACTAAAGCAATCAGGTCTTTTGATATTCTAATTTTTGAGATTTGGTTTGAAGTCTTTAGTTTTTGTGCAATAGCCTATTTTATGTATGTGGTGGCTTTACTTCACCCATAGTGAGTACTTTGGTAATGTGGTTTTGGTGTAGCTAGAATCTGTGTTGGAACTTGGAATGTTGGAGGAAGAGTTCCACCTGCTGACTTAGATATTGATGGTTGGGTTGACACCATCGAACCTGCAGACATTTATGTCCTTGGGTACGGTTTCCACATGAATTTGTCTTAGTTCTAACATGTTCGCTGTTTCTTGATTTGTTTTTAGTTTTTTTTTTCCAGTCTTCAGGAGATTGTTCCACTAAACGCTGGCAACATTTTTGGTATTGAAGATGACCGGCCTGCTTCTGAATGGGAAGATACTATACGTGATGCTCTAAATAGGATTCGACCTAGAAAGGTTAAGATAGTAAGTTACAGTGATCCGCCTTCTCCGTCCAAGTTTAAGCCATTTGAAGAAGTCACTGATGTAGTAGAAGATATGGCTTTTGATACTTGCAATGTGATTCATTCGGTTAATGAGAACTTTAGCTTCGATGATGGTATTGTGGACACTAATTACGATAAGAGATCTTGCTTGCCAAGACAAGAGTATCTGCAAAGGCAATTCTCATCGCCAAAGACGTTGGACAGGTTGTTTTCTATGCAGCTGGAGAAGGGTTCCACACGTGCAAAAAGTTTAAGCCGATGGTTTAGTTACTCCGAAAGAGTTGGTTTGAGTTGGCCAGAACCTCCATTGAGATTGTTAAATCAACATGTTCGGGAAAGACGTTGTTCCTTAAAGCCTTTTAAAAATTATAGCTCTTTCAAAGCAACTGCCAACAAGAATGGAGAGAACAAGACGCCTCTACTTTCGGATTTAGACCTCAAGCCTCTTATGAATGTGAGAAAACCATCGTATGTAAGGATTGTAAGTAAACAGATGGTTGGGGTTTTTCTCACCATTTGGGTACGAAGGAGCTTACGTAAACATATACGAAACCTTAGTGTTTCTACTGTTGGTGTTGGCGTTATGGGCTACATTGGTAACAAGGTCTTCAATAGTTCTCTTTGTTAAGCTTGATTTATGAGTACACCTTGAGAGGATTATAACAATTCACATTTTGGACTTTTACAGGGATCTGTGTCTGTGAGCATGTCAGTCTATCAGACACCTTTTTGTTTTGTATGCACACATTTAGCATCAGGGGAAAAAGATGGAGATCACAGAAAAAGAAACGCTGATGTTAGCGACATACACCGAAGAACGCAGTTTCATCCTCATTCTCTTAGCGCGACGAGACTTCCAAGAAGCATCCGTGATCACGAGTATGCTTTTATTCCTCATAGTTGCACTATCTTCTTGATATAAACTCTTAAACAAGATGAATGTTTGTTCTACAGAAGAATAATATGGCTGGGAGATCTGAACTATCGGATAAATTTATCGTATGAGAAGACACATGAACTTATTGCAAGAAAGGACTGGAAGAAGTTAACTGAGAAGGACC
>NC_025692.1:15839348-15995757 GCF_000633955.1 Camelina sativa | reverse complement strand
AGAACGCAGTTTCATCCTCATTCTCTTAGCGCGACGAGACTTCCAAGAAGCATCCGTGATCACGAGTATGCTTTTATTCCTCATAGTTGCACTATCTTCTTGATATAAACTCTTAAACAAGATGAATGTTTGTTCTACAGAAGAATAATATGGCTGGGAGATCTGAACTATCGGATAAATTTATCGTATGAGAAGACACATGAACTTATTGCAAGAAAGGACTGGAAGAAGTTAACTGAGAAGGACCAGGTACGTACGGTTTCTAGTTCCATATTAATAAACATGACTTTATTTCAACTCATATCTTATTAATCTTTGGTTAGCTTACAAGAGAAATGAGACAAGGTCGTGTATTCGAGGGATGGTCAGAAGGGACACTAGATTTTCCACCAACTTACAAATACGAATTTGATTCAGAAAACTACGGAGGAAACGATCCCAAGTCAGGGAAACGGACACCAGCCTGGTATGTACCGCTCTCACACACTCACTACAAATAATTTGTGATAATGCATTATTATAAAATATCATATGTACTTAAAACTGAATTTTTATTCAGGTGTGACCGCATTATATGGTATGGGAAAGGAATGAAGCTTATGAGTTACAGAAGAAGTGAAATTAAACTCTCTGATCACCGGCCGGTCACAGCTACATTTGTGGTAGAGGTTGAAGTTTTCTCTCCTCGGAAGCTTCAGCGTACGCTCACGCTCACCAATGCAGAAATTGATAGCCATGAAGCTTTTGTACATGATTAGCTCTATGCTAGAGTCTGATCCATTTTTCTTTGCAAATGACTTGCTGTTCATATATTCTATTTTTAAAATGTGGCTTCAAAGAAACGTCTATGTTTAAAGTTGGAAGTTGGAACGGTGTATAAAAGTGTTAGCGTGAAATACACAAAGTTGGAACGGTGTGTAAAAGTGTTAGCGTGAAAGAGAAGACTAATACTACATCTCAATATGAGTGACTAGTGGTAACATGCGATCCAAGTAACATTAACGGACGACTATGGAAATCGAAGCTCTTCTCCAGAAGTGAATGTGAGATCCAGTTATAAGGTTAGAACCCAAATTATAGTATACCTACACTGTTATTCTTCATGAACAAACAATGCTACATAGAGTAGAAGGGAGAGAAAATTTTTAACTGTTAGGAGTGTTAGGATGCGCCAAAAGCCTTCGCAGTGGTGCAACGCATAGGCGACGCTCAAGAACCCGGACATAGGCGACGCTCAAGAACCCGGACAGTGAACTGCCACATTGGGCTCTCCCCTTAAAAAATAGAGTCAAAATATCAAGGGGGACAGTGTCCTTACATGTGAGATACTAAACTGATAAAGAACAGATACTATACTTGATGGAAAAATGACCAAAATCAAACTCAACCATTTGTCAAACGCTTTTTCATACCTAAATTTTAATACTATGCAAATAACAATCTGAACAGTGTTAAAATTCAAATTTGCTACCTAAACTACATGAAATGTTATCAATTTCAACATCTGTTTGAACTGTATTAAGTCGGAGTGTAACGGTGATGAGTTAGATGACCTTAGGTGTCCACATGGCACACCGACTAATTAAAACGACGTCGTTTTAGACATTTCTTCTTAGTAATCACAACACACCAAAAAATAACTAAAACGACGTCGTTTTAGTCAATCGCAGTGTTATGTGGATGCCACGAGTCGTCTGACTCAACACGGTTAAACTTCATCTCAATACAGTTCGAAATTAACAACATTTCATATAGTTTCCGTAGGAAAATTAAAATTTAACACAGTTCAGGTTGCTATTTGCAGGATATTGATCGTCTAGATATAAAAAGTGTTTGACAAATACTTGAGATTGATTTTGGCCGCTTTCCCAAACTTAGTCTAAAGGCCGAGAAAGGTATGACTTTTATTGTCCTACTCAGCTTCATTTTTATAGCTCCAACATTAGTCTTCTCTTTCTATTCCTCGTCGAAGTGGGATAATTCTCCTTTTTAAGATGAAACATAAATTCCACCTTCCCGTACTCAATTTCTTGTCATAATTAATAATTAACATAATTTTTTTATAGAAACATACACTATGGATTGCTGGGTTTTGAACTCAAATTCAATTCTTGAAGAAAAAAAAAAGAACTCACGAATTGATTGGGGGGAGGGGGGGAGGTTGGGGTAAAAAAAGGGTCGTTGAGAGGCAAACGCTCCGACCTCTTTCTCTCTTAAAAATAGAAACCCTAACCATCATAGTAGATCTGAGGGGTTGAACTCTTCGTGTGTCATTCCGACGATGAGGCTTCTTCTCCCTCCCCCTAATATATTAGTTCTTTTGGTCCTCATGTTCAGCGGTCAAGATTAATTCAAGAGAGATCCAGGAGTGAGCATGTTCTATTTTGTTGTCAGCGATGGCAGGGTTCTCCTTCTGTCGATGTAGTTGTGGTTCCGATCTGACGAAAGAGGAGCTTCGTAGTCGAGATCTGGTTTGAAGACACCGGAGAGGAGCCTCATGGCTCGCTCGTCAATCTGGATTTTGTTGCTACGGCGGAAGTCGACAAAGGAGAGGTGGGAAAGCGCTGTTCGTCTTGGTGGTCAACAGTAGGTATTTTTAAATCTTAGATGACTGTTGCAGATTATTGTTGCAGAGGGTTGGAGTGAGCCATATACCGCTGTAACTGCCGTGGTTTTGTGTTCATCGGACCAGTTTTCTTAGTTCATGCTCAGGGGAGATCGGAGAAGCTAAGGTCTGGGAGAGAAGGTATAGATCTGAGGTTGTTAGATTGCTAGGTTAGGATCTAAATACGCAGAGCCGGCTGTCGGAGAGTTGAGCATATTAGGAGGTCTGTTGTGGGTTGGTGGCTCGTCGGAAAAGGACCATTGGCGGAAACTGGATTCTACCGTCTTTGGTTTTGGGTGATTGTGGACCTTAAATACGCCGGAATTAATGCTATGGACTCTCTGCTTCCGGTCAAATAAATTTTTAGATAAAGCAATTGAACTGTTTCAGCAGGATCTGAGATTTTCTCTTTTTTCTAGCGACTTTTAGAATTAACCTTTTTTGTAACTGGATCAAAATTGTATTTCTCAGCCCAACTCATTTTGGGAGATGAATGAAATTTTAAATTTAAAAAAGAATTGATGGGTTTTTTTTTAAATCCTTCCAAATATAGGTGTATGTCGTTTAGCACGGAGAGTAGACAGTATTCTTTAGTAAAATGCAAAAGAATAATTCGTTTTATGCTCACCACACGGCTCCACATGCTATTCTACGAAGTGTATCTGAATCTATGTTTTGCTGCTTGACGATGTAGGACAAAAACCAATGGCTACGAAACCCAAAAATAACTTTAAAAGGGGAACCTGTCAGACTGCCTCTGCGAACAGCCCGAAAAGGAAAAGAAGCAGCCGGCTCCAGAAGTGAAAGTCCAATAATGCAAACTATTTATACATAATTAACGTCGGTGAATAAAATATTTTCCTTTTTCTGAGGATAATATATGTGGTGGTCGAGGTCCACACTACCCGGTTAACCTGAGGACATTGTGTGGAGGTGCTATTCACGTGTTGATTTCCAAACTGAATATATTAGCTGAACAGAAAGTTTTTATTACAAGTTGCTCGTTTTCCCTATTTTCGTAAATCCCCTTTTACAATGTTTTTGCTACTTTATATTCGATTTCCAACATTAAGTGTAACGCTAATATTGCTCCGCCAACTCCGCAATTCTCATTAATTACTGATCGATCTGGATCATGTGCATCAAGCCCTTTGATTAGATTCCCTTGGCAAACTCTGAACTCCCCCACTTCACACGCTCAACTCGGCCATTTTCTTCTGGGCCGCCTCCCCTGAATGGGCCTTGGGCCTCACTAGGCCGAGCTGCCTTCTTGGGCTTAAATTCGGTTAGCCGATTTCAGTACCAACAATATCATTACAAAAAGCATTTTTCCATCATTATCGCCGCGATATATCTTTTTTTAATGTAATTTTAAATTATATTCAAAGAAAAAATATACTTTGTTACAACTCATGCTTTTGTGTTTAAGAGAGTTGTCTGATATTAATAGAAATGATCAAAACAAAATTTTAGGAAAAAGCCAAAGGTCTTGAATGCAGCCACATTTGATATGTGTCGTCATATCTCCGATCCCCCATTTATCTGATTGCTATAATCTGATTCTTAACTTGCTTGTCAAGCCAACCAATGATGTACAACGCAGTTTTAATTGCCTCTCCATCCCGTCGATAGTTTTGTTCCATCCAAATAGTGTGAATGACTGCTTGAAAGACATCAAATGAGAAAGCCTTCCACACGGCGATGATCGTGGTTCGAAATGTACTCAAGCAAAAAAGACCAGTCAGTGGTATACCTGGACCCGAGGAGACCCACGCAAGAGCAAACCATATCTCTGAAGCAAAACTATAGGAGAAAAACAGATGATCACGAGTTTCCAATGTCTGTTGGCAAAGAACAAGTCCCTATTGCTCCTACATTCCAAGAGACTATACAAGCACCCGTTGATAACCGATCATGGGCAGCAAGCCACACACAGAAGGAATACTTTGGTGATGCGTGAGCAAACCACACTCCCTTGTGCCAAGCCACTGTAGTCGACTTTGTTCGAACATGATTCCAAGTGTCCCTTGTCAAGAAAGCTAACCTAAAACAAATATTTCATCCTTTCCACAACACCTTATCGGGTGTGTCCTGTCTTTTTTGCCACTGAGCAAGCAAAGCATCCTCCATCTCATTCAGATGTCCCACTCTATTCTGCCGCCAACGACGTGCGGCCAAGCCTTTGCCACAATGCTATCTCTGCGAATTCCCATGTCTATGAACCCGCGCTCACCCCCAACATCAATAAGGCACTTCACAGAAGACCAATCGTCATACCAAAAAGAAGTGAGCTCCCCATTCTCCACCTCAACCTTGCACAACGATTTAGCTATGTCCCGATACTTTAGCAGTTTCGGCCAGACCCAAAACCCAAAGCTTGAGCTACTCTGGATCGACCAGAACGATTGTTGCTTAAGGAGATTCACACACACCCACCGAACCTAAAGGGAGCTGCAATGAGAAATAACTCGCCGCACTAGTTTTAGAAAACTAACTTTATTCACCTCTCGTAACAACCGTAATCCTAGTCCACCCTCTGCCTTTGGTTTGAAAACTGTTTCCCAAGAAACTTTTGCTATGTGAGTACTCATATCTATGCCAGACCAAAGGAAAGCTAACATCTCGAATTGAGTCTGTCAATGCAGTTGCTAGGGAGTCGAAACGCAACCAACCAGAAGCTACATATACTCCAAAGCACAAAAGAGATAAGATTTAAGCGACCTGCAAATGAGAGAGAGCGTGCAGTACATGATCCTATACGCTTCTGAATCTGTTCCGTTAATGGGAACGTGTTTGCAATGGAAAGCTGTTTGGTGACCAACGGGAGGCCTAAATAACGGACTGGGAGACGAACCACAAATAAAGGGAACCGAGCAGCACTACACTCAGCAGTCAACTGTGTAATGCCAGCCAAGTAGAGGGTAGACTTCTCCATGCTAATTTTTAACCCCGAGAGCCTTGCAAAATCGTCGAACACCGCTGTAATCCCTTCAATAGACCAAACCTTTCCATCCAAAAGAACCATGAGATCATCAGCAAAGCTCAAATGAGTGAGGCCTATGCTTTTGTAGCTAGGATGGTACCCAAACCGAGTTGCACGAGCTGCCTTGTCCAACTTATTTGTAAGAACCTCCATATAAATAACAAATAAATACGACGATAGAGCGCAAACCTGTCTTAAACCCCGCGAACTTCAGAAAAAAAACCCGCTAGCTCACCATTCACTTGAAAAGAGAAAGAGGCCGTGGTGACACATAACATGATCCAGTGAATGAACTTTGGTGGGAAATGCATGGCAGATAGCACTTTGGAAAGAAACGACCATTGAACATAATCGAAAGCCTTTGATATATCAATCTTTATTGCAAAGCGGCCTGATATAGAATATTTATGGTATTCCTTTACTAGTTCTATGGAAAGGAGAAGGTTCTCAATCAGTAGGCGATCATTTACAAACACCGATTGATTTCTTGAGAAGAACTTAGGGAGTATTTGTTTGAGGCGATTAGCCAAAATATTTGATATAACTTTATAGAGGAAACTGCAGGAAGAGATTAGATGGTAATCCTTCATTTCATTTGCTTATAATCTTTTGGGAATAAGCGCTAGTATAGTTGAGTTAATCCCCTAGGGGAGAAACCCCTTTGCAAAGAAAGACTGCACCACCATTACAAACTCAGTACTTATCAAGTCCTAGGCTGCTTTATAAAGTTTAGAGGTGAACCCATCAGGACCCAGAGATTTATCATTTGGCATAGAAAATAGTAACCGCTTAATTTTTTCCCGTGACCATACATGTAAGATGTTGGTGATCTTGTTCTGAACAGGGAAACAGAAGAAGCATCTATAACTCTGCAACTGTACTACCCTCAAAACTACTTGGAACAAACTGCAAAAATTCACGGAAATGCCTTTCAGACTTGGCTTTGATCTCTTCCCGTTTGTGACAACCTGTCTCGTGGGAGGGTTGTTAAAGGGTGGGAACCAGGGTTCGAGGAACGCCTGGCACACCAATAACCTACTGGTGGATTTAGATGTAGTTTCCTTTCCACGATGAGGGGTTAGGATCGATGCCCTACAGGACCAGCTTGGGGTCCATGGGGGCGGCTAGCGTGGGGCTAGTGGGGTCCACGGGATGGGTTGTCACACCGTTGCAACACCATTGTCCCATCAAGACATTTCTATCTCTTTGATACCATTTATAGCTGCCCGAGCCATTACCTCCCTATAAAAAACTTTATTGTTTTTATCCCCCACCTGCAACCAGTGGAGCTTTGAATTTTGTTTAAGATATCTCTCCTCCAAGCCTGCCAAGAACTCCCACCAATGATAAGCAACGTTCTCTGCTTCCATCGCCTCCACAGTAGGACTAGCTAAATTCTCCTGCTGCTTTTGACATAAAGTCTCATAGGCCTCCTTTGTACAATTGACAAGATGACCCATCTGCTCGTTAGCTAGCTTCCATAACAACGGTTTCAGCGCTTTCAAATTTTTAGAGAAGTAAAATAGAGTTGATAAGGGTAAAAACAAGGGTTGCGTCTAACGCTAGTAGCTGTCCACCAGAGGTATGAACTCCACCATGGTCGTTAGCACATTTAAAAACTTGAATGGCTTCCGACGAGTAGTCCCAACTGCTTCACCTCTCAACATGATTCAACAGTGAAAATGGTCATAGCCGGCCTTGAGGCCAAGCAAGCCAAGCATGTGCTTGCGGCCATTTATGGGATAAGTAATATTTCAGCCCCAAATTTTCTGAAATCTCCTTTAGTTCAATTGGTAGAAGGTGTAAATATTGATGCTTTGGTAATGGGTTTGACTCAGTATCACTTTTGCTTCTGTTTTATTTTTCGTTAATTTGTTAGCCTAAATTTTTTTGGGCTTGCGGCCCACTAATTGTTAGCGCCGGCTCTGCAAATGGTCTGAGCAGCCTCCAGCCCCGAACGCACTGTATGCATGCGGGTACGAACGTATCTAAACATCACTTGTCATCACTCTATCCAGCTTCTTTAATATCAAATCATTTTCCCACTTGTTACACCATGTGTATAGAGGACAATGATTCGCCATATCCGACAAAAGAGCAATAATTTACGATGTCCTGCAAATCCCTCATTCTAGAGGTTACCATTGGATTGTCATCCACATGCGAGTCTTTATCCATATCTAAAGTCTCATTAAAGTCACCAAACAAAATCCAAGGTTTACTCCTCAAGATTAGAGAGTCATACTGATCTTGTAACTCCTGCCATAACACTTTCCTCTCCTCCACCATGTTCATAGCATAAATAAAAGAGCAAAAAAAAATCATCCTCCTGATCCTTGAGCTTAATGGATCTAAACAGCACGACTCTTAACTAGAAACTAACTTATACAAATGTGACTTTATGTTATACAAAACTCAATTATGTCCGACACTCCTCCTTAATTGAGTTTCTCTTTGACTCCACACTTGTCTCGCAGTTCTAACTTTCCTCTTTGACTCCACGATTGTCTCGCTCCAAGCTTCTTCCTTGCCTTTGATCTCGAATTCTTCTTCATCCACCACGTTCAAACACCCTTCTTCTTCCCTCGCAAGTAAGGCACTTGCGTCTGAGTTATTCCATCTAAATGGAAAACTCTTATGCTTCATCTGAATGTTCAATCTCCTTCTCCCTTGAGGATTATTGATGACACACCTATCATCTTCAAATAGGACTCCATATCCATTTGATATCGTTTGAGACACAGTCAATAGATTTCTCGCTAAACCCGGCACTAGAAACACCTCTTTGATGATTTTCTCTCCTTGGCTTGTCATCACTTGGATTTTTCCTTTTCCTACCGTCATTACACATTGCCCATTCCCCACTTTGATTGGAACCTTTATCCTCTTATCAAGAGTGATGAAGTATTTCACTTCCTTGGTCATATGATTAGTGCATCCACTGTCAACTAACCATGTCTCATCTTTTACTTTTGATGATACTTCTTCTTCAACCATACTGAACAGCATGTGATCCTCATCATCTGTCTCTTCTAGACTTAGATCCCCTCCCTCGGTTCTTCTTAGTTTGCAATTTTTGGCTAAATGTCCTGGTTTGTTACACACAAAACATTTTCTCTCACTGTTAAAGACTTGTTGCGAAAGAACACCTTTCTTGTTCTTCTTCATCCAACAATCACTCTCATTGTGATTGTTACATTTGCAAACACCACACCACTTATCAGCCTTCTTTCGACGTTTGTCTTCTCCATAGAACACTCCTTCCGTTGATTGTTCTTCTCGAAGTGATACACACCGCTCATGTGCTTTCAACGTCCTATCAACTCCGTCACCGACAACGACGTTAGATCCTTCGTTTGCTCCATCATAGCGACAATACTGTCAAATCTTTGAGGGAGAGATATGAGAATTTTTCTGGACAATTTGATAGTCCGTCTTCTCTTCACCATGAACCCTTAATTGATTTCCCAAATCAATCAGCTTCTCTGTGAAAACTTTTATGTTGTCTCCTTCGTTCATCTTTAAGTTTTCATACTCCCTTCTCAACGATTGCAAATTGATCAACCGTACTTGCGGAGATCCTTCAAACTCTGTTTTCAATGCACTCCAAGCATCCTTCGACGTGACTGCTGGTGCTATACGAGGAAATATTTGATCTGTGACGACAGTTTGCAAGAGTTGCAGTGCCATTAGATCCTTCGATGATGAGTCCTCCCATTTATTTTTCAATTGCAGTGCTTCTGGAGAATGATCTCCTTCCATCGGTTTAGTTGAAACACCGGTCTCCACTACTTCCCATAATTTTCTCGTTCTTAAGATGGTCTTCATCTTTATTTGCCAGAAAGCATAATTATCCCCATCGAATATGGGAATCACTTGATGAGATGTCGTCTCCATCTTCTCTGTTTCGTTGCTTGAAATTTTTACTTGAATAGGCCCTGGAATCAGTAGGGCTCTGATACCATGTTAGAAGCAAAAAGCTTCTCTCTCACAAAGAACAAAACAAGTGTATTTATTCTCTGTTTTATAGAAGACAAAACAGAGGATTTGAGAAACTTGTGGTTTTATTAATAAACTGAAAAACTTGTTTTTTACATCATCGTTTCGATGCTTAAATAGATAAAACAACAGACGCAAATAAGAGTTCCATCTCTTCTACTTGTGACGTTTAGACAATACGACACAATCTAAACATCACGACTCTTAACTAGAAACTAACTTATACAAATGTGACTTTATGTTATACAAAACTCAATTATGTCCAACAGGACTGCTACGACGAGTTCTCAGAGTAATCCATCCCTCCTCCGCCTCCTTCTCTGATCCTGATCCCCTACAGCAACCATGCTAGATTCGTCCACCGTCGGGGGAATCTCTGTAACAATGGTCTTCTCAAGAGGAGAAACCGGATTACTCACTTTCTCTATGTGAACAGCCTCCAAATGAACAGGTAAATTATGCTTCACAACAACAAAAGACACACAAGAAACACTCAGATGTCCCTACTTTTTGCAACATTTACAGTGAGAAGGCAGCCAATTGGATAAGAGTACTTGATGATAAAGTCCAGCTCACCTTTGATTTGCGCTTTGTTAAGTCTGCTTCAACCAAGATTTGCGCTTTGTCAAAACTAACTCAAGCCTCTGTCTTCGGGTGCAACCTAATAGGTTTAACCACAACACTTGACAAAAATTCAAGGACCTTATCCGTGAAAATCGTAGGCGGAATGTTCTTTAACGTCACCCATAGAGGAACTGATTGTATCGCTGGTTGGGTCTCCGCAGCAAAAGGTGTCCATTTAGACACAATTATAGGGATATCCATGATGTTGCACATGCCTCTGTTTAGAACACGATGTCACATACCTTCATTATGAATTTGGAGTTTAACTGTGAACTCATTAACCGCAAAAAATTCAATCAGGGAAGTCCTATCCCCCAAGTGCCATATTTTATTCACAATCATATGAATCTTTCTAACATGAGGGGCTTTCAAATTAAGAAATTTGCCAATAAAAAATCCTCCTGTATGGGTTTTGCTCCTACAAAAAACCTTACGGGGAACAATAACCTTCTCCTAACCATCAACTTGCGAGATCACAAACTTTTGCTTTGTAAACACACGCTTCTGAGCTACTTGCAAAAACGAACGCTTAACTGTCAGACCCCCTGCTGCAGGCTGAAGCGACGATGAGATGTCCGTTGATGACACATCCCCCTTTGTAAATTTGTCTTTTAAACCATCCTCCACCGAACCAGTAACCTCAACCCCCACCCCTACCAAAACAGGCGAGTGTTCCTCATCCCTCGGAACCACCGTGGGATCACTTAGGGAAGCCGCCGACGGCATCATCCTTGGCTAGAAGGCAAGAAACACTAATCGCGTTATTAATCGCCCAGTCCATGTCAGTAGAGAGAAAAAAAATCGACCACCTCCTAGTCAAATATTATTACGATATATCCTTTACAGTGTAAATATCCATTTTGGTTAGCATCTATATATATACATTTTTGAATTACATTTTGGGTTCTATCCTTTTATTTGTACTTATTTAAAAACTTATTTACAAAGTTAATCCCTAAAAAATTTCTAAAAAGAACATTATTTCTGATTTTGTTTTCTAAATATTTTATATTCCATTCCAACTAAAAAAAAATTATAGCAAAATCAATATGAAAACAAAAACTATGATATATTTAACGACACATTTTATTGTGTTTTGAATATATTCTATCTCTGAATCATTTGCAAACAAAGAAAACAACAATTTGATTCCCATTTTGTTTTCCAATACCTATGAGCTTTGATTTTTAACGTAAGAAGAACTTTAATACACATTTATTTAAATATTATAATTTTTTTTTGGTGTGAATTTAAATATTATAATTGATATATAAAATTAATAAAATTTTAAAATATTACGAATATGTAAAATTAAAAAAGTTTAAAATACTATATAATATGATTATATAGCATATGAGTTATAAAGAGTACAAGTTATATTTAATAAAATATCATTAAATTTGTGCTAACACGGGTTAAATTCTCATTTTATTATTTTTCAACACTATTAATATTATAATATTTGACATATAAAATCAAGTTGATTTAACTAAGATTGTGTAAAATAATTAAATCATTAGGAACAATGTGACTTAATCATAGCATATACATGACTTATTAAGTATTTAGGTCCTTTATCTTTTCGTTATAATAATTAAAAATCAAAATAGAATCTCAAACACTAAACAAAACAACTAAATATAACAAATAAATGATTATGAAGTATATTATGGGTTAAAAAATTAATAGAAATATTTAGCTGTACAAACTGCCGTAAAATTTAGTTATTCTTCTATTTACAAAACATCCAATATTTAACAAACGAATATAACATAAAATATAAATAATAATAAAAATTATATATACACAATTTACTGCAGATTAAAATCTAGTTCATATTAAATAAATTATACAAAAAGGGAGTTTTCATTTTTTTACAAAGGCAGATAATTGGTATAACAAAATAGCACAATTTTAAGTTTTTCTTCCCCAACTAGAACACATTTTCTTATTTTCCAAATTTAGCACACAAACTCTAATACTAAAATTATTAATTAAAATATTTAATAAAATTGGGAAACGCATCGTTGTTATACCACGGCGAACACCTCATCTTTATCTCTCTCCCGTAATTACTCCTTCACACCCCCACATCCTCCTCCATCTTCAATCGGCCGATCGCTCTGGAACGTTGCCGCTCTATCTCCGCCGTAACCGCCAATTAGCTTAACCTCCCGTTGCCGCTCTATCTTCGCTGTCACCGCCGATTAGCTTAACCTACCGATTAGATCAGAATTCAAAGAAGAGGAGTGGTGTTGGAAACATCAGACAGAAGGCGGCAAAGGTTACATCTTCATCTTCTTCGTGTGTATGTATGTTTAGAAGGAATTGGGTGTCAGTTGTGCCGTTATTAGCGCTTCCTAAAGGCGAACGACGAGTGGTTATTCAAGACAATAAAACGATATTGTTGTCTATCTAAAAAATGTATTAAAATCTCTCTTTTTCCTTACTAGCTTTTCAATTAGTGGGATAATATGTCAAAGGATGGTGAGAAATATTTGCACCCGTCTTGTTTGATGCGTGTGTGAAGTTGGTTTCTTTTGTATTTCCAAGTCATGTGTTTTGATAGTGATTAATTATTGGAAATCTCCTTAGTGAACGCCATATGAAGTAAGGAAATATATTAGATGAGACAAAAATATGTTAGATGAGAAGGAGCACTTAGTATGGGAGAAGGAGCGCTTAGTACGAGAGAGGAATTGGGATCCCCTTGAAGTCGATCCAAACTATCAAAATTGTTGTTTGTGATGGTAAAGATGGATATATTTATCTTAAGGACTGTCTCGTATCCCAGTTAGCTTCATGTCTAAAATCACTGTTTTTTTTTGTTTTTTGTTAATGATTTTGCCTCAATGTATACTCGAGTTAATGGCTTAGATTATTGGCTAGACACAAAGTTATCAGGTTCAAATCCTTAAACCACAAATTTTAGGAAGACTTTCCTAAAAGTTTTAGGATGGTTTAGGAAGACCTTCCTAAAACCACATAGTTATTACGTCCATGGGATCTTTGATTCCATGAAAGTTTTCTTGAAATTTAGGATGGTCTTCATAAAAACATTTGGATTTGTTAAGATCAGGATATGTATAAAATAAAATCACTACCCTCTTTCTACTGGAGTAATCTACTAATATTTATCACAGTGAAACAAAAACTCAAAAAACAAAAGTGTTAAAATCATATTTATTTAAATTTAGGAATGATTCAATAATATTCTGGAAGATTTTTTTGCAATTCAGGATGACTTTCATAACAAAATTAGGAAGACACAAAATCAAATCATTACTCATATGTATATTATGATGTGCCACAAAATAAAATTAATATCTTTCACTAAATGGAGTAATTTGTGATATATTTATGAGTACATGCAAGGAAGAATTTCAAAACTCATTCAAAACTCATTTTTTAAAAAATTAGGAAGAATTTCATTATGTTTAGGAAAGTGTCTTTGAAATTTAGGATGATTTTCTTAATATTCAGAAATCTCCAAAATTATGATGACTATAACCAAAAGATCATCTACCATTGTACTCTGCCTCGTTGACACTAATAGCCCACTTTATAACTGATAAACGAGAAGCCAGAGAAGCTGACTATATCAAAACCGATGAAGTCACATATCCCATCACCGAAATTAACGACAAAACCACATCGTCCCCCAAAAGATTGGAAATTTTGAATAAAGTTTGCATCTTTTAATTACATGTGAAGTAAGAACTTGAAACCCATTAACATCAACGCTTACCTATTGAATCTTCCTTGTTTTCGCACAAGCCTTAAGCATAGACAAAAACGTGAACCGGTTCAACAAACTCATCACTCATTATCTCACATAAAAATGTGATCGCGATTACAACTTTGTCTTCATCACTCTCACTGAAACCTTTGATTATAGTATTCCAAGAGAAGCAATTTCGCTGTGGCATCTGATTAAAGATGGGAGATACAAAAACACTTAAGACTGTTTTGTGGTCCGTACAATCTCACTGTAGCTGCGAATCTCACCATCGCTGAGTCCATTTTCGTGGTTGTGGAGATGGGGATTCGCGAGGGTGAAACGACGGTGGCATGGCGGTGGATTCGTCATCGGCAGAAATTAATCTGGAAAATCTGGTTAATATCAATTGTTGAAGAAGAAGAAGATTTGAGATTGAAATTGAATCTCAGATCAAAAGCTTCACCGAAATCAAAGTGGTAAGATTCCCGTGATTATAATTGTTTCATTTTTTTCATAATTTAATAATTAGTTTTAAAGAAATATTAATATAATAAAAATGCTACATTTGGAAAATTTAAGGGTGTGTGCTAGTTTTGGAAGAAAAACTTAGAATAATGCTAATTTAAAGTATTTCTCTTTATTCATTGCTATTAATATTAAATAAATATATATAAAGGGGCGATTTAAATTTATTAGAAAGGCAAATCATTTTTAATATCCGAATCATTATCATAAGAGCATAATTTCAAAAAAATACCATATAATCATGATTATCAATGTTAAGAAAGAAAAATACCTCTCAATAGCACTAATCTATGTTTTTCTTCTAAAGTTAGTTAGCACTTACTCTCAAATATTTCATATTTAGCACAAATTTAATATAATGAAATACTTTTAATTTTAAGAAAACTCTAAAATATTGATATTTTAGATCTCTCTCTTCTTCACTTTGTTCTCGTCGCCGAAGACCATCTCCGTCGTACGTTGTCACCGGAGTCTCCATTTCTTCCATCTCCATGGATCTAAGACACCAATGGCTGCTTCCGCCATTAACCTTCTGAATTTTTGTGGCGATCTATTCATTAATTGCACATACCGAGATATGATTCCTCCTTTCTATGGCTTGGATTCGACGGTACACATCGGAGCGACGCTCACCACAGCGGTTTCTTTATTCAATTGCCGATGCCGCCGTTGTTGGTGCTGATTCCGTCGTATCTCCTGATCCATCGTCGTGCAGAAGAGTGGTAGTTGGTTTGGTTTTATCTCCGATGGTATGGAATTGGTGCTTAAGGTGAGTTTTAAGCAGCTCAGTTCCGATCTGTATGTGTTTAGATTTAAGCAAAGGTTTCTGGAATTGTCTTTGTAGCTTTAAGTTTTTGTGTTTGGAAATTTTAGATTGTGAAAGATGGACTCAAATACAACAGTTCATTTGCCTTACACTTATGGATTTGCGCTTATCAGCAGAAACGTATTCTTCAAAAAAGCAATAGGTGAGTGAGTGAGTTAGAGTGAGAGTATAGCTTTGTAGCTCTTCTTGTCACTTTGATTCAGTTTTGACATATTGAATAAGAACTTGAGAGTATTGTTTATTGGATTATGTTTGGTTTTAAAATTTCTAACAATGTTTATTCTTTGACGAATCACATGTACAAAGTGGATGGGTGTTATGCGAAGTCAGCAGATATCAACACCACAATTGTTGTATACCAAGTGTTTGTTATAATGTCATTGAGATTTTCGTATATTTAGGAATAGCTTCCTAAAATTCAAGAACGCATTCCTAAACATTATGTAATGTTTCCTAAACATTATGAAATTCTTCCTAAATTTCAAAGAAATGAATTTTTGAATCTTCTATTCATATGATGCCTTAATGTATCACAAATTACTCCAATATGATGAATTTATGCACTTTTATGAGATTTATGCATCATCACTTTAAAATGTAATCTTCACATAATATTTCAACCATTATTTTTGTGAAGAACATCCTGAATTTCAAAGTGTCCTTCTTGAATACTATTGTAACTTTCCTAAATTTGAATAATCGTGTTTCTAAAATTATATGTTTGTGTGTTTTGCTTCAATGTGTCAAATATTATAGATTACTCCATTAGTGAGGGGTAATGATTTCATTTTTGTGCACATTCTTTCCAAATTTCATACAATCCTTCCTGAATTTCATAGAATTCTTCCCGAATTTCATACAATCCTTCCTGAATTTCATATAATCTTTCCTGAATTTCATATAATCCTTCCTAAAATTAAAGAACCGAGAGAAGAGAAATCAGAAAAAAAACCTAAGTGAGTTCAACGTGTTAATCAAGTAACACAGTCGGTGAATCAAGTAACGATGGTGAAGTAACGGACAAAAAGGAACCAGATTCAAAGGAGGAGGAGGAAATTCATGGGAACAAGAGAGAGAGAGAGAGAGAGAGAGAGAGAGAGAGAGAGAGAGAGAGAGAGAGATCTGGATACGGAATGAATCATGTTTGTGGAGGCTGAAAAAAAATGAAATAAACTTAATTTTATTAATAACTTAGGTTTTTTCCAAAATTGAGTATATATAAATTTGTGCTAGTTTTGGAACATTTGAAAACATGTGCTACTTGTAGAAGAAAAACTTAAAATAGTGCTATTTTTGTCAATTGCCCATAATTATTTATCTTCTCTTATAATTTCGTAACTAGATGGAAAGCATATATATTTGATATTATGTAATTAAATATATTAAGATATTACAAAACATTACCTTTTTATTATTTAAACGTGAAAAAAATATTACAAAACATTACTTTTTTTGTTTTGCGTAGAAACGTTGTACCGACCAGACAGCGGTCCGGAAATTAAGGAGCGATTGTCTAGCGATTCAAAGAGATTTTTCTCACAAAATCAACCAATGGGCTTTCATGTAAATGTGAGGAAGAATCATTGTGTTGTTGACACAAAAATGAGACATAATCATTATGTCTTAAGGAAGTGGCCAATGGGAGTTCATGCACGTATGCAAGAGTTAGGAGAGATTCTCTTCATCTAGAAGACTTGCTCACCAAGTTTCGCAAAAGAGTGGAGGAGAAGCGACCGTGTGCTCGCCATGCATTGGCGAGTTGCACCGCCCATAAACCTCTATAAAAGGAGGCTTACCCTTCTCATTTTCGACATTCTCTCAACTCAAACAAAACTCAAAATTTTTGCTAAGTGTTGCTCTCTCAAAGGCGGAGAGAGAGAGAGACCGGAAGGGGAAGCTGTCGGAGACCCTGTTCGGGAAGAGGCGAGACGCTGTTCGGGACCTGGCGAGACGCTGTTTGGAGAAGCTGTTAGGCGCGAGAGGAAGTTGTCTGATCCAAGGTGTTGTGAAGTCTGATCATCAATCTGCTAAATCGCTGTGAATCCTGTGGTAGTTTGCGTGGGGTGCTGCATGGTTCCTATGGACCTTGTACATACCCATTGTGTTTTGCATTTAGAATAGGATCATGTTAGGATCAGTTAAATGTTGCATGCATAAATTGGTAGGATTCGTGCTAAAATTCGTGTTAAATCACATAAAATTATGCTAGGAATCACCATGCATGTGGAGATTTGATGAGAATTGAACAGCATATTTTCATGATGAATTTGATGCATTATTTTAGCAATTTGGACTTGTTAAAATTTGGACCACAGACTTGGAGGATTGATAGAACCGATAGATTTTCATTTGCAATAAATTCTTGCGTAAAAATTGGTTAAATCGGTTGCATGCATGATTAAATTGGTAGATTTTTACTTGCAATATTTTCTTGCTTAAAAATCGGTTAGGGAGGTTGCATGCATGTAGAACAATCTAGGTTGCTTGAATTTTTATTTTTGTTTCCTGTTGATTGTTGTGTTATTTTCTTGCCTGCTTTGCTTGATTTTCTTGCTTGAATTACTTGTATTATAGTACTAGATTCTTAGAGTTATTTTCACTAACCCTTTGAATTTGTAGTACTTGTCTTAGCTAGTCTCTTGAATTATGTTAGTATTCTTCTCGAGTCGTAGCTAGGATAGAGTAGTCGATCTTGTGTTTCCGAGTATAGTTGGTTGTCTCCCGAGAGTTCTCAATGACCACTCGCGCGGGAAAAATTCGTGTCTAGCTAGCTACTAGAATGACAGCTACTTGACGTCGTAGCATTGGATGGCACATGCGGGTTACCTTTGTGATTTCCGCATGGGCAGAGGTAAGGAACAGAACAGATTATCGCGGGCCCATAGATGAAGAGTCTAGGGTAGTCGAGTAATCCTTGATTATTCTTGTCATCTTGTGTTGTTTAGGAAAAAGAGTCTAGAGTATCCAAGTTACCCTTGTTGTATTCTAGTCGTCTTTGTTCGTTGTGTAGGAGTAAAAAGTCTAGGCTATTTGAGTCGAGTCTTGCTTGATCTAACCCTCTTTAATTGCTTGTTGTTTTGCTTCCGCTATCGTTTCTGTTGCGTAGCTTTGATTGCTTGCCTTGCTTGTTTCCTTTCTTGTTGGGGTAGTCGGGGTGGGAAAATTTAGAAGCATGTTTAGGAAAGGGGTACCCAGGCTCACTGAGTAATCTTAGATTACTCATGATAAAATTTTGTCTTGCAGTAAGTCTAGGAAGAGTCTAGAGCTGGAGCAAACTTTAGGGTGCCGGATAGGGATTGATTTTTGTGTTTTTGTAAAACCCTATATTTTCCTAAGATGTATTTTTGAAAGTATCCGACTATTTATGTATATTGCTTTGATAACTTATTTTTCGATGTATTAATTTATAAAAGTAATATATTCGGTTTTTGGGGGAAACATGGCAAGTTGCATCCGATACTTTGGCCTTGTCCGGGCCAACACAACACGCCAGGATCGCGAAGGCTGCAAAGCCTAAGCGAACCTTGGTCGCGGGCGGAGTCGCGTCCAGGAGGACTGGTCGGGAAGCTGCAGCTTTTGTCTCTCGGCCGGACTACCCGGGTGCGATCTCCCATACGTAACGTTGCGCAAGCTGTTCGTGCCCTCGTCTAAAGCATAGGACGATTCGGGGGCGTTACAGACGTAGTTAGTTAAAAGAGGAAAAATAAACTAACAATTGTTTTAGAAAAAGGAAGAAGAAAACACAAAATCATATTCTCCTCCTCGCTCTGCTAGAGAGGTCGCATGTATGTTCTTCATAATCATAATTGGTGGAGATTGACAGACTGTCTACATTAAAATAAACTGTGCTTGAAACCATAAGATCATGAGCAAACTATTATGTGTCGTATTTTATGCTGTATCAGAATAACAAAACATTGTTATCTCTCCCATTATACTACCGATTACTATTATTCCTAATTTCCTATGAATACATGCTTTATTAGGGTTTCAAGTAGGACGTCCGTAAGAGAAGATTATACCCATACTATTGGTATTATGATGTCGTCGATCATCACAACAGCTAAATAGGTATATAAACAATCTAGTTGCATTTGTTATTTTTGAAAACTCAAACGACGAAGAACACGATGAACTCAACTGAACTGGTACGGAATATATAACAACCTTGAGTTTTAGGGGGTATTGGTTTAGGATTTAATGAGAATTTTAATAACTTTAAATAGAATCATAGAAAGTATAAAATAAAATATTCTAACAAATTGTTTAGAAAGTTTTTTAAAATCTTGTGATTTGTTTTTCCTAATCTTGTAAAATCTTTCATAAAATCTTACAAACTTTCTCAAACAATATTGCAGAATATTCTCCTGCTTATCTCATCTTTGCCAAAGTCATATATCTTTCAACGCCTTTTGACATACTGTTCGTTGGTTGTGGCTTTATCAAAAAAAAAAAAAAAAAACATACTCGATCTCCAAAATTACAGGTACAGCTAGGCTTTCTCATGTTCTTTCTGATTATTATATCGTTGGTTATATTAATTGGTAACATATTGCATCGTTGGTTTTGTATTCATATATTATTATATCTTCTTTATGTTTGGCTGTTTGATTCTTTGTTTATTTGACTGAGTGTGAGTCAAACGAAAGTTTTAAGGATCTTCAACTCATATTTGGATGTGGCTTAGCTACCGGTGGTTCCACAATTGGAATGGGTGATACCACGGATGCTCCAAGCTTTATTGGGGAGAGTAAAAGAGTGAGAGATAGCATAATCAGTGATGAAGCTTTTAATCAGTATCTTGTCGGTTCGAAGGTCATTGTATATACCGATCATGCTGCTCTGAGACACATCTACTCGAAGAAGGATACCAAGCCAAGATTGTTGAGATGGATTCTGCTTTTTTAGGAGTTTAACATGGAGATTGTTGACAAGAAAGGCATAAAAAATGGAGTTGCGGACCACCTGTGAAGAATGATGATTGAAGATGTTGTTCCCATAGATTATTCAATGCCTGAGGAACAACTTCTGGTCGCCCAGGTTTGTGAGCAGATGCATGACACAGAGCTTGACAACCTCAGAATCAGATGCATAGCGATCACTTCTGAGACTGCACATGGTATGCAGATGTCGTGAATTACAAGGTTTGTGGAGAAGTTCCTGATGACATGGATCCCTACAGGAAGAAAAAGTTTTTCAGGGAGGTCAACCACTACTTCTGGGATGAGCCCTATCTGTACAAAAGAGGTTCTGATGGTCTGTTCAGAAGATGCATAGCAGAAGAAGAAGTGCAGGGAGTGCTTGAACACTGTCACGGTTCCACCTATGGAGGTCACTTCGCCACATTCAAGACAGCTCAGAAGGTTCTTCAAGCGGGTCTCTGGTGGCCAACCTTGTTCAAGGACGCTCACAGTTTCATCACCAAGTGTGATGCTTGTCAGAGGATGGGCAACATCACAAGGAAGAACGAGATGCCCCAGAATCTGATCCTGGAAGTAGAGATATTTGATGTTAGGGGTATAGACTTCATGGGTCCTTTCAACCCTCCATCAAATGGTAATGTTTATATTCTGGTGGCAGTTGATTATGTTTCTAAGTGGGTCGAAGCCATTGCCAGTCCTACCAATGATCACAAGGTTGTTCTAAAGCTGTTCAAATTATAATTTTTCCAAGGTATGGGATACCCAGAGCGGTGATCAGTGATGGTGGAACTCACTTCGTCAACAAGGTGTTTGAGAGTATGTTGAGAAAGTATGGGGTCAAGCACAAGGTATCTACTGCGTATCACCCTCGGACCAACGGACAGGTTAAAGTCTCGAATAAGCAAATCAACGGTATCTTGTCAAGGATTGTTGGGGTTTCGAAGAAAGATTGGTTTGTCAAGCTGGACGAGACTCTTTGGACGTACAGAACAGCGTTCAAGACGCCAATACGCAGAACACCATTTCAGTTGGTATATGGTAAAGCATGTCATCTCCCTGTGGAGGTTGAGTACAAGGCTCTTTGGGCTATCAAGTTTCTGAACTTGGATATTGATACAGCTCAGGCTAAGAGGACTCTTGATCTACATGAGTTGGAAGAAATCAGACTTGATGCCTATGAGAGCTCAAAGATTTACAAAGAAAGAACCAAGAATTTTCATGATAAGAAAATTGTTGTCAAGGAGCTCAAGGCTGGAGATCAGGTTCTGCTTTTCAACTCCTAACTTAAGTTATTTCCTCGAAAGCTTAAGTCTAGGTGGTCTGGACCTTTTGACGTCAAGGAAGTTCTGCCATTCGGAGCCATCACTCTTCTGAACAAGGATGGTAGTGAATTCACTGTAAATGGTCAGAGAGTCAAGAAATATTTAGCTGATCAAGTCCGACCAGAGGGGTCTTCTGTGCTCCTCTATGAACCCCAAAAAGCATAAAAAGCTGAAAAGTCAAGCTATGGACTTTAAACAAGCTCACTTGGGAGGAAGTTCCAAAGGTATCACTGTAAATATTTTTTAGGATCCTTGTGTTTTTAATTTTTGTTTTTGTTTTTCTTGTGTTCAGAAATCTACAGAAGGGAGTATAAGCAACAGAAAAAAAAAATGCAGTTAAAAGAGTGAGTTCAGAGTCAAGTCAAGTATGATGAGTTCTACAGAAGAGATAGAGGATATAGAGAAAATAAAGGAAAGGAAGAGTCAGACAGAGTGTGTTGATTATGTGGGAACAGAAAAAAAATCTAGAAAGGAATCTCCACATTTTGGCGACCTCACTCTTTTCCTTTCCCACCCACTCACGTGAAAGCTTCTCCCATCATCTCACTCTCTCCATCACGTGAACTCTCCCCACCCTCTCTTGTTCCCTCTCCCAAAACACATTAACTCCATCTTTGCGTCCCATCATCCAACATTATCCTACCCCCACTCTCTTCTTTTCCCATGTGAACCCTCCCATCATCTCAACTCCTATCTCTCTTGCTCCCTCTCTTGAGACATATAAAACCACTCACCATCAGCTTTCTGTCACCTCACCTCACACTTCTCCTTCTCTTTTTAAACAACTTCTCATCTCTCCTTTTTACTCTCACCCAACGACATTCACTCTACTTCATCACTCTTTCATTCTCAGTCTCTCCTTACTCGATTTCACGAAGCAACAAAGTCACACCGCCTCAACCAACGTCGTCACCGCCGCTGCTCGTTCTTCACCTCACTGTCACTCGAGTCGACGCTGCACAACTCGGATCCGCCTTGCTCGAGTCACCGCGTGTTTACTCGATCCGGTGAGTTTGACAATCGAGCCGCCGTGTTGCTGCCTCTACTCGAGCCACCATCAAAGTCCCGCTCGACCAATGTGTTCTCGTCCTCATCGCCGTTCGTCACTACTTGCATCAGGACCAGTCCACTCAACACGACGAAATCTCTCGCTCGTCTTCAACCGCACCGTTCGAGCCGACGGAGATGCATCACTCGAGCCATCTCTGTGACGCTTCGATCGAGCCAAGTCCGTAACTCTTTCTCGAGCCACGGTCGAACACCCTTAATCGAGCCAAAGAAGACGCCCACTCGAGCCGACGTCCAACGCCGAGACCACCTTGCTGCAACTCGATCCGTCACCACCTCTACTCGTGAATCAAACCGTCTCTGATCTGGTTTTGATACCACTCTCGACTTGATCTTCCACTTGGTCCGACTGTACCAATCGAGCCACTCTCGACTCTCGCCTCCGTCGAACCCAATCGAGCCATCTTCAACCGCACCAAACGAGCCAGTTCCCAACCACTCAATCAAGCCGACCACCATCATGCTCAAGCCAACAAATCAACCTTGTCACCTACTCGATCAGATAATCCTCTCTTTGCACTTTCAAGTTTTAAACTTCATAATTGCTTTTGTCACTTGTGCACTAACATATTAACGCTTAGCTTTGAGTTCATCATGTTTCAGCGGAGCAGAAAGAGTACTGAGCTAATAGAGGAAATGCGAGATGCATATGGTTGTAAGGCTAGAGAACGCTCATCGCCTAAGTCTATGGTGAAGCGTTTCTTAGAAATGAAAAACATGGTCGACGAAGTTGTTGGGGGTTCAGGACAGGCAGCGGGGTCAAGAAAACCAACCAAACCGCTCACTAAGAGCAAGAGTTGCAGGAAGAGACCGACACAAGCTTCTAACTCAAGAGAGGAAGGCAGTGATTAGAACAGGAGGAACCTGAGTTGTGCTCAGGATAAGCTCCCAGGAAATCTGTAAGACAGAAAATAACCGAGACGAACTTGACTCCCAAGGAGTATTACGAGTTGTTTTAGCAGTTGGAGTTTAACAGAATAAGATACCCTCATGTTGAGACTATGGAGCAAATCGGGATTGCGGAGGATGTTCAGTACCTATTTAGGCGGTGCCATCTGGAGAGAATCATGAACACCCCCAAGAATGGATACAGGGAGGAGACAGTTCAGTTCCTCTCTACTCTGAAGATGCACGTGTATGCGGATGAGCTGGGAATGATGTCTGATGGAGGTCTGGGCTACATTATGTTCCGCATTCACGGGCAGTTCTACACTCTCACCTTCAGGACAATCGAAGAGATATTTGGATTTCCCAGCAGAACGGGGACTACGCTGCAGTTTGATAGGAACGAAATATCAGCACTCTAGGCGACGATTGGAAGCACGTCCACATTCACTTCATCGAAAACGAAGGCGATGAACCTGAGAAGCCCACTGTTGCGTTACTTCCAGAAGGCGGTGGCCAATGCATTATACGCCAAGGATATTAAGGGATACATCACGAACGACGAGCTTGAGATGATTGATCTAGTGCTTAAGGGACTCTCATTCACGGCAATGGATGGCACCAAGCTGCAAGGTGACACGTCCAACACTTTCGTCTCGCTCTACCTCCTCAACTACATGATGTCATACAAGACTTGGGTCTCGAGACTCAACAGCAACCACTCTCCCGGAGTGATGTGTATGGGCGGCGTGGTGACTTGGTTTCTTGAGGCAGCTGATGTTCCATTACTATCCGAGTCATACCCACCACGCTGGATCGACGTGAACAACCTGCGGCAGTTGCGCACTCTGGAGCGGGGTTTGAGGCAGGGGATGAGGTGCAGCGGGTAGAGGTTGCGGAAGCAGGAGCAGACCCGATGGAGGAGGACACAGAGGAGTACCGCCCAGAGCAGTTCTAATTCGAGGAGTACTCAGAACCAAGAATGGCCAAGAGGTCACAGCAGCTCATCAACGCCTTAACCAGCTTCAGCGATGTGGGAAGGCCAGAGACAAGGTATTCAGCAGCTTCACCAAGACTATCATGAAATTCATGCGTAAGTTTAGTTGCTCGACTTCCACTACCGTTGTCCCTAGGTCTATCCCCGAGAACACTAGACCCATGCCGGGATGCACCTCCGCGACACTTGAGCCAACTCGTTAGACAACACTCTCTCTGGTTCCCTCTGCAGCACGTCAATCTTCATATGTGCCTCGGGAGCGACAACCTTCACCCGCTCCTTCATGCCATTCGTCACACGAGTCTAAGGAGAGACATAGACGCGGTTCGAGAGGTTCTAGAGCCTCTTCTAGTCATTGATCAGCGCGTCGTTCTGGAGCTCAAGATGAGCATGAGGTTGAGGTTGAGCAGCGAGTTGAAGCTCAGGGTGATCATCAGGGTATGCACGGGGTTGAGCAACATATCGAACATCAAGGTGATTATCAGCCTACGGAGGTTGTTGTGGTGGTATGGCACCACAGTGAGTCCAAAGTCGATGACATGCAGTGTGACGAGCAGTCGGACATGTATCAGAACACGCAAGCGGTTGAGCAGCAAGTCGACCAACCAGCTGAGGTCACTCCCGCAGATCCCGAACAAGGCAAAGGACAGAGTCAGTTTCATGCTCTTCCTTGGGGGAGCACAAACTCCTTCTTCTACTATTGAGGTACTCCTACCTTACCTTTGTATATACCGTTTCATTCATGCATTGTTTGTGTTGTGATTCTCAAATCCTTCTGCAAATTTTTCTTACACAGGAGACTCTGTAATTTAAATTTGGGAGAGTAATTTAAGTTTGGGAGAGGGTTTGAGATGATGATGTATCTGATGTTGTGTTTTGTGATTCTTATTTCAAATTTTTGCATCATATCATGTTTGAGTTTGCATCCATCTATTTGCATAGAAAAACCAAAAAAAAAATTGAAAAAAAAAATCGAAAATTTCAACAAAAACAGAGTATTCATGTAGTTTGCACTTGCATATTAGGATTGAGTCTAGGGTTATTCATATAGGGTTGTTGCATTTAGCATAGAAGTTGATGATGATTGTAACCTTGTTAGGATGTTGGATTCAATAGGATAGGATCAAGGCCTTTGTTATTAGTTCTTTGATGCTTGTTGATTGAACTTGAAATGTAAGACTGAACCAGGTTTTGAATTCTCGAAATTGCATTCTAGTCTTGATTGAAGCATGTTTTGAATTGACGTCATTCCCTATCTATCTGACCCTAATCCTGATTTGCAATTATCTTGTTATGCATTGAAGTTGAACTCATGGATACCATATACATACTTGGATTGTCTTTCACATTTTTACCACCCTAATCAATCCAAGTAGCTGATTCCCATCTTTAGAACAGTTCCCCGCACTCTTAACAAACCGTTCTTTCAAGCCAATTGTATTCTTGAGTGTCAGGCCTTTTCCGAGTTGAGCTTGTTAGAAAGTGTTAAATCTAACTGACAAGAGTAGGATCCTGTGTAGTTCTAGTTCGCGTTATCTGGACTAGTAGGACTAGGTGAGAACTCGATTTTGGGTATTGGGTATGGATTTGTGCAGAAAAATAAAGAGTAAAAAGAAAGTAAAGGGTAGAAAGTCTTTAGGAGAGGAGTGTGTTTTCAAAGTTTACAAGTCTAGTAAAGGATTTGGGTTGAGCAAAGTAAAAAGAGTTATTGGTTCTGGACATAAAATAAAAAGATTAGACAAATAAAAGAAAGTGAAAATGCTTAAGATGTCTAGAGTCCTTAGAAGAAAAGAAAAGAAACCATAGTGATAATAAAGATTTCCCAATCCGCTAGAATGAAAAGAAGTGAACTCCTCCTAAGACTAAGTGTAAAGAGTAAGAGAATGGGTTTGAGATGATGTTTCTGATGAAGGGTAGAGATAGGACCAACTTCTGGGTTAGAATGTTAGGGCTGAGTTTCCCTGGGGACCTTTGTTTCAACCTTTAGCCTTTTCTTAAGCTCAACTCTTTTTCGTGAGCGAACCTTGTTATGTATTGATAAAATCACTTGAGAAGGGGACCGTCTTTGTCTCTGACCTTTTACCCTAGCCAAATGAGTTCAATGACATTGCTTAGCTTGATTCATGGTTCTCTGTTAATGAATGTTAAAGGGAATGGTTGATAGGATTGCATGTGTAGATTAAAGATCAGAATCATTTCAATAAAGTCCTTTCACCATGCATCATAGAACTAATAACAAGGACCTTGATTCTAACTACTCTATTCAGCATGTTTTAGGTTCTGAGACCCCATTTTCAAACCTCTCTTCCATACTTTGTTCTTGTTACTTCCTTGAGGGCAAGCAAAGAATAAGTTTGGGGGAGTTGATATGTATATATTTTACACTCTTTCATCATGCATTTGTTATTCATTTTGTTATCTTAACTCATTGTTTTGCATTGTTTTTAGTCTCTTTTGAATGATATGCATATTTAGGTAGTCTTTGCATTGGTCTTGCATATATCTTGCATATTGGAGTTATTTCAGGTGTTTAGGAGATGTCCAGACTGTTGGAACTGAATGGAGGTTGAGACATGCGGATCGACCAAGCATGCCCGGAATGGACGTCATGTGACTCGACCGACATCCGACTTGGACGCGCTCCAAGGAAAAAGCACCAGCATTCCACTCGATCCATCATGCATGGAATGGATGTCATCAACGCTCGAACCATGCTCCAACATCCACGCTCGAGTCACCACTCGAGCCACCACTCGAGCCATAACTCAAGCCACCAGTCGAGGGATACAGCTTTTGACGGCTTCATCCAAGTTGTAGAGAATTGATTCATCTTTCCAATGCCGTTTATTTCAAGCCAATCGGAGGTGTGGTTCAAGAGTTATCATCGTTTTAGTGGATGCATATACATCCAGCTCGAGCCAACCTCCCCGCACCTCCTTCGAGCCGACCACGCTCGAGCCACTTTCACTCACACCGCTCGAGCCACTCCTACTCACACCATTCGAGACACTTTCATATACCAATCGAGCCGCTGGACGCACACCGACTCGATCACACATGTCAGGAAGACGCTCCATCCCACACGCTTCAGGAGATCCCCAAACCGACTCTTTACCTTGTTGTTTTATGTTTAGGGCTTTCCACGTTGGACTATATATACATTTTGTTAAGTCTTTTCCGAAGACATATTTTTTTATCTCGTTTTATTCTATTCCTTAAGGTTTTACCTAGCCATCAAAAACGTTCTCAGACTTTGTAATCCGACATCTTTGAGTTTATTGAGTATTTACATTTGAATTCTTCTACAAAGTTGTTCTTCACATTTTTATCTATCTAATAATGCTTGATTCAATGTTTTCTGGGTTTGCATCCTTGATGATGATTTTCGGATCTGAGTAGTGTTAGAGTTCTTAGGGATATGATAGATTAGGTGGAGGATATTAGGATGTAGGGTGTTTAAGCTTTGATTTGTATGATTCCCTTCTGAACTAGAGTTAGAAATACTAGTTTCTCTCTGATCAATTGGAACTAGGTCTTAGACATTTCCACACCCAAAAGGTGTTCGATGAAATGTCTGACCAACTATTGCCAGAGACTTACGTTCCTAGCCTAAGAGATTAGTTGTCTAGGATGTTTGTTGACGTGAATGAACTTGTTTTTCATGACTGCTTGATCATGTTTCTCTAGCGAGAGCTAGGTTTGGCAGTGGTTGAGTCTGAGTAGCTTCTGTCAAGAGATTGAATTAGCTAAGTGGTGATGTTCATTGTTTAGGGATGGGTTGCTTGTGGCATGTTAAACACTATGATACTCCACTGACATCAATTACTCTCATCTTTAGGACTTCTTTCTTTCTGATTTTTTTTGCATTCCTGAGACTGTTTCGTTTCTTGCTATTTAGTTCATGTTTAGAATCGTTTTCGGTTTCACTTATTCTTGTTCGCTTTTTGTCATACTTTTTCGTTTCTAGTTCTGTGACTCATTTCCGTTGAGCATTTTGATCATTCTAGAATTGTTAGACAAACACTCTTTTTGAATTGGCTTGACTTGTGATTGCTTGATTGCATCTTGATTTCTAGCAACATCCCATTTGGATTGACACCTTAAGTACTACAACACATAAGATTAATTGAACCATCTAAAACATACAAAAATCCTAGTATCAATTATTATTAGAGTCGCTAAACGTAAGTTTTCTTGTAGCGAAAAATCTTTCTTTAATGTTATTGTTAATTAAAAAACAATATTTTATTTTAACAAAACTTCATAGATAAAAAGAAAATTATTAGGTATTCAAGCACGCGTTGCCTAGACTAATACCTAGTAGTATATATTAAGATTCTATTTAGACGGTTGATACCAAAATTTATGAATATCAACGAGCTTTTAGGTTACTCTTTTTTTTCTATTTTTTTCTGGTCTAGTGACTAATATTTATTAAGTCATAGTTAACTAATTTAAACAACCATTTGCATGTAATTTTTGCCAAAAAAAAACAAAAACAAAAATTCATAATTTTCATCCAAAAAATTAACTATTTTAGGTTCCAACGATGTTCTTTTTACTTATACACTATGCGTATATGATACTTTTGTGGAATATATAATGCCATATATTGCCTTTAGCCTTAAAAAAAACTAACGTAACAAATATAAGGAATGTAAATAGGTTATGGAAATGATAATATGTGACTAGAAAAGATTAAGTTTTAAGAAAATTTCAACAAAATAAAATTTTCTACATCCCCTTGGTGTGTTCGAGGATCCTTAGAAGATTAATGGATTTTGAAACATGAATTTATAAGAATTTCTCAGATGAAAGAGGATTTTGGATTTCATGATCACTAAGGCTCAGATGGGCAAGAAGGGATTCAGCTGTAACATAGACCCTCTAGACATTTTTATTTGTTTGATTTAACATTCTGTTTTGGCTTTAATTCTTAGTTTAAAAGTCAGGACTGGAAAACGAGTGAATCACGAGAAAGATTTGAAAATAGATTATGTCAAAAAGGCCAAGTAAAAAGAGTTGGCATTATACAAGCATGCAAGGGTATAAAAAGTAATAAGACTTGGATGTTCTTAATTTATACTTGTCTCAATCACTTATGATTCTGAGTTTTTGACTAATTAACTCGTTTTTTGTTCAAAAAACAATGTTAAGATTTTCAAATAAACTACGTCATAGCTGGATAGAATTTCCAAAAACCAAGAGTAGAGAATAAATGACAAGGTGATGAGAGAAGTTAAAGAGAATATTCAACAATAGAGGTTTCAGGTAAGAAATACTTTTTTTTGAAACCTCTGTTGTGGAAGATTCTCTTAAGCTTCTTTCCTCTGCTTCTCGTTATTCTCTGCTCTCCGTTTTTAGAAATTCAATCCAGATTTGACGCAGTTCATTAGTAAATCATACCAATATTTTTTGGAGAAAAAACAAGTGAAGTCAAAAGACTCATGCTCATAAGTGATCCAGATTAGTAAATTAAATTAAGAAATATCAAAGTGATCGAGGTCTGATTAGTTTTTTATACCCTTGTACGCTGTATAATGCCAACTCATTATCATGGCCTCTTTGACTTATATCTTCAAATCTTTTTCTTGATTCACTCATTTTCCAATCCTAAATTCTAGACTCAGAAATAAATAAATAAACGTTAAATCAAACAAATAAAATTGTGTAAGGTTTTAGTTTCTTTCCCTTTTCCACATCTCAACATTTCCATGTCTCTATTGCAGCTGAATCCTTTGCCGGTTTTAGTCTTGGTGATCACATAATGCAAAGTCTTTATCTTCACCTGAGAAATCCATATAAACTCATGTTTCAGTTGCCATGGATTTTCTAAGGATCTATAAACTCAAGATAATTCAGTGTGTACCTCTTCCATTCCAATGGATCAAAGAGAACAATCAAGTCATCACATTACGGCAAGGTGATAACCTGTGGATGCTTTCCCACAACTCAAACAGATTCAGCGGCTTTACGCCATGCCTTGCAAATAGCTGATGCACGAATGTTATCTCTTAACACAAGAGAATACATTATTAATTATATCCAAAAGGCTTGATGGAAGGTCACCAAAAGGGAAAACCTTTTTGTCTTGCCCATTTTTACTGACATCTTCTTTTGACCTACAAGAAATACCACAAAGCCTTAAATATGTCTGAAATTGAAATTTATCAGGGAGTCTTAGCCATGAAATTAATATTATGTCTCATATATATTTCGACAAACAAATTGAAATAGAAAAGAAAGAAAAAACACATATAAAATACCACAGCCATGAGTTTAAAAAAAATGTCCCCCAAATTGAAAGTTATCAATTTCGGGAGTCCTAGCCATTGCAAGTTGCTTCTAGAAACCCTAACTATTTCATATAAGATGTAAATTATTTAATAGAATCACTCGCCACAAACTTCACTTAAGATGCATCAGATCAGATCAATAACTCAGGCTAGATTCTTTCTTTAATATGCAATTTTTGTTTCCAAAAACCCAAGAAATTATTGCAAACGATGAAAAAAAAAAAAAAAAAACTGAAACATCCGTATGCATAAATCCCTGAATGTTCTGAGATCCCCAAATTTTGTGAGACTAAATTTTGAAAATCAATTCTCAGATTAAACCGGAGTTAACAAAGGAGAAACATATCAATCCAATGAACTCCTCAAATATGATTACGAAAACGAAAAAAGAAAAAAAAACAAACAAACCCTACACTATCGTGGATAGGTCTTAAGAGTCCCCAGCTAAATCATGTATAAATATATTGCGGCTCAAAGACTATAATCTAATAAAATACTTTGAGAAACCATCGATGTGTATCATTTTCAATCTAAGAGTATTTAGAGAGAGATATATAGAGAGAGGGTTGACGCTATTACCGCACAAGGGAATCAACAAAAGAGAAAACCTTCTTCTCTTGCCCATTGTTATTGACATCTTCGTTTGACCTACATATAGATTTTGATCAACATTTTCCTTTGGAGCCATAAGATCAACTTAACATATGGGTATGCTTTTGGAGCCGTAAGACATGAAATACCACAAAACCATGAAAAAACGGTATATTACGTCTTAGAAACCCTAATTGTTTCGTAGTAGAAGTTATAAATATCTAAAGCATTAGATCAGATAAATCATGCTAGATTCTACATTTAATATGATATTTTTCAGAAAACCCAAAGAAAAAGACAGAATCTGAAACCTCGTGCATAGGTTTTATCAAGCACTGGAAAAAACAACGTATACAGGTTGTCATGAAACCCCTAAATTTGCTGAGTTTCAACCTTTGCAAAATTGTGAAACTAAATTTTGAAAACCCAATTCAGACTCGACCAAAATTAACAAAAGAGATAAGGGGCTGATTGAATAACACAATACCAGGGTAAACACAATACTATTGGAGAGGTGATTTCTAAATCCATATGGAATTGTAAATTCTAAAAATCAAAATACATGGATTTTGAAATAACATGTTTTATTCTTGGATTTGAATCCTTCTATCTTACACTTTCAAATTCATTCAAATCCACTTAAAACATAATGTGGATTTTGAAATCCAAAAAAAAATCATGAAATGAGTAAAATAGGATTTTAACAAATATTTGTAAATCATAGAACCAATAACACATAATTTTGATAAGTATTTTAAAATCAATATTGAATAACACATGATTTTTGTTTGGATTTCCAAATCCATTAAAATCATAGAACCAATAACCCCCTAATAAACAAGATTTTAGAGGGAAGAGCGGAGCATGTCCTTTAATTAATGAGAAATGAGGTCGTCACTTACAAAGAGTCAAGATAATGTTACTCAGCCTACAAACAAGCTGATGACCAGAAAAATGACAAGCTTTAAAGCAGAAACGAATTACACAAAATGCAATTAACTCGGTTTTCGATGCAAAGTATTGCTCTATGGGTAATGTCTCGGGGTCAGGATGATGATCCCAATAAATGTCATCTGCTTTTATAGGCGGCTGTTGACCTAGGGTTGTCTAGGGTTCCCACGCAAATTTCCAAGATTGCCCTCTGTAAAGCTTAGTGGGCCTTCTTTAACTTGTCGGGCCAAAATTTCAATTTAATATATTTAGCAGATTTTGTTGGGCCGAGTGGCAGGGGCAAAGCCCATATCCAACATAATTCCTCTAGAGATCCTTCATATCATGTATGTATTGTGATTGAAAGACATCTAGTTGAAAATCTTTATAGATATAATTTTAATCTGAGAGATAAAGAGATACATATAGATAGAGATAAAGATAGAGATAGAGATAGTGATAGTGATAGTGATAAAAATAGAAATAGTAATAATAGTATATATCTAGATAAAGATAGAAATAGAGATAGAGATAGAGATAAAGTAGAGATTGAGGGAGAGAGAGAGGAGAACTTACAAGATAAGCTTTCCTATTTGAGTCACAACAGATAAAAAAGACAGAAGTAAAAGCGTTGTTACAACAATTGACACCTATATACTTAACTTTTGTAGATAAGGCCAAAATCTGAAGCCTAGTCTACAAATCCGATCCATGAAAGATAGCATATTCAGTTTTATATATACAAATTCGATCCAAAAGAAATGGCTTTCGGACATATAAAAACTTTTAGGCTGATTCGAGCTGTGTATAAAATGTTTAAATTAACAATTACAATTAGATAAATTGCTATTAATATTATATGATATTTAACGTTTTAAGCTGAACGTAATAGTGCTAAGACTGAATGAGTGACATGTTTATAGAAAATTTAGATTAATATCAAAAATATGTTTTCTCGATCTAATAATTGTCGAGAATATATGTATATTATATTGTTTTAAGCTGTTTGGAGTGGTGGGGTGCGCCAAAAGCCTTTGCAGTGGTGCAACGCATACCCTACGCGCTCAAGAACCCAAACAGTGAACTGCCATAACGAGCTCTCCCTCTAAAAAAATAGAGTTAATATCAAGTGGGACAGTGTCCTCACATAACAGATAAAAAACGCATAAGAACAGATACTATACTTGATCTTAGCCAAAAGGTCAAGAAAGGTATGAAGATCGAGAAAGGTATGATTTGGATTGTCCTACTCACTTCTTTTTTATAGCTCCAACATTAGTCTTTTTTATAGCTCCAACTAAACCTTATAGACATTTTTATTTGTTTGATTTAACGTTCTGTTTTTGTTTTGATTCTCATTTTAGAAGTCAGGACTGGAAAGCAAGTGAATCAAAAGAAAGATTTGAAAATAGATTATCTTTTTTCTTGATTCACTCATTTTCCAATCCTAAATTCTAGACTCAGAAATAAATAAATAAACGTTAAATCAAACAAATAAAATTGTGTAAGGTTTTAGTTTCTTTCCCTTTTCCACATCTCAACATTTCCATGTCTCTATTGCAGCTGAATCCTTTGCCGGTTTTAGTCTTGGTGATCACATAATGCAAAGTCTTTATCTTCACCTGAGAAATCCATATAAACTCATGTTTCAGTTGCCATGGATTTTCTAAGGATCTATAAACTCAAGATAATTCAGTGTGTACCTCTTCCATTCCAATGGATCAAAGAGAACAATCAAGTCATCACGTTACGGCAAGGTGATAAGCCGTGGATGCTTTCCCACGACTCAAACAGATTCAGCGGCTTTACGCCATGCCTTGCAAATAGCTGATGCACGAATGTTATCTCTTAACACAAGAGAATACATTATTAATTATCTCCAACAGGCTTGATGGAAGGTCACCAACAGGGAAAACCTTCTTGTCTTGCCCATTTTTACTGACATCTTCTTCTGACCTACAAGAAATACCACAAAGCCTTAAATAATATATGTCTGAATTTGAAACACAAACACTAGTTCTTTCTTTAACACAACCGATTCATAGTAAAAACACAAAACCCTTTAGCAATCTCTTTACTCTTTCTTTTAACACAAACACTAGTTCTTTCTCACGGATATGGATTCAGACGACTCCATAAATCCATATCATCCCTCCTCTAGCTATATGAACTTGTTAAACAGTCAACTTGATAACCAAAACCTTGAATACACTCTTCTTGATAGTCCATGTTCTAAAACTCCATCTGAACCTCCATCCCCTCAAGACAACCGCAAGTCAAGGAAAGCATGGTTACCAACAGATGATATCATGTTAGTCAGCGCTTGGCTCAACACTAGCAAGGATCCGATTGCTTCCAACCAGCAAAAGACTTGCATCCTTTTGGGGGAGGATTGCAAAATACTTTGCATCCTGTCCGAATGCTGTTGGTCGGCCAAAGAGAGAGGTGAGTCACTGTAAGCAGAGGTGGGGGAGGATAAACGACTTGGTGTGCAAGTTCGCTGGATGTTATGAGGCTGCGACTAGGGAGAAGTCTAGTGGACAGAATGAAGATGATGTGTTGAAGTTAGCACATCAAATATACTTTAATGATCATGGACAGAAGTTTACCTTGAAGCATGCATGGCTTGTCTTAAGATACGATCAAAAATGGTGTGCCTCCACATCTATTAAAGGTAATGGAGTGAAAAGGGGAAGAGCGAGTATTGATGGGTCTGAACAGGATGCACACCATCCGATTGATATGGATGAACCCTTGCCCGTCCTCCTGGTGTTAAGGCTGCCAAGGGGAAGTTGAATAAAAGCTCTAAAACCCAACCCATTGATGTGGAGGAAGCTGGGAAAGC
Organism: Camelina sativa; assembly: GCF_000633955.1. Taxonomy (NCBI): domain Eukaryota; kingdom Viridiplantae; phylum Streptophyta; class Magnoliopsida; order Brassicales; family Brassicaceae; genus Camelina; species Camelina sativa. The sequence goes on along the minus strand of NC_025692.1, from coordinate 15,960,618 downwards.
TTACTTGAAATTTCAGTTGGATCGAGTTTCAAAGATGTATGAGATGAAGCAGAAGGACTTTGAATTGAAAGAGAAGGATTTCGCTATGAAGAAGGAGCATATCAAGCATGTGATGCTTGAAAATCTGATTGCTAAAAAGGATTCACTAATTGAATCAGAAAAAGCTCTTAAGGAGAAGCTAATTAATGACATGATGTCATTAGGTTGAATCCGAAATATGTTTGTGTTTTTAGTGTTCTAAGTATTTAGTTGTAACATATTTGAATGGTGTTTGTGTTCTAAATATGTTTGTGTTTTTTGTAATCAGACAAGCTTGTGTTTTTTTGTAATCGGACAAGCTTTATGTAATCCAAGTGTTTCTTGTTTTAGTGTAATCGAATTGTTTCTTGTTTAAGTGTGTTTCTTGTTTTAGTGTAATTAAGTGTGTTATTTGTTTCAGTGTGTTTCAGGTTATATTGCAGGCCGAACATATGGATTCACTATTTGAGAGACTATGGAGCATATTCTAAACCCGTGACACCAAAAGAAGCTACAAGCATATGGATTCACTATTGTAGCATTGTACTTCTACCACAAAATTGTAGAAGTACATATTCACTTTTGTTTGGTATTGAACTTTGACCACATATTTTTAGAAGTACTATTGTATTTTTGTATTTATACCACACATGTTCTTTTATCATTATAAACCACATATTGAGAGAATGTTTGTGAACCACAAATTTTAAGTTTTCTACACCACAATTTCTTCTATATCATGTCCAAAGCTAACACACAAAATCTACACACTAAACCGATCAAATACACAATTCCTTTTCTAAATTTTAAACACCAATAATCCTTTTCTATATTTCCAAACTCTCTAAATATGGCTTCTTCTTCCCATAATGATGTTGATGACATTCTTGATGAATGTTTTAATCAAACATGCGATCAAATCACCAATCATGTATGGCAAAATCTTCTTACTCTACCAATCCAAAGTCAACCACCACCTAAACCAAGAAAAAAGCGAATTCACAATGAAAGAAATCGAGAAGTCGGTCATGACCACTTGTGGAATGATTATTTCAGTGAAGATCCTACTTACCCTCGCAACATTTTCCCTCGCCGTTTTAGGATGAACAAGCTATTATTCATTCGTATTGTGGATAAGCTCGCAAATGAAGTTCCCTATTTTCAACAAAGAAGAGATGCTACCGGAAGGTTGGGTCTGTCTACATTGCAAAAGTGTACAGCAGCAGTTCGTATGATGGCATATGGTTCTGCAGCTGATGTGTTTGACGAATACTTCCGACTTTCTGCAAACGTGGCGCTATCATGCTTGGACAATTTTACAAATTTAGTCGTAAATTTATTTGGAGATGAGTACTTGAGAAGACCCACACCAACAGATCTTCAAAGACTACTCGACATTGGCGAGTTACGCGGATTTCCCGGCATGATAGGAAGCATCGATTGTATGCATTGGGAGTGGAAGAATTGTCCCACCGCATGGAAATGTCAATACACCCGCGGATCTGGAAAGCCCACAATCGTTTTAGAGGCGGTGGCTTCATATGATCTCTGGATCTGGCATGCTTTCTTTGGACTACCAGGTACATTAAACGATATCAATATTCTTGACCGATCTCCAGCCTTCGATGATATTTTGCATGGTCGAGCTCCTAAAGTTAAATACAGTGTCAACGGACATGAGTATAAATTGGCTTACTATCTGACGGATGGTATTTATCTAAAATGGTCTACTTTTATCCAATCTATTCCACTGCCACAAACTCCAAAAGCCGCTTTATTTGCGAGACAATAAGAAGCTGTGCATAAAGATGTAGAGCGTGCTTTTGGAGATTTGCAGGCTCGATTTGCCATAGTCAAAAACCCGGCTCTTATTTGGGATAAAGTAAAAATTAGGAAAATAATGGGAGCGTGTATCATACTGCACAATATGATAGTAGAGGACAAACGAGATGGATACACTCTGTTTGATGAAACTGAATTCACACAAATGGAGTCAAGTAGAGCTTCAGAAGTTGACTACACGTTTCCAACACCCATGCCTTCATGTGTCGCTACTATGCTCAAGAGTCGAAAGGATGTTCGTGATCGAGACAAAAATAAATGTTTGCAATATGATTTGGTTGAGAATATTTAGGCAAAATTTGGAGCAAATCAGTATTAAAATTAATCATTCTCTCCATATATAAATTGCACTTCTGTTGTAATATGTATTAATGTTTTTATTATGTTTTGTATGTTTAAAAATTAATTAAAATGCAATATTTTCTAATTTTATAAAATCTTAATTGTTTACACATTTATACCACTTATATTCTATTTAAAATTTTTAAATTTAAAAAAACAATATTTTCAAAAAAAAGAGACCCAAAATAAGAACCTACCAATGGAAGAAAGAATTTTATTTAAGAGATCATGGTTCTTATATTCCAAACAGTACACAATTAATTCATAAAAAATTTAAGAACTTCCCTTCTAACAATCCACTGATAATTATGCTCTAAGAGGCCAAGAAAAAAAGAGTTGGCATTATACAAGTGTGCTAAGGGTATAAAAAATAATACGACTTGACTTGGATGTCTCAATCTATGATTCTGAGTTTTTGACTAATCAGCTCGTTCTTTCTTCAAAAAAACAATGTTAATATTTTCAAATAAACTACGTCATAGCTGGATAGAATTTCCAAAAGCCGAGAGTAGAGAATAATGACAAGCAGATGAGAGAAGTTAAAGAGAATATTCAACAATAGAGGTTTCATGTAAGAAACATATTTTTTTTTAAACCTCTGCTGTGGAAAAATTCTCTTGAGCTTCTTTCCTCTGCGTCTCAGTATTCTCTGCTCTCCGTTTATAGAAATTCTATCCAAATTCGATGCAGTTCATTAGCAAATCGTACAATTTTCTTTTGAAGAAAAAACGAGTGAAATCAAAAGACTCATGCTCATAAGTGATCCTGATTAGTAAATTAAATTAAAAAATATCAAAATTATATCAGATTAGTTTTTTATACCCTTGTACGCTGTATAATACCAACTCCTTTATTATGGCCTCTTTGACTTATATCTTCAAATCTTTTTCTTGATTCACTCGCTTTCCAATCATGAATTCTAGACTGGGAGTTAAAATAATTAAATAAACGTTAAATCAAACAAATAAAAGTGTGTAAGGTTTTAGTTTCTTTACCCTTTCCCACATCTCAACATTTCCATGTCTCTGTTGCAGCTGATCCTTTGCCGGTTTTAGTCTTGGTGATCACAAAATCCAAATTCTTTTTTTCACCTGAGAAATTCATATAAACTCATGTTTCAGTTGCCATGGATTTTCTATGGATCTATGAACTCAAGATAATTCAGTGTGTACCTCTTCCATTCCAATGGATCAAAGAGAACAATCAAGTCATCACGTTACGGCAAGGTGATAAGCCGTGGATGCTTTCCCACGACTCAAACAGATTCAGCGGCTTTACGCCATGCCTTGCAAATAGCTGATGCACGAATGTTATCTCTTAACACAAGAGAATACATTATTAATTATCTCCAACAGGCTTGATGGAAGGTCACCAACAGGGAAAACCTTCTTGTCTTGCCCATTTTTACTGACATCTTCTGACCTAAGATCAACAAGATACTTCAAGAAAGCCTAGAACACACACACACAAACACACACACACACACATATATATATATATATATATATGAACTTAACATATGGGTATGCTTTTGGAGCCGTAAGACATGAAATACCACAAAACCATGAAAAAAACTGTATGTTACGTCTTAGAAACCCTAATTGTTTCGTAGTAGAAGTTATAAATATCTAAAGCATTAGATCAGATAAATCATGCTAGATTCTACATTTAATATGATATTTTTCAGAAAACCCAAAGAAAAAGACATAACCTGAAAAATCGTGCGTAGGTTTTATCAACCACTAGAAAAAACATCCAACCTTTGTATAAAACCCCTAAATTTGTTGAGTTTCTAGATCCAACGTTTGCAAAATTGTGAAACTAAATTTTGAAAACCCAATTCAGACTCAACCGAAAGTGACAAAAGAGATACACATAGCATCTTAGATCCCTAAATCTTCTGATTACGATTAATAAAAACAAAAAACAAAACCCTGGTCTTAGAATCCCAAAACCTTCTGATTTGTTTTGTACCGGGGTAAGCACATGCAATACTAATAAACAAGATTTTAGGGGGAAAAACGGAGCAAGTCCTTCTATTAAGGAGAAATGAGGTCGTTACTCACAAAGAGTCAAGATAATGTTCGGCAGCCTACAAGCAAGCTGACGACCAGAATAATGACAATTTTTAAGCATAAACGAATTACACAGAAGGCAATAACTCGGTTTTCGATGTAAAGTATTGCTTTTGGGTAATGTTTCGGGGTCAGGAAGGTGATCCCAATAAATGCCCTCTACTTTTTTATGCGGCTGTTGACCTAGAGCTATCTAGGGTTCCCATGCGAATTTCCAAGATTGTCCTTTACGAAGCTTAGTGGGGCTTCCTTTAACTTGTCGAGCCAAAATTTGAGTTTAATATATTTAGCAGATCTTGTTGGGCCGAGTGGCATATAGGAGCAAAGCCTATATCCAACATGCTTCCTCTAGAGATCCTTCAAATCATGTACGTGTTGTGATTCAAAGACATCTAATCAACTACTTTGAGAAAACCTTTAATATATATATATATATAATTTTAATTTGAGAGAGATACATATAGATAGAGATAGAGATAAAGATAGAGATAGAGAAAGAGAAAATAGAGATAGTGATAGTGATATAGATAGAGATAGAGATAGAAATAAAGATAGAGATAGTGATAATGATAGAGATCTAGATAGATATAGAGATAGAGATAGAGATAGAGATAGAGGGAGAGAAAGGAGAACTTACAAGATAAACTTTCCTATTTGAGTCACAACAGATAAAAAAGACAGAAGTAAAAGTGTTGTCACAATAATTGACACCTATATACTTAANTTCCATTCCAATGGATCAAAGAGAACAATCAAGTCATCACGTTACGGCAAGGTGATAAGCCGTGGATGCTTTCCCACGACTCAAACAGATTCAGCGGCTTTACGCCATGCCTTGCAAATAGCTGATGCACGAATGTTATCTCTTAACACAAGAGAATACATTATTAATTATCTCCAACAGGCTTGATGGAAGGTCACCAACAGGGAAAACCTTCTTGTCTTGCCCATTTTTACTGACATCTTCTGACCTAAGATCAACAAGATACTTCAAGAAAGCCTAGAACACACACACACAAACACACACACACACACATATATATATATATATATATATGAACTTAACATATGGGTATGCTTTTGGAGCCGTAAGACATGAAATACCACAAAACCATGAAAAAAACTGTATGTTACGTCTTAGAAACCCTAATTGTTTCGTAGTAGAAGTTATAAATATCTAAAGCATTAGATCAGATAAATCATGCTAGATTCTACATTTAATATGATATTTTTCAGAAAACCCAAAGAAAAAGACATAACCTGAAAAATCGTGCGTAGGTTTTATCAACCACTAGAAAAAACATCCAACCTTTGTATAAAACCCCTAAATTTGTTGAGTTTCTAGATCCAACGTTTGCAAAATTGTGAAACTAAATTTTGAAAACCCAATTCAGACTCAACCGAAAGTGACAAAAGAGATACACATAGCATCTTAGATCCCTAAATCTTCTGATTACGATTAATAAAAACAAAAAACAAAACCCTGGTCTTAGAATCCCAAAACCTTCTGATTTGTTTTGTACCGGGGTAAGCACATGCAATACTAATAAACAAGATTTTAGGGGGAAAAACGGAGCAAGTCCTTCTATTAAGGAGAAATGAGGTCGTTACTCACAAAGAGTCAAGATAATGTTCGGCAGCCTACAAGCAAGCTGACGACCAGAATAATGACAATTTTTAAGCATAAACGAATTACACAGAAGGCAATAACTCGGTTTTCGATGTAAAGTATTGCTTTTGGGTAATGTTTCGGGGTCAGGAAGGTGATCCCAATAAATGCCCTCTACTTTTTTATGCGGCTGTTGACCTAGAGCTATCTAGGGTTCCCATGCGAATTTCCAAGATTGTCCTTTACGAAGCTTAGTGGGGCTTCCTTTAACTTGTCGAGCCAAAATTTGAGTTTAATATATTTAGCAGATCTTGTTGGGCCGAGTGGCATATAGGAGCAAAGCCTATATCCAACATGCTTCCTCTAGAGATCCTTCAAATCATGTACGTGTTGTGATTCAAAGACATCTAATCAACTACTTTGAGAAAACCTTTAATATATATATATATATAATTTTAATTTGAGAGAGATACATATAGATAGAGATAGAGATAAAGATAGAGATAGAGAAAGAGAAAATAGAGATAGTGATAGTGATATAGATAGAGATAGAGATAGAAATAAAGATAGAGATAGTGATAATGATAGAGATCTAGATAGATATAGAGATAGAGATAGAGATAGAGATAGAGGGAGAGAAAGGAGAACTTACAAGATAAACTTTCCTATTTGAGTCACAACAGATAAAAAAGACAGAAGTAAAAGTGTTGTCACAATAATTGACACCTATATACTTAACTTTTGTAGATAAGATCAAAATCTGAAGACCAGTCTACAAATCCGATACATGAAAGATAGCAGATTCATTTTTAGATACAAATCCGATCCAAAAGAATGGCTTTCAGACATATATGTTCCTTTAGACTGATTCGAACTGGGTTCGGACTAGGCTGAAAAACACGAAAATATCCAATATGACATAAGAATTTTAGCCTAAAGGTTTATATAAAATTAAACTATATATGTCACATGTATAAAATGTTTTAAAAGCTTGATTTACATTAACAATTACAATTAGGTAAACTGCTATTTATGTGATGTTTAACGTTTTAAGCTGAACGGAATAGTGTTCAGACTGAATGAGTGACATGTTTATAGAAAATTCAGATTAATATCAAAAATATGTTTTCTCGATATAATAATTATCGAGGATATATGTATATTATATTGTTTTAAGCGCTGTTTGGAGTGGTGGGGTGCGCCAAAAGCCTTTGCAGTGAACTGCCATAACGGGCTCTCCCCCTAAAACATTAGAGTTAATATCAAGTGGGACAGTGTCCTCACATAACAGATATAAAACGCATAAGAACAGATACTATACTTGATCTTAGCCAAAAGGTCGAGAAAGGTATGATTTGGATTATTCTACTCGCTTCCTTTTTATAGCTCCAACATTGGTCTTTTCTTTCTATTACTTGTCGATGTGAGATAATTCTCCTTTTTAAGATGAAGCAAAACTCCACCTTCCCATACTCGTTTCTTGTAAATATTTAGTAATTAACATATATTTTTTTATTGAAAGAAACTTGCAATAGGTTTCAAATTACCAACTAGGCTATGGATTGTTGGGTTTTGAACTCAAGACTTGATGAGGATTGTTTTAAAACGGAAAAAATGTCATTTAAACCATGAACTTTCAAATTGTGGCCATTTAAAACATGAATTTTGTTGTAGGCCATTTAAAACATCAACTTTCGTCGACTAGCTTTTTTAAATATGAAGTTTGTTGACCAAGTCAAAAAGACATGACGTTAAATCCGATAATTGACCTACTAACAGACGTTACTATGCCGTTAATCACTCCGTTACTAACAAAATAACGTCGTTTTAATGGAAGTTCGAAAAGTGTCATTTAAACCATGAACTTTTAAATATAGACCATTTAAACCATGAAATTGTAATTGTATGTCATTTAAACCATGAACTTTCAAATTTATGTTATTTAAACCATAATACATAAAAAAGATGATCAATCCTTCAAACTCTAGTTTAGTGTCTAAAACAAGATGATCAATCCTTCAGGCTCTAGTGTAGTGTCCTAATAAATGAAAAAGACTCAAGAAAAAAACAAAAAGACACAAAATACATGACAAAGATAGAAAAAGAAGGCTGAATTGATGTTTTTCTTTTTCTTTCTCAGAATCGCATCATGAGGCAGAGTCAAAAAAAGAAGAGAGAAACTAAATTAGGGTTAAACAGGTTAGCCGATTAGGCTTATATACTTCTGCGGTTTCTAATAAACCAATCGTTTCGATTACCGAACCGAACCGAAATCCGGTTATTCAAATCAATTGCACCAAACGGTTAGGCTTTCTCTCTTTGGTTTTCTCCGATAACTGAAATTTCCAGGTTGTCTGGTTTTCACCAAACGCCCAGGGCGAGTTCATGGTTTAAATGACATAAATTTAAAAGTTCATGGTTTAAATGACATACATTTACAAGTTCATGGTTTAAATGGCCTATATTTAAAAGTTCATGATTTAAATGACATTTTTCCAAACTAAAACTTCCACTAAAACGATGTTGTTTTGTCAGTAACGGAGTGATTAACGGCATAATAACATCTGTTAGTAGGTCAATTATCGGATTTAACATCATGTCTTTTTTGGCTTGGTCAACGAAACTTCATGTTTAAAAAAGTTAGTCAACAAAAATTGATGTATTAAATGGCCTACAACAAAGTTCATGTTTTAAATGGCCAAAATTTGAAAGTTCATGGTTTAAATGATATTTTTCCGAAAGAATTACTCAAATGTTATCCAAAAGTTGGTTTATTCCTCATATCTAACAATCTTCTAAAAATTGCTCAAATGTTTAGTGTCCTGGGTGTAATTACAATTTACCCCTTGGGTTTAGTTTTTCGATTTTGATTAAAAAAAAAATACACATCAGCAAATTAAAATACACATCATTTTCGATTTTCCACGTCATAACCCAAAAAAAAAAACTTAACGGCTGAGTTATAGTATTTAGGGGAAGACGAAAGGTCTCGTTGATTCATATGATGGTTGAGTGATAATGTTTTGTGGCTGAGTTATCACAAGAAATAATCTGAAAGCAAACAATTGATTTATATTACTTGGCGGCTGAGTTATAGTATTTAGGGGAAAACGAAAGGTCTCGTCGATTCATATGACGGCTGAGTTATAATGCTTTGTGGCAGAGTTATCACAAGGAATAATCTGAAAGCGGAAAACGAAAGGTCTCGTCGATTAATATGACAACTGAGTTATAATGCTTGACGCCTGAGTTATTGCACAAAATAAAACAAATGTATTACAATAATACTGCATATGACAAGTTTTCGCATTGTGCCCAACTTGTTTACATCGAGAGCATGCGTTTAGCTCATGGCTAAACGCGTCCAATCCGTAGTCTTCAAGAACAAGCTCCACAAGCTTGTCGTGTGTTGTGGCTCCATCTATATGCACAACTATACACCCTCTATCGTCGGTCTTAAATACATATCTCTGTTTCTTTACCCAATTACCGGAAACAACTAGTACCGGAACTGGATCCATGAAAAAAAATGAAGAACAAGGTGAAAAAGAAGTAGAAGAACAAGGTGAAGAAGAAGGTGAAGAAGAAAGTGAAGAAGAAGTAGAAGAACAAGGTGAAGAAGAAGGTAAAAACCATGTAAGAACAAGAGTCGAAGGAACGACGTTTCGTATTTCCGGAGAAGAAAGATGATGACATGGAATGATGACATGGATGATGCGTCTGACGTGGCAAGTCAGCCATCAAACAAATTATAACTCAGCCTAAATAAAATTCAGCCATCAAACAAATTATAACTCAGTCACAACATGAATAATATTTCAGTAATTAAAAAGCAAAAAAATGGCAGCCAAATTCAGCCGGTTCATCAACTGAAAATATGTAACTCAGCCGTATCATTTAATAAGTCAGTCGTAACTAAATAATATTCTAGTAATTAATCTTTTGCTACTAAGTCAGTCTATCACGGCTGAGTTATAGTTTTTAACTATAACTCAGCTGTACTATATCTCATAATTCAGCCGTTTTTCATAACTTAGCCACCCGGAAAAATTTAATTCAGTCGTGTCGTAGTGATAACTCAGCCAAAATTTTGACAACTCAACCATTGGGTAAAAACTCAGCCGTAAGGACGGCTGAGTTAGAGCATAAATCAGCCGGATTTTAATAAGTCAGTTGTAACGCTTGGCTGAGTTATGCTCTAAGTCAGTCGTCCGCTCTTACTCAAATGTTTTTTTCATAAATCAACCGCAACATACCTATAACTCAGCCGTCATTACCTCTGTAACGTGTTACGACTGAGTTATTTAATACACGTCAGCCATTTCTGACGTGGCGTCTGACGTAGCAATGGTATTTTTGTAATTACGTTTTTTCCAGTAACATAAAACAAAAGCACACTGAGTATTATCAAAATATCCAAAATATTCTAGTAATAAATTGTTTTTTTGTAGATTCTGGTAATATTACTTTAGATGTATAACATCCAAGTAAATCACCCTATTTTCCCCCGTTTAAAACCCTTCCAAAAACAGGCGTATGCAACACACAGTATTCTTTAGTAAAAGGCGAAAGAATAGTTCGCTTTGTGCTGACCGCACGGCTCCGTAACTTGTTCACGAGAGATTTATATAGCAAGTGTATCTGAATCTACGCTTTGCTGCTTGACGATGTGGGACAAAACTCAACGGCTACGAAACCCAAAAATAAAAACGTAAAAAGGTGAACCTGTCTGACAGCCATTGCGAAACAATCCTCTACAGCTCCAGAAACTCTAAAGAGAGTCGTAGCCTCCATTCACGCTCTCATCGCATGAGTACGTGGCTCATCCACCCGGGTTACGCCCGTCGTCTCCTTAGAACTCAAAGACACATAGGTGCGAGCCTCCTTTTCAGACTCGCCACTAATCATGTCTCACCATTTCTTTTCTTTGTTTTTTTGAGCAACTCGCTACTGCACACTTAACAAACATTTATTTAAACAAATTAACAAATTATTACTCCACGCCTTATTTTTGTTTTGTATAATAACCATTCTACCTCTTAAGAAGATTATTATGTTACAACTGACCATAGATGTCATATACAGCCAAAAGTTTATCGAGTTTCAAAAGTGAATTTCTTCTATTGATACAAACTGGCATATATAGAAGAAAGATAAATATGATTATCTCCCAAGATGATTCATCTCGAACCGCTTTTGTAATGCATAATCCAAAGATAATTCACTTTCACCACTGACGTTAACTTTCCTGAAGTTTCCAGAATGTAAATTTAAGAGGCTCTTGCTGAAGAAGACCTGCCCCGGAACCCAACGACACTTAGTTTCTTTCCTGGTCTTCTATCTGAACCTGTCTTTCCCCTCGCAGCAATCGATCTGGATCCAACCGTTTTTAATATTTTTCTTTTCGGCTTTGAAGATTTCTCTGGAGGAGATGATGCTTTTCTGGGTTTGGAAAACGAACTTGACTTTCTCACAGGTGTCTTCCCACCTGTTGATCTTGTAGGAGAAGAAGATGCCGGTTTGTCTCTGCTATTTCGTTGCTTGCTCACTTCTCTGATCTGCTTAACGCTTCTTCCTTTCTCTTGAGTGATTTGGCTTCTTGCAGCGTCTCTCCTCACATTATCAGTGGTGAGTGCTTCCAAGCTCTCATTGTTTCTCATGGCTTCTTCGATCCTTCCTGCTAGCATTTGGTCCTTCCTGCTCACTAGACTTGTCACTTTTCCTGTAAAGAGACAATTGTCAACACTTTCAGCGCCTCAAACCATAACCGAAGCAATTACTATAACCAAAACCGAACCAAAAATGAGTTTAACCTATTAAAACCTAAAATTCTTTGAAAATTCTTCAAATGCTCTGTAAGAAAACTGAACTCAGCTGAACCTCCTCAGTTTTGGTTTTCATTTGGTTTCGATATATCATAAACAAAAGATCTGAAAACTGAATTTGGCACCCTAGCTGAAACCATCTGAAAATACGAGTCTTAACAAGTGATAATCTAGAGGTAGGAAACAAACCTTTAGCACCCATCCGAGCTGTTCTTCCGGTACGATGGAGGTAGTCAATCTAAGGAATTCAAGTTTGAATACAATTAAGGTGTCAAGAAGAGTGGATCAACAAGTAAAGAGAAGAAAGAATAAGGGTTACAGACAGGAACATTTGGCCAAGATACTTACAGAGTTCTTTGGGAAATCAAACATGACTACATGATCAACGTCGAGGTCCAGACCCCTAGCAGCCAAATCCGTGCACACCAGCGTGGGACAGTCACCTTCTTCGTCCTTGAATTTTTTCAAATTCTCAACCCTGTATAGATGAGTGCAAACCAATTTTACACCTTAATTAAGCAATTCATTCCTTGAGAAATGGATTCTGTATTACGCGAAGTTGTTTTAGTCTTACCTCTGTTCTGCTGGAACTTCACCGTGATAGTTTACAGTGGAGATCTGGTTTTCAGAAAGAAAGTGATCAACAGCGCGACTGGAGTTCAACGTGTTACAAAAGACCATCACCTTGCTCCCTTTGGCTAAGCTAGGTTCAAGAACCTGCATTATCATCAAAGCATAAGTAATATATAAGTACCGTAGGCGCATACCAGAAAGAATGTACATGTAATTTAGACACATTTGCACCCAAACAAGAACTCTAACATGTCTGATTGGCCTTCAAAGATCAGAATCTCAATTATTCCTTTTACCTGTAGAAGTGCTTCTAACTTATCTTCACCACCTGAAAGCTTGATGAAGTCATGGCGAGCGTTGGCTATCTTTTTATGCAGTGTTGATGTTCGCAAATGCTCTATCCCTTGAAACTCCTCATCAACTAACTTCTGAACAGCCTGAAAACTCACAATTTCATTCACTACCTTAATATTTGAAGTTCCAGATGCATGGAGCAAATAAAAAAATGATAGTAGCAAAGAAATGGGTCAAGCTTGTAACATGTGTATACCGTTGTCATAGTAGCAGTCACTAAGACTGTTTGAAATCCTTGGTCATTTGGTTTTAACGCACGCTGATTCAGTGGGGCAAGGAATTTACGAATCTCAGGACCAAAGCCACGATCAAACATAGTGTCTGCCTCATCCAGCACCTGCGTACAAAGATTCCCATTGTTTGTCGTTTCATGTAGATCCAAAACCATAATATATAACAAGATCCCAAAGTGAAGCGTACCAAATATGCGATATCTCCATAGACCATGTTTCCTTCTTCGATATGCTGAAGAATCCTACCAGGGGTTCCAACAACCATGTCTATTGCATTGTTCAAAGAATCCTCTTGGGGTCTTATCCGAGAACCACCACTAACCAATATAGATCTAAACCTCGCGTGATGGCTTATGGACTTTGCCACACGGTACACCTAATGCAGATTCCTTAGTTAGTTTTTCTTTTGCCATTTCTCTGTCTAAAGATAGAAATGGTATATAACAAACTAGCATAAAATTCTATAAACACATATTAAACCATCAATTTTATGTTCATCCTATAAGAAGGCAGCCAAGACTTTCTTGGAAATAAAGATTCCTGCTTTTTAATTTTCCCGGCAATTGCAAAGTATATTGTTTCTATAGTAACTACAAAAAAGAAACCACACATACAAGTGCTAACAAACTACTAAGACATGCATTTATCGAAAACAGTAACTAATCTTGGTAAATACACAAAGAAAAGCACAAGTGTACCTGCTCAGATAGTTCTCTTGTGGGACAAAGAACAACAGTCCTCGGACGCCTAGGCTTTGTTTTTTTACCAAGTGTTGCCTCATCTTCTCTCATCAGCTGCAAAAATCAAATCAAAACAACTTAAACCGCCATATCGAAAATAACAATGTTGATTTCTGTACACATTACCTGAATGAATCAAACACAACACTGAAACCAAGTGAGCTATATACACTATGAAACCAATCTAATCCAGTGCTCTTGATAAAATATACTTTCGAGGATACATAATATATCAACAGAATTAGTCCTAAATTGTTTCACTTTCAGACCAAAACAAAATGTATCCGACTAGCAAAAAAATAAATTTAAGAGCCAAACACTAATGTATACAGCAACATTCAACTACAAAGCTCACTAGGCACACCTGAACTATAGGCAGCAAGTAAGCAAGAGTCTTGCCAGAACCAGTATGCGAACCCAATACAACGCTCTTACGCTCCATAACAGCAGGTATCCCAATACACTGAATCTCAGTAGGAACCTCAATGTTCAACTCTTGCAAAGCTCCCATCACTTCCTCACTCAACCCAAGCTCCTCAAAATTCTCAAATAATTTCTTACTCTTCTTCCTATTAATGCTATCTTCATCTACACCAACAACACTACTCGGTCTCTGTTGTGGTGGTTTAGCTGATTCCTTCAAATGTCTAAGCCTAAGCCTCTCTAGCAAGATCGTGTGTTTCAATTGATCCGGATCTGTAGCATTCGTCTCCGTTGTTGGAGAAGTTGCGGCGGCGGCGGCGCATAGAGGGCGAAAAGCGTGGTGGAATCTAGAGGGAGGTTTGTGGAGGCGGAGAAATGGGAAAACGTGAGGGATTTTGGAGAAAGTGAAGCGTGATGAAGAGAGGGATAAGGATAGGATTGTTCTCGAAGCTCCTACCATAGCTTTCGCTCGTGTTCTTGTTTACTGTAGTATCAGGTTCAGGAGAAGGGAAGGAGATTGAGAGGGTTTATGGGAAGGTTTATGATATGTTGTTGTTGTTGTTGTTGTTGTTGTTCATGGAGGTCGTCATTTTTGGTATTAGCGAAGAGGAGAAAGAAGAAGAAGATAGGTTTTTTTTTGCAAGTGGAGTGTAATAGTATCAGAGCAAAAGCCTTTAAAGACCCATATATTGGCCCATTAATAGTTCTAATGGGCCCATTTTATAAATTTAACGCAGATAGTTACGTTGCACACCTATAAGCGATATGGGACTCTTGAACCATTTGATCGATAGAAGAAAGAAATAGAAATGCTACATTATATATAGTACAACATCTATAAATTAATACTCGATAAATTAATAATTTCTATAAATTAATAATTTTTTTGGTCCTATATTGGGACTAATGTAATTTTGGACAGTATTCAATAATATAATAAAATAATAATTTTTTAAAATCTTTTATAAATATATGGTCCCATCAATAATATAAATTAATAATCATATAAAATTATCTAAATATATGTATATATACATATACACATTAACTTTTATTATAATTTATTTTTAATATTTTTACTATACAAAAATCTTTGAGTGTTATTTTCAAAACATAATAATTGTTATTTTTTTGGAATTGATTTTATAAAAATATTAGTTATAACGATTAAATCTTATTTTTGATTTTTTTTTTACCAAATTAGGAAAGCCTCTCTATAAATTAATAATTTATCGAGAAATTAAAACCTCTATAAATTAATAGATTTTGTGGGTTAAATTGAGATTTTATCGAATAAACTGATGTAGAATTAAAGAATGGATCTGAGAAAATATGCATGGACTATATATATAACCCCTTGTAAGAATTAATTAGAATGAAAATGAAGAGAGTAAATGAGAGAGGAGATTAGATGGAGTAGAGAGAGACGGCGAGATTTAGAATAGGAGAAGGAGTGTTTCTCATTCCTTGACACATAGTGACCTAGTTAGACCATAATTATCGTTAGTCTCTTATAAGGGGGTTGTTAAATTTTTTATGAATTAATTGTGTATTGTTTTGAATATAAGAACTCATGATCTCTTAGATAAAATTTTCTCTTCCATTGGCAGGTTCTAATTTTTGGTCTCTTATTTTTGAAAATATTGTTTTTTTTTTAAATTTAAATTTTTTAAATAGAATAGAAGTGGTATAAATGTGTAAACATTTAAGATTTTATAAAATTAGAAAATATTGCATTTTAATTAATTTTCAAACATACAAAACATAATAAAAACATTAATACATATTACAATAGAAGTGCAATTCTTAAATAAAGAAAAAGATTAATTTTAATACTGATTTGCTCCAAATTTTGCCCAAATATTCTCAACTCATCTTGCAAGCGTTGTTGTTTTTCTCGATCACGAACATCCTTTCGATTCTTGAGCATAGTAGCGACACATGAAGACCTGGGTGTTAGAAGCGTGTAGTCAACTTCTGAAGCTCTACCTTACTTACGGTTTTCTTGAGGTGATGCAGGTTCAGAACATGGACTTAGAGAAGGACTGTATACGAGGTTTTGTGTTTCAAGTTGACTTTGTAACGGATTCATATAGTTAGAGGTGGGATGATATGGATTCATGTAGTCGTCAAAATCCATATCCTACTTTGTTTGTTTGTGTTAAAGGAGAGTGAAGAGATTCAAAGGAGTTTATAAGGAAGACTATGAACGAGATTCAAAGGGGTTAAAGGAGAATGAAGAGATTCAAAGGAGTTTATAAGGAAGATTATGAACGAGATTCAAAGGTGTTAAAAGAGAATGAAGAGATTCAAAGGAGTTTATAAGGAACACTTTGTTTGTTTGTTTATTCTTGTTTTTTTTACTATGAAGAGGAAGACTATGAATTTATAAGGTTTACGTTTTATTTACTTTTACAACAAGTTGGTTTAAATTTTGTAATTAAGTCTTTACCTAAACTAAAACAACCACACATTAAACATCTTCACAACCAACTAACACAAAACTTCAAACAATAACATCAATGACTGACTAGACTAATACCTACACTAACAAGTACTAAACACATTTATCATAACCAACAAACAAAAGCTTTAACATCAATGACTCACTCTCGTACTTTAACTATCATCAAATAAATGAAGAAAGAAGAGGATGATAATTACCTTCCTTCATGGCCGAAGCACACTCTACACTCATCAATCCATCGATATCATTTTTGTCCATTTAACCTCAAAAAAAAAGAGAGACATATATCACAATTTTGCAAATTAGTAAATTACAATGAATATCAAACAAAGACAACCAAACACAAGGAGTGGATAATACTACAACCAAAATCGAACAAGAACAATATACTTTGTTTTTTTTACAATCATGTCTAAACAACACTTAAAGCATCACTTATCAATCGGTACACAAACACAAACACACCAAAAACTAAACACAAACAGACCAAATCGGATCACATGGTTCTCAAGAACCCTAATCCTTTAAAGCATCACTTATCAATCGGTACACAAACACAAACACACCAAAAACTAAACACAAACAGACCAAATCGGATCACATGGTTCTCAAGAACCTTAATCCCTTTAAAGCATCACTTATCTATCGGTACACAAACATACCAAATCGGTACACAAACATACCAAATCGGTACACAAACAGACCAAATCGGAACACATGCACACCAAGAACCCTAATCCGTTTAAAGCAGATCCAAGAACACACCAACAATCCAATTTCTCGAACAAACATCAAACAACCCTAATTTCAAGCATCCAAAATCAAATCAACCTAACAGTTTACCTAATCATACTAATGCCCTGATAAACTTACCCACTCAATCGAATTGATCCAATCTCTTCCGATTGAATTGCCTACTCCTTCAAATCGCCACCGCTACAATCTCTACGACGACTCAAATCGCCACCGCTACAGTCTCCTCCGATAAGATCTCCGTCGATTCAAATCGCCTCTGACCCAATACTCCACTGATTCTATAACCTCCGATTAAAGCAGATCTTCCTTTGTCAGATTGAGACTTTGATCTGGAGAGAAAGAGAGAAAGAAAGAAAGAGATTAATTGTGTGTCGTCAAAATTTTTTTTTTTTCCCTTTTGTATTATTTTGTTGGGCCAACGAAATAAGGACATGTAGCGTCTCTTAGAATCGATTTCAGTCTATTATATACGAGAGCCTCTTCTATATTTTCTTTTCTTTTGATTTAATTTTTACCTACAAAACTCTAAAAACCCCACTAACAACCTACCGATAATTATGCTCTTACAATCTATTTATATGGATACAAAGGGATCAACAAAAGGAAACTTCTTAAACTATACAAAACGACATTTATGACATTCACTACAAGAAAACATGGAATTACCGACTGCAAGTTGCGACTTAAAACACAGTCGCTAAAGATAGCGACTTTAAACACAGTCGCTAAAGATAGCGACTGAATAGCGATTGTTTTGCTACTGAATGGCTGCTAAAATAAAATAGTCGCCTAGTAGACGCTAATTCGAGACTAATGCATAATGTCGCAGTTTAGTCGCCAATTTGCGACTAATTTCGAGACCAATTTGACAGTCGCCAAAAGTTGCGACTAAACAGCTACTCCTTAGCGACTGATATATTTATTTGGGCCTTAAACCAAATTTGGGCCGTAACAAAACGGCAAAAACCCAAATCGATCTCATCTTCATCCCCGAGAAAATCCTAATCCCTCATTTCTCTTCATCCATGAGAAAACCCTAGATCTCAATTGCTCTCAATCGAGAAAACCCTAGATCTTCATCCCTGTCCTAGTATCTCTCGATTTTGATGGCTGGAGTAAAGAAAAGAGGAGGAGGAAGAAGAAACCCCTCAAATTGAACCTTTGGAACCTCACAAACGGCGAATCGAAGACCCGCTAATCTTCCCAGCCAGTATGCCTTCACACCGGCGAACCAGCGAGACCGAGACACTGATTCTCAGGGAATTCTTGTCTCAATCCTCCAGCCTCCAGCGAGACCTACACCTACTTACAGAGAATATCCACCTTCGAAAAATCTGTTCGAGAACTCGAGGAGCTTTCCTGGAGCATCCCCTTCCAGCGAAGCTCCAATCAGGCGTCCTTTTCCTCAACCTCTCGCCTCCGCGATGAATCCACCAGAATTCTCAAGTCAACTTCGAGAGTCTCCTCAAGTCTTGAATCTACCTCGACAGTCTCATCTACCTCGACAGTCTCCTCACATCTCAAATCATCGACCACCCTCTTCTCAATCTGGTCAACCTCGACCAGCTTCTGCATCGCATCATAGTTCTCAAGCGCAAAACTCACATGAGGAAGAAGAAGCTGATTCTAAGGATGACGGTTTAAGGCAATCAAATCTCCCCACTGATGTACTCGCTTCTTTACATGACATGCTTGTCCAACCAGGCCGTGAGTTGTACACCACTGTCCTCTCTCCCTATTAGAGCGTGGAACCACTTGGTAAGATTAGATTTTTTAGTTGATTAGATTGATTATAATTTTTCTTGGATTGATTAGAATTTTTAGGTTTGTTTGTGTTTGGAACACTTGTGTTTGTGTTTGATTAGAATTTTAAGAATTTGGTACTTTTGATTTGTTTATGTTTGAAGTTTTGTTTGTGTTTGATTAGAATTTTACTTTTGATTTGTTTGTGTTTGAAGGTTTGGTAAAGACAAGTCATCACTTACCCGAAAGATTACAAAAGTGTTTACAAACAAGTTTGATGGGCCATATTACAGTTGGGGTTCCTAATGCAAGAAGAGAAAAATACTTCTTGGAATTTGCGGTAAACTTCTACTCCTTTCAATTTGATTTCTGTATTTATATTTTGTTTTTTGGTATTTTTTATCGCTAACACTAGTCTTCTTTTGTAGAAAACACACACCTGGGATCCCTCACTAACCGGTGTGGTTCAAGAAAAGTTCTATAGCATTTGTCAAAACCGTATGAAAGACATGGTTTCCAAGGCAACAACTTAGGGAGATCAAGTGAAACCGAGTTGGATTGAGAAATCTATTTGGAAAGAAATGTATGACTATTGGAACACAGAAGAAGCCATGGCAAAGAATGCAACCACTTCAGCAGCTCGAATGTCTGACCGTAATAGGCTTGGCCCTCACAAGCATCTATCAGGGCTGAAGTCTTACTTACAAATTGAACAAGAGATGGTGAGTTACATCATAACCTTTTCATTGTTTAATTACTTGACATCAGATGGTTCCTAACCTTTTAATTGACTAACATTTCAGGAAGTGGAATTAGGAAGACCGCCAACTATTCCCGAAGTATTTCTCAGGACTCATACCAAAAAAGATGGTACTTGAAACATGGCCTTTTTGGTAGTGATGATGAATGAATGATGATAGAGATGATGAATGAACAGGTGGATGCAAGATGTTTCAATTACCCTTATGTTGTTGTAGCATAAAGGATGTCAATCCATAATGAGTGTGATGAAAGCAATCAGGATATGAATACTTATCTAAGTCAAGCCAAATGTGATGAATGTTTTTAACTAACAACCTAATGATAATGATATAATGCAGAATGTAAAGCTACTAAGACAAGATACTAAATGCAAAGTAAACAGTGAAAACAAAGCAGTAATGATAATAAACAAGAACAAGTACTACACTAATGCAAGACAAGTAATGAAACAAGATCAAATAGAAACGAAATGAATGCAGCAGGAATGAAACAGGAAATGAAACAGGTAGTGAAACAAGTAAATGCAGAACATAAACAAGAACACTAGATGATGCTCGAACAAGCACTCGATCGGATGCTCGATCGAGCGGGAGGTTGAGTGACTCAGTATGAAGATTAAAGACAGAACAACAATCAAAACAGAGCAAAACGAATGTAAATCAAAAAGCAAGCTAATAACAATACTCAAATAGGGAAATCAATGAACAAGGAAAGGTCCTAAGGATGGATTCATGGGCTGGGCTCAAGCTATGGTTATCTAAACTGATCAACAAACCTCAATCAATAATGAGCTATCTCTAGACAATGATCTTCTAATACTTGTTAATCCATTCTCATGACAATAACAATCAAGCTTAGATACTCTTAGACCTAGTTCTCACTAGCTATTACATATAAAAGCAGGCATTAAACAACCAGATCATCAATGTCAAAAATCACCTTAAACATCTAATCTCTTAGGTTAAGAATGATAATCTCTAGCATTAGCCTTATCTAACAACTTAGACATTGGTGTGATGCTAAGAAGCTTAAGATCTATCCTTACCCTCTCAGTATAAGAATAGCATAGAGCATATATAATCTAGAAGAGATGTATAACAATAAATCTTGATCAATCTAAACACCCATAACCTTTATCCAGCCTAATCCATCCTTAAGATCTTTACACACTACTCACAATCACTAAACATGATGAACAAAATCATAAACCCAGAAATCAATGAAACTTGCATGATTAGATAGAAAAGATAAAGATCTACAATATTGAAGAAGAAATCAAACTCAAATTCTCAATACTTAGAAAGTTATGAAACCCACAAGTATCAAAGATTTTTGAGATAATATAAAAGTGGCGAATGATATAAGCAAAAAGTAGAATAATCCCAAAAGGGTAAAAACTAGGTTTTCTTAGATATTTTCTCTGAAAAGTCGCTCTCTTGCGGCCATGAGGTACAAGGGGTTTATATAGGAGAGAAGGGAAGCCCTAAAATGGCTAGAAGACAAAATAGGCAGGCGGCTCGGTCAACGCGACCAGGTGCTCGGTTGAGTGCTTGGTCGAGTGACCTCTTCTTCTGCTTCTTCCAGCCGGTCGAGTCCTTCTCCGCACACAATCGAGTGTCTGGTCGAATGTGGTGGTCGAGTGTGGTGGTCGAGTGTGGTGGTCGAGTGGACTTCTNCTCTAGCATTAGCCTTATCTAACAACTTAGACATTGGTGTGATGCTAAGAAGCTTAAGATCTATCCTTACCCTCTCAGTATAAGAATAGCATAGAGCATATATAATCTAGAAGAGATGTATAACAATAAATCTTGATCAATCTAAACACCCATAACCTTTATCCAGCCTAATCCATCCTTAAGATCTTTACACACTACTCACAATCACTAAACATGATGAACAAAATCATAAACCCAGAAATCAATGAAACTTGCATGATTAGATAGAAAAGATAAAGATCTACAATATTGAAGAAGAAATCAAACTCAAATTCTCAATACTTAGAAAGTTATGAAACCCACAAGTATCAAAGATTTTTGAGATAATATAAAAGTGGCGAATGATATAAGCAAAAAGTAGAATAATCCCAAAAGGGTAAAAACTAGGTTTTCTTAGATATTTTCTCTGAAAAGTCGCTCTCTTGCGGCCATGAGGTACAAGGGGTTTATATAGGAGAGAAGGGAAGCCCTAAAATGGCTAGAAGACAAAATAGGCAGGCGGCTCGGTCAACTCGACCAGGTGCTCGGTTGAGTGCTTGGTCGAGTGACCTCTTCTTCTGCTTCTTCCAGCCGGTCGAGTCCTTCTCCGCACACAATCGAGTGTCTGGTCGAATGTGGTGGTCGAGTGTGGTGGTCGAGTGTGGTGGTCGAGTGGACTTCTGGATCTTGATTCTTCTGCTCTAGCTCCCTTGTCTTCTTCACTTGATAGCTCCAATCCTCCTCAGCATCCTTCCATGCTCCTTAGGATCCAAAATCACCTGCTTATGCTAAAAACTATGCAAATGCAATGCAATTCTACTCTAATGCATAAACAGTCCTAAAGCTACTCAATAATGGCCAAACTAGATAGTAAATCATGCAAAAGATGTGAATATACTAAGGTAAAACAAGGTGAAATATATGAACATCGGTACTTTTGTGGATAAGAAAGCACAAGCAGTTCATGAGACATATAAGAAAAAAAGGGAAGCTAAGTTGGCTGCTCTGGATAATGATGAGTCTTCGATGGTACTTCACGTCGATCAGAGCTATCTCACGAGGAGGATGATGAGCTCTTTCTACAGGTAATTTGCTTCTTTCTAATAAGCTATTAAGTTTTTCATTGTTAAATAATTATGTTAACTTTTTCTTTCTGTTTTGTTTATGCAGTCTACTTACATAAGTGATAGAGGAACATACTTTGGAGTTGGAAGCCTAGGGAGTTACATTAACGGGAAGCGGAAGTTCTCTGGAAGCTCTTCTACTTTCACAAGCCTGCAACAACAGCTTGAAGAAGCTAACCGCAAAATAGAGCAGCAAGCAGCTCTACAAGAAGAGCGTGACGTACAGGCTTCACGGGTTGCAGTTGAGGCTTTACGGGTTGCATCTGAGCAACAAGCAGAGATCTCACGCTTGGTGAGCTTCCTCAAGACTAACACAAACCATGTCGCCTTCCTCGAGTCTCAAACCAATGGCCCAAACCCTGCTGATGTTCAAAGTTAGGTTCCTTCACTATCCCTCTTTCCCTCATGATTATGAAAACTTTTGTAATATTTGCGACTTGTACTCTTGGATGTTTGGATGTTTTCTGGAACATATGTTGGATGTATGTTGAAACTTATGTCTTTGTTTAATTTCATGTTTTAGTTATAGTTTTCATAATCAGTTTTGGTATTACAAAATCAAATAATTCATTTTTACCAGAATTTTTTAAAAAATATGATAATTAAACAGTTGTAAAACAGTCACCGAAACGTACACAAATCAGTAACCAAAACAGTCGCAAATGAGTAACCTGATCAGCCGCTAAAGTGTTGCAATTCAGTCGCAACTTTAGCGACTGTTTGGCAAGGAAAGAACGACCACAATTATCAGTCGCCAATCGGTCGTTACTAAGTAGTTTGCGACTGTATAGTGACTGTTTTTGTAGTCGACAGTTTCATGTTTTCTGTAGTGATATATGACTAAGGATTGGCGTGTTCATCTTAATACTCCCCCTCAAGCTTAACCTTGTGAGAAACAGTTGAGCTTGGAACTATGAACACCTACCTCATTAAAAACCTTAGTGTCTAAAACCCATTTGGGACAAAAACACACTAAGGGAAAAAGAGTATGGGGTCAATAGTTTAGGGTCTAGCTTGTGGCCTAGTTAGGTCCATGAGCCTCAGTTTGGAGTGTATATACTCGCAAACCTTTGAACTTGCTGCTTTGGTGAAGATGTCTGCCAATTGTTCAGAACTGTCGGTGTGACATGGTAAGATCACTCCAAGTTGAACTTGCTCTCTGACTTTATGACAGTCCACCTCTATGTGTTTTGTCCTTTCGTGAAATACTGAGTTAGTTGCAATGTGAATAGCAGCTTCATTATCACAGTGCATTGTGATCAGTTTTGAAGTGTCAACGCCTAGGCCCTTCAAGAGGGCTTTGAGCCACATTAGTTCGGTTGTGATCTTCCTCATTGCCCTGTATTCTGATTCAGCACTTGAGAGAGAGACCACCTTTTGCTTTTTACTCTTCCAAGTGACAAGGTCCTCCCACAAATGTACAATAACCCGTTGTTGAGCGTCTATCTTCACGATCTCCAGCATAATCTGCATCACAGTATCCTACAAGCTCCATATCTTTATTACATCCCATCCAAATGCCTTGTCCAGGAGCTCCTTTGAGATATTTGAGTATGCGGCTCACCATCTCCCAATGATGTGTTGTTGGCTTTTGCATATGTTGGCTTACCTGGTTCACAGCAAAGCATATATCAGGTCGAGTTCTGGTGAGATAAATGAGCTTACCTACCAACCGTCGATATTGTTTTACATCTTCGAATAGAGCGTCATCATACTCCCCCTTACGGTTTGACTTGTAGTTTTTCTTTGAGTGGTGTCTCAACTGGTCTTGATCCAAGCTTGCCTACATCTTTTAAAAGATCAAGTGTGTACTTTCTTTGTGATAAAAAGAGTCCTTCTTTAGAACGGCACACTTCTATCCCAAGAAAGTACTTTAGTTTTCCAAGATCTTTAATATCAAATACATATTTAAGGTACTGTTTGGTATCTTGAATGCATACCTTGTCATTCCCAGAGATGATAATATCATCGACATATATGAGAATGACTATAATACCTCTTTGGCTTGGATACGTGAACAATGTGTGATTAGCATCTGATCTTCTAAAGCCTTTATCAATAAGTGTTGAGCTGAGTTTGTGATACCAGACCCTTGAAGATTGTTTCAAACCGTAGATGGCTTTCTTGAGCTTGAACACCTTTCCAGGTCCAATAGTGTCTTCAAGACCCGGTGGTGGTCTCATGTACACCTTATCCTCTTGTTCTCCTTGTAAGAACACATTCTTCACATCCATCTACCACAATTCCCAAGAGAGGTTAACAGTTAGTGAAAGAACTACTCCTACCGTGTGAAGTTTGGCTACTGGTGCAAATGTCTCAAGGTAGTCTTCTCCATAGGTTTGGGTGAATCCTCTAGCTACAAGCCTGGCTTTATATCGTTCTATCCCCCCCCCCATCACTCTTGTACTTGATAGTGAATATCCACCGAGATGTCACAGCTTTCTTTCCTTTTGGTAAATCAGCTTCATCCCATGTATGATTCTTTACCATTGCGTTAGTTTCATCTCCCATGACATCCCTCCAAACTTTGTGTTCTTTAGCTTCCTCATAACTTTGTGGGATCCAATGCTGGTCGATTTGAGTAAGAAATACTTGCTGTTCGACAGGAAGGTGTGCAAGAGTGCAGACTGCTTGTATAGGATGAGCCACAGCCTGACTATTGTAGTAGACTCGAGTGTTTTTCCAGTTTAATGAAGGAAACTTGAGACGCTCACTTCTGCGGAGTGGGATAACACTCCTTCTGAGGTAAGATCATCATCTGATGTAGGATCCTCACTGTTATCAGTACCAAGTGAGTTTAGAGTTTCCTCATGGTTATCAATTCCATCCTCGTCTTGATGTTGTCGAACAGGTTCAGCTGGTAAACTACTCACGTCTTCAGTTGTCGAGCCAGGATGATGCAGCTCAATCGGTTCATTGTCAGATTCAATCGGTGGTTTACTGATGATAGGTGACGATTGAGGCTGGTTATCTACAACCCCAAGCATCTCTAGAAGGATTCGAAGATTGTTTGCTCTATTGGACTGAGAACAGGAGAGATCTTTCAAGTCTTCCCAATTCTTTTCATCATAGAATCCCTTGGATTCTAAGAATTTTACATCCCTTGTAACCAAGACTCTCTTAGCCTCTGTTTCATGGCATATATATCCCTTTTGTGTAGTTGAATATCCAATAAACATGCTCTTAACACTCTTAGCGTCGAGTTTTTCACGTTGCTACCTGGTTTTAGGACATAACATACACAGCCAAATACACGTAAGTGATTAATAGATGGTTTAATCTTGTTAAGCACTTCAAATGGAGAGATATCACCCAGTATTTTTGTTCGAGTTCGATTGATCAGATAGCATGCAGTTACAACTGCATCTCCCCATAACTTCTTTGATACATTCGAATGAAACATCATGGATCGAGCAACCTCCATAAGGTGTTTGTTCTTCCTTTCAGCCACACAATTTTGTTGAGGCGTATAGGGATAGCTTGTTTGATGTACAATCCCATGTTTGGCCAGATGTTGTTTAAACATATGACTTGTGTACTCCCCACCATTATCTGATCCCAAAATCTTTATCTTGGCATTAAATTGGTTAGTCACATAATTCTGAAATTTTAAAAAAGCTTCAAAAACTCTATCCTTAGATGGAAGCAAGGTTAACCAAGTGTATTTTAATTTTTCATCAATAAAAGTGACAAGATATTTCTGATTTTCACGAGACAAGCATGGTGATGTCCAAACATCAGAATAAATTAAATCAAAACAATGCTCATACATAGTGGAAGAGTTGGGAAAAACTGTTTTGCAATGTTTACCAAGAATGCAAGCTTCACACTCATTATTTTTAAAAGAAAAATTAGGCAAAACTAGTTGCAATGCACGAAAATGTAGATGACCAAGTCTAGCATGCCAAATTGAACCATTAGTCTCATCGATTATTGACTTAAAGCAAGAAGATAAAGCAGTGGTGAGATTCCAATCCTCAAGCACATAAAGATCATCTTTAGTGCTTCCTTTGCCAAGAACGTTACTTGTTTCAATATCCTGAAAAAACACATCATTAGGACCAAAAATTGCATAACAATTAAGATCATTAGTCATCTTCTTAACTGATAACAAATTCAATGTTAAACTAGGCATATAAAATGCTTTAGAGGTTCTATCAAACAGATTTAAATTTCCAATTCCCTTAATCGGTATCTTATCTCCATTTGCTATAATCACATTCCCTAAAGTCGTTTTGATACCACTAATTAACTTAGAGTCACTAATCATATGGTGAGAAGCTCCAAAATCCACAATAAGAGGTTTCATAACATTAAGAGTAAGACAAGCGTTACCAGAAAACTCTTTTAAAGCCTTGATGAGAGCATCGAGGCCAGACCTCCTCACCAGCTCCGAGGAGGCTACTAGTGCTACTCCATTACCTTCAGTGGTTTGAGTCGTCACCAGAGCTTGACCTTCACCATATCCACATGCTTGGTTTGCTTTCGGATTAACACTTCTTGGTCGGAGGTGAGGATGAAGGTTCCAACATTTATCCCTGAAATGACCCGGTTTCTTACAATGGTCACATATGACACGGTTCTTCCCATCACTTTTGTAGTAACCCTTGTTCGCTACAACAACCTCTCCTTTGTTGGCGGTGACAAGATCTCCTTTAGCTCCAAACAGACCAATCGAGCCATGCTCTTTTTGAATTTGATTACACACATCGTCAAGACTTGGGAGTTTATCTGAACGGAGGATATGTTTGATGAGATCATTGTATGATGAGTTTAATGTCAGGAGAAGGCCGAACACTTTATCTTGCTCACGACATTCGTTTAGGACCACTGGATCCACCGAGTTAGGTCTTAAAATCTCTAACTCTGCCCAAAGTGATCTGAATTTTCCAAAGTGTTTGGTGAACTCCATCTCTTCTTGATTAAGATTGTTGATGGCTCTCTTTACCGCAAATACATGGGTGAGGTTTGAGACATTTCCAAACACATTTTTCAAGGTATCTCAAAGATCTTTAGCCGTCTCGCAATAAGAATACGACTCAAGGATCGAAGCATCCAAGGAGTTTTGGATGAAGGCTAAGACACTTTGATTCTCTTGGAGCCATTTTTCACTATCACAAACCACGATTTCCTTTCCTTTGTGTGTAGTTGTTATCTCCTTTGTAGCTTCATTCTTCTCAATGTGCTTCCAAAGTCCACTACCACACAGCGCTTTCTTTGTAGTCCTTGCCCATAACAAGTAGTTTCCACCCTTGAGTGTTACCGGAATAATCAACGTTTTGCTGAGATCCATGAGAGATTTTCGAAATGAATTTGGTGTGCAATAAAACAAACTAAGATTTTGTAGAATAGGAGCGTTACTGCTCTGATACCATGTAAGAATTAATCACGAATGAGAATGAAGAGAGTAAGTGAGAATTCGAGAAATGAGAGAGAGGAGATTAGATGGAGTAGAGAGAGACGGCAAGATTTAGAATAGGAAAAAGAGTGTTTCTCATTCCTCGACAAATATTGACCTAGTTACAATCTATTTATATGGATACAAAGGAAACTTCTTAAACTATACAAAACCACATATATGACTAAGGATTGGCGTGTTCATCTTAGTACCTCTAAGTACGATGAGTTTTCTTCCTTATATATATATATATCTTCCAATTAGTTAAATATTATGGGAATATTTCCGTTTTTTTTCCGAAACATGCAATAAAGGTAAAGAAGAGAAAATGGGAAATCAACAAAAAAATCTTAATTTAATTTTGTAATTTATAAGTTTAAAACAAGGTCCGATCATTTTATTAGTTCATGTATTATTTGGAGAGCCAAAAATATATACATAGTTCAGGCATGATTCAGTGGGTCTCAGTTCAAGTACGAGCATATTTCCGAAAATAGTTTGTGCAATGTTTTCCCTCTTTGTTTTCTAGAACATTCTAGAAGTAACTGGAGCTTTTATATGTGTATATATATAAATACAAAATGAAAGGTTAGCTTATTCATATCTCTTCGTAAGCCTTTGTCTTCTAACTTTGCTCTAGTCTAGACGAATTTTTTCCTTTTTTTTTTGTTTGTTTGGTGATAATGTCGGATGAAGGAGGAGGTCTAGCGATCGGGAGTACGACAAGTTCTTGCGTAGGTGAGAGTGAGATCATCCCTAATGATCAATGCAACCAAACGATGCCTTCTTACGCGGACTCTGAGCGGTTGATTGGCGATGCTGCCAAGATTCCGGATAACACTGTCTTCGGTATGCGATCTCATCCTCTTTTTTATTTTTGTTTGACCAGATCTGTTTTTAATTAGCTTGTCTTTTTTATACTTAACTGATCTTTGTATTTTTTTTGTCTGATAATTATTGTGGCAGATGCAAGAAAACAGGAAGAGGATGAAGAAGCTAAGCAACTATTAGTAGATATGATAGTGAATGAAACAATGAAGAATACAACTTTCATGGGAGCTTAAGAAAAACCAAAGTAGATACTGCATGGGACGAAAAGAGAAAACAAGAAAAAGAAGAGCTGAAGAAGAAAAGAGATGAGATGAAGAAAAAAAGAGAGGAGCAGCAGAAGAAAAAACAAGACAAGGCCATCATGGGTAAGAAGAACAAAAAATAATTGTTTAAGCATAATTGTAATAACTTACTAGGGGTTATTGGTTTATGATTTTATGGATTGAAAAATCCAACTAAAATCCGGTGTTATTGGTTCTTTGTTAATTAGGTTTAAGTTTGACTTCACAAATTCACCATATCTCCAAAATAATAAATTATACATGCAAAAGGAACATATGGTCTAACTATGGATGCAGTAAGCCAGTAACCCACAAATGAGTGACCAAACTTAAATAGTGTGACATATAAGAGCAATAATGGTTCTTCTTCCAAAGATAACAGTTTTATCCAGCAGAATCGATTGATCATACAAAGACGACTCCAATCAATTAATATATGATGGAATGGCAAAAAAATGCTACTATAAGCTTATCGTTCTGCAACTCAAGAGTACACCAACCTTCAATGAATGCATCAAAAAAACGAATGTAAATGAATCCTCAGATCTGCGATTCAGCAAGCGCAACCACCGCTTTTTGGCTCGTTTTCAGTCACTGCATCTGGTATGCCTTGGAAGTATCTGCAAGTAACCAAAAACATGGCATATGAAGAACAGATAGTATCAAGTATTCAGCTTATTTTTTATGCAGACTTGGTTTTCAATTTGGATTACACAGGAATCACAGACTCTGGAATTCAGAAGTAGACAAATGATCAAAAACCATGCAATGAAATGTCTCTGTCTTTATATATAATCACCAAACTTTGGACGCAGTAAGAAATTCTCGGGTTTCTAGTTTAGACACTATCTGCCTTCTACATTTAAAAGTTATCTTCAGATTCAGATTGAGATCTACACTATTCAGACTATCAGGTTAAAGAATTAGACAATCCCAACAAATCAACAATGGTGGAACCTGGTACCTAAGATCTTTATGTTCTATATTTCAGTAGTATATTAATTCAGCCAAGTTCTCATCTAATAGAGCTAAACCAAAGAGAATACTTACATATCTTGTTCATGTTCGTTCGCAAGGGCGGTTTTGGCAATGGTTAAGAATGCCTCATCAACATTAAAGTCTTCTTTCGCTGATGTCTCGAAATAGGGTATGTTACCATTTGAAGCACACCAGTCAGCTGCTTTCTTCTCAGAGACCTGTAAGTAAAGAGGAATAAAACTAGACTGAGTAAAGGACTCAAAAAGACTTCGAGCACTATGGAAGATAAATCTTGAGCTTCCTCTTACCACTCTACTGCTCCCTCCATCAACGTCAACCTTGTTTCCAAGCACTATAAATGGAAATGTCTTTGGATCCGACGGACTTGCCTGGGCAGCATGAGACAATGCCACAGAATTAATACAAGTTAGCATAGTATAAATTGCTAAAGGATCATGAAAGTGTGAGTGCAGGAAACCAAGCAGAAAAAGGCACATGGTTTATAGATTAAAAAATTCTAAAACTAGAACACGAAATCAAGTTAGTAATATACTTGGCTTAACCAGTAAACTAAGGACTATCATTTCAAACATAAAAACATGATATTATTTATTAATCATATTGTTCTCTAATGAGACAAATAATACTTCAGATTAGGTCCTGCGAAACAAAGAGAAATATGAAGATACAAAAAACTCTTCCAACCACATCATCAAAATAAGAGTTTGACTCTGGGTTTATTTAAGCTAAACGTTAACCAAAATCTCAAGATTGTAACTCTTAAATAGTCGAAGCTAATGATTCCTATTAAAACAAAAGTACCACATTCCTATGTTCCATGTATTTATCAAACCAACCAACCTCACTTGTATAGCATATAACACAAAGTGTGCCAGAAAAGAAAGGGAAATTGCTAAAAGAAACCTGTTTAAGAAACTCCTCGTGCCAAGTTTCAAGGTTGTCAAAAGACTTCAACACATTAACATCATAAACCAAGGCACAACAATCTGCTCCTCTGTAAAAAGCAGCACCAAGACTCTGGAATCTTTCTTGTCCAGCAGTATCCCAAATCTACAAAACCACAAAAACAAAGTATGAAATCGTGAAGAAAAAGTATATTCCCGAAAAAAAGGTTAAAAAAAAAACTAAAGGGACAAACCTGTAAAGTAACAAGCTTTTCCCCAATCTGAAGCTCCTTGGTTACAAAATCAGCACCAATCGTTGCTTTATACTGCAAACTAAACTTATTATGCACATATCTAAAAAAAAAAATCACCCAATTAAGGAGGAGACACATCTCAAAATCATAACATCCACTCGAATCCAAAAACGAACGAATCTATAGCAACTAATTGGAATCAATTCAATTTGAAAGGATACTGATTCATCAAGGAGGTCTTCCCAACCCTAGAAATCACCAAATCAAAATCAGAACATCAAAGAAATCGAAGATCAAAAATGAGAAATTACGCATAAAGAATCATTTTAGACATCGGAATAAATACGTACCCACTGTCTCCGAGGACAATGACCTTAAGCAAAGTACGTCTCCTCGTCGCCATTGTAATCTAAGAAACAGAGTTAACGAATCTGTGGATCTCGGAGCGAAGGAGAAGGATTCGTGAACAGTGGTGTGTGAGAGGATTCTTTTGTAGGGATCTCAATTTCTTACTTTCTTTTTAATCGATTGGAAAAAAAGGGTAATTAGTAAAGGGGCGCCAATTAGATAGAGAGGGAGAGAGGGAGAGAGGGAGAGAGATCGATCCCTTTCGTTTTTTTTTTTTCTTTTTCCCTGAGAATGACGAATCTGATTATTTTACTTTTATTTTCTACAAAAACAAAAAATACAATAAATAAAATCAATCATTAAGAAAATTATTTATCTTTTGATTATTTAATTCCACTTTGGCCTTATATATAAAGTGTTATGATCCGTGCACGGGTAAATTTATGTATCTCTATATAATAAAACGGAAGTACACACACAACATTGTTTTGTAGACTATATAATTTTAATAAGTTGGTTACAAATAGATTATACATTAATGATAGATTAATTAGTTATAAATAGGTTATACCAGAAAATCTTAAAGAGAATATTCTAAAGATAAAATTACCATATTAATTTCTTTTATAAAATTATTCATCAAATAAAATCTTTTATAACTAACTTAACATATTAATTTGTTAATTATCATTATATTTCACCTCTCATTTTTATATATGAGTCTATTTTGTGAAACAAATAAATTATCATATTATTTATTATAATTAAAAAATAGTTTTATTTCCGGATATACCATAAGTTGACTTTTAAAAAAACAAATATAAATTGTTCAATCTATAAAATATTCAAGCTTTAGTAATATCTTATTATATAAAGCTTAGTTCCCAAAGTTAGTAATTCACCAGATCGTGACACGTGTTAGTTTTAACGATCAGAGATCAAAGTTAAAAAATCACCAGATCGTGACATGTGTCAGTTTTAACGATTAAATATCCAAGTTAGTAACTAATCAGATCGTGACACGTGTCAATTTTAACGATCAAAAATCACATATCAAAGTTAGTAACTCATCAGATCATGACACGTGTCAATTTTAACGATCATAAATCACAGTTTTCATGCTTGGTAAAACGATGCATAAGATAATTGTAATTTTATTATATTAAAAAATCTTTGTTAATACTAAACAGAAAAAGATTGTAAATACAGCCCTCTATATAAGCAGAGAGATGATGACATATTTTTCACCAAACAAAATAATTTTGACTATCTTTCTTGGTATAATTTTAATTCATTGTTCTTGAACAAGTCTCGAACGCAATTTGTTTGTTGTCTAATCGAAGCAACTATATAAAATGATTCATAGATATTACAATGTGTTTTCGTCGTCGTTTCTTTGAATTTTGTTTCGTTTCTCAATTTCATAATGCATTACGCAATCTTTGACTTTGAAGTGTTAACAAAGTTTCTTATGCATAATAACTAAGGTTTTTGGATTAACAAATTTTTCACGGTGTTTTTATTATTTCTATTCATTTGCAGAACATGTAGCATAAAAAAAAGATGAATACACAAATGCAAGATAACAAAAGAGATTCTATAACACTCGATCATCTAAACATAAAGCGTTCTTATCGTCGAACGATATTACGTCTTATAAGAAAGTGGGAAGGAAGATTTTTTTTGAAAAACAATGAGCTTATTGAAATAATTTTTCTCATAAAATAGAAAAGGGATTAAGAAAAATATACATAAAATTATTAATTCTAAAAACTATAAATACTCACTTCTATATAAACATAAATCGTCTCATATTATTCATCTAACAAAATAATTTAATCAAAAATATTGGTTTCAACTTTGTCCTATTGGTCAAACTTTTTTAATAGGAAGACTAATTTTTCTTATTTTTTAAACCAAAATATAAATACTCACTTCTATATAAACATAGATCATCTCATATTATTCATCTAACAGAATAATTTATTCAAAAATATTGCTTTCAACTTTGTTCTATTGGTCAAACATTTTTAATGGAAAGACAAATTTTCCTTATTTTTTTAAACCAAAATATAATCCTACTTTCTACCTTTTCAATTTGGAATAGGTAAGATTAATATGTTGTCCCAAAAAAAATGGAAGATTAATATATGCATCTTCTTTTTCTAATAATGTATTTTAAAATTTTTTGTAGTAGTTTTAGATTGTTTTATTTAATTTATATTTTCATCTTTGAATTATTTGAGATTCATATATTACCGTGCTTATAATTTTCTATTATTTCATTAATTATGTCAAATTAATTTTCTTCTAATTTGTCAACCTTAATTGTCATAGTCCTTTTTTTGTGCAAACATAATTGTTACCATTCGTTCAATCTCAAAAGGAGATAAAGAGGAGAAGGTCATCAACCTAATGGTTAGATAAAATAAGCTAATCAAATACAAGCCTACAACAAACATAGATAGATTGGAAAAACATAAATCGTTGTTGATAGATCCATAGGAGCTTAAAAACAGAGACTACATCATGGTGTGTCAAAGAAACTTCCATGAATACATTGAGAAATTTAACATTAGTTACTATCAAAAGATTTTGTGATGTTGGAAAATGGTCTTTAGTTTCATTGGTTGCTGGAGCAAGCTACTTTGAGATAGCTAAAAGACGTGAACATGTTCTCTCCACACAGGAGAAGGGCACAGCCGAGATTCTCTCTATGGTGGAGGAGGTTAGACGCAAGGTTATCTCCCCAAGAGAGGAAGGTGGGAGAGGTTGGACGCAAGGTTATCTCCCCAAGGGAGAAAGGCGGAGTGAAGGTTCTCTCTATGGTTGAGGAGGTTAGACGCAAGGTTCTCTCCATAAGGGAGGAGGGCAGAACCAAAGTTCTCTCTATGGTTAGTCATACACTATTGTAATGTAATTTATTTTTTATTCAAAATGTTTTTTTGAGCTAACAATTTTAGTGATTAAATAAACTATACAAATGTGAAAGTAAAGAGATATATAATAGTTGGTTTAATTTGTTTATATAGACATTTTCTAGGTGGGGGTAAATAATATATTCGTAACATACAATATACCTAGGTTAAAAAATACATTTTTAATAGTAACATACATAAAAGATTTGTATATGAATATAAATCAGTGTATATTATAGTAATTCTTTTTTATAAATAATGTACAATAAATTTTAATATTTTTTATTAAATTTTATTTTATTTACAAAACTTTAAACCCGCACATCGGACGGATCCTTATCTAGTTAGACTGTATTTTATCAAAAGATTTGTTGTATTTTCACAAAAACATAAAATATTTAATAAATGGATATAAATCAGTGTATTATAAAAAAAAATTATAAATAACATACAACAAATTTTAGTATATTTTTGTTAAATTTAATTTAATTTATAAAATTTAAAAACCGCACATCAGGCGGGTCCTTATCTAGTCTTATTATATAAAGCTTGGTTTTGAAATTTAGTTATTAACTGGATGATGACACGTGTTAGTTTAACGATCAGAGATCAAATTTAAAAACTTACCAGATCGTGACATGTGTCAGTTTTAACGATTAAATATCCAAGTTAGTAACTCATCAGATCGTGACACGTGTCAATTTTAACGATCAGAAATCATAGTTTTCAAGCTTAGTAAAACGATGCATAAGATAATTGTCATCTTATTATATTAAAAAAAACTTTGTTAATCCTAAAAGGAAAATGATTATAAATACACCCCTCTATATAAGCAAAGAAATGATGATATATTTTTTACCAAACAAAATAATTTCGACTAGCTTTATTTTTCTCGGTAAAATTTTCTTCTTTGTTTTTTATTAACGTTTTGTTTGACACATCATTGTTCTTGAACAAGTCTCGAAGGCAATTTATTTATTTTTTAAACGAAGCAACTATATAAAAAGATTTTTAGATATTACCACGTGTTTTCGTCGTCGTTTCTTTGAATTTTGTTTCGTTTCTCAATTTCATAATGCATTATCTTTGACTTTGAAGTGTTAACAAAGTTTTTTATGCATAATAACTAAGATTTTTAGGATTAACAAATTTCTCACGGTGTTTTTATTATTTCTATTAATTTGCAGGATAGGTAGCATAAAAAAAAAATGAATACACAAATGCAAGATAACAACATAGATTATATAACACTAGATCAACTAAACAGAAAACGTTCTTATCATCGAACAATAGTACGTCTTACAAGAAAGTGGAAAGCAATAAATTTTAAAAAAATACAATGAGCTCATTGGAATAAATTTTCTCATAAAATGGAAAAAGGATTAAGGAAAAAATACAGAAAATTATTAATTCTAAAAAATGTAAATACTCACTTCTATATAAACATAGATCATCTCATATTATTCATCTAACAGAATAATTTATTCAAAAATATTGCTTTCAACTTTGTTCTATTGGTCAAACATTTTTAATGGAAAGACAAATTTTCCTTATTTTTTTAAACCAAAATATAATCCTACTTTCTACCTTTTCAATTTGGAATAGGTAAGATTAATATGTTGTCCCAAAAAAAATGGAAGATTAATATATGCATCTTCTTTTTTTAATAATATATTTTAAATTTTTTTTGTAGTAGTTTTAGATTGTTTTATTTAATTTATATTTTCATCTTTGAATTATTTGAGATTCATATATTACCGTGCTTATAATTTTCTATTATTTCATTAATTATGTCAAATTAATTTTCTTCTAATTTGTCAATCTTAATTGTCATAGGCCTTTTTTTGTGTAAACATAATTGTTAACATTTGTTCAATCTCAAAACGAGATAAAGAGGAGAATGTCATCAACCTAATGGTTGGATAAAATAGACTAATCAAACACAACCCTACAACAAACATAAATATATTTGAAAAACATAAACCGTTGTTGATAGATTCATAGGAGCTTGAAAACCCGAGGCTACATCATGGTGTGTCAAAGAAACTTTCATGAATGCATTGGGAAATTTAACATTAGTTACTATCAAAAGATTTTGTGATGTTGGAAAATGATCTTTAGTTTCATTGCTTGCTGGAGCAAGCCACTTTGAGATAGCTAATAGATGTGAACAAGTTCTCTCCACATAGGAGGAGGGTAGAGCCGAGTTCTCTCTATGGTGGAGGAGGTTGGACACAAGGTTATCTCCCCAAATGAGGAAGGTGGGAGAGGTTGGACGCAAGGTTATCTCCCCAAGGGAGAAAGACGGAGTGAAGGTTCTTTTCATGGTGGAGGAGGTTGGACGCAAGGTTCTCTCCATAAGGGAGGAAGTCAAAACCGATATTCTCTCTATGGTTAGTCATACACTATTTTGATGTAATTTATTTTTTATTCAAAATGTTTTTTTAGCCCACAATTTTAGTGATTAAAGAAACTATGCAAAAGTAAAAGTAAAGAGACATATATTAGTTGGCTTAGGGGCTGTTATTGGAGAAGTGATTTCTAAATCCATATAGAATTTTAAATTCTAGAAATCAAAACACATGGATTTTGAAATAACATGTTTTATCATTGGATTTGAATCCTTCTATTTTACAGTTTCAAATCCATTCAAATCCATTTAAAACATAATGTAGATTTTGAAATCCAAAAACAAATCATTAAATGAATAACATAGGATTTTAACAAGTATTTGTAAATCATAGAACCAATAACACATCATTTTGATAAGTATTT
This sequence comes from Camelina sativa, assembly GCF_000633955.1. Taxonomy (NCBI): domain Eukaryota; kingdom Viridiplantae; phylum Streptophyta; class Magnoliopsida; order Brassicales; family Brassicaceae; genus Camelina; species Camelina sativa. Next base: position 15,923,350 of record NC_025692.1, on the reverse strand, counting down.
TAAAATCAATGATTGAATAACACGTGATTTTTGTCTGGATTTCCAAATCCATTAAAATAGTAGACCAATAACACTATTAATTTATTCATATAGATATTTTTTAGGTGGTGGTAAATAATATATTTGTAACATACAATATACCTAGGTGTAAAAATACATTTTTAATGGTAACATACATAAAAGATATTTTATTTATATATGGATATAAATCAGTGTATTATAGCAAAAAAAAATTATAAATAATGTAAAATAAATTGTAATATATTTTATTTTATTTACAAAACTCTAAACTCACACATCGGACGGGTTATTATCTAGTAAAAGGATAAAGATGACTTTTAACAACAACAAAATAACATTATATTAAAAAAAAAACAAACCAATATACAGTATGTATCCACCAATTCAACAAATTTTGGTGGCCTTCTGTATATCTCGTCGTATGTAAAAGGTGAAGGCTTACTCTATTTTTTCACCTTTTCTCTTGTGCTTTTCTAGATAACACATGCTTCTTCCAAGCTTTGATTAGTTTTCTTTTTCTTTTTAATGTGTTTCTCTTCCAAAGTTTTTTTTGAGATTTGCTTGGAATCCTATCAAGCAATGGAACAAACGTTGATTAGTTCCTTTTAAAAGAAAATTGTCTCATTACAACTGAACTATTAATGAAACTTGAAGTAATTAGAGAAAAAAACATAAATTAAAGCATGAGAACTATTGCAAACACCTCTGGAATTTTTGCCATTCATATTGTTTCTCTTTTGTGGGCAAAGAATTAATCTTGAGAGACATGCAAGTCAAAGAAAGTGATATGAAAACTGTTTAAATTTATTCACAAACCTTGGAGAATTAGGCATGCCTTTTTACTCTGGAATTAGCCGCAAACTGGATCAAAAGTGAGTGAATATCATATACATCAAAGTTCTCAGTAAATGAAACTAAAGTTAAAACAAAAGGTTCAGAACTTTAAGATGTAAACCTGATGGATATGACCAGCCAGAAGATATCTCAAGTTCTCAGTAAGAAGACCAATCTTCGTCGTTATCTCAGAGCAAAATCTCTTCCATAGCTATTCAAAAAACAAAGACAAATCAACCCAAATAATCTGAAGAAAAACAAACCCAGGATTTAGAATTAGGAGAGAAACAAAATCAACGAACCTTGGAAGATTCACAACGAATGTTAAGCGCCATCTTATTCTTGTTGATGTTGTTGTTCTTCTTGTCTTGTGACAATGAGTTCATTAATCAACCCTAAAAAAAAACTCAATTTGCCAGAACCTTCTCCTTTCCATGGTGTTCATGTAACTCGATCATTACAAAATTTCTTGATGTAAGGAACTATAGTTCAACAATTTCAAAACCCCAATAGAGAAACATTTGGATTAGAGAAAAATACGATAAGAAGAGGCAAGCGATAATGGAAACCCTAAAATCAGAACAAAGCTTTATTTTTTTTATCTGATTAAGGCAACAAGAAACATGAATCAGAAATAGAAGAGATGAGAGCTTTTTGTATGAAATCATCTGTGTTTTATTGCTGAAGAATTGAGAAGTGGACATAATGAGATCGTGGGGGAAGAAGGGAAGCGTTGCAGTTTTCAATCGATTTTTTTTTTTTTTGTTAAATTAAATTTAATTGTTTTAATAAGTGTTTTTAAAGCTAAAATAGCGGAAGATGAAAATTTGAGACTTTTGCCAGATGTCAGAAGGAAGGAGAGAGCTGCAGTTACTAGAGAACTTACTTGTGAATTATAAGATAGAGATGAAAGAAATATAAAAAGGTACAGAATAATAGCACAACAAAAAAAAAAAACACAACTGTTTCTTCTTTTCTCTCTCGTGAGCAATATCAACGAGACAAAGCAACCGTTCGTTTTTTCTTCCCTTTTCCGGCCGGCGTCGGCCATCATCATTTCCCTTTTCTGTTGATTATCTTTGTATTTCCTTCTTAATCTTAGGTTTTAAGTTCATAGAAATGGCAAATCATGGCTATCAAACCCACGCTCTTTGTCTTCATACGATGATGTTGTGTAAGGAATTGAGTCTGTCATTTCCATATAAGATTTCTATCTTTGTCTGGGATCCATTTCTGGTCTGGTTTATGGATCAACTCTATCAGAGGCTTTCACTAGATATGATAGAATCATCTTTTCTACAATGTCGCTCCTCCCCTGTAATGTCGATTCGATGGAATCGTGATGTCCTTCCATGTAGAAGGTTTGTTTCCGGCGCTTTCTATTGTTGTCGGTGTATTTTCCGGTTATTAACCGGTGATTGTCCTCTTACCCGAGGGTATGGAGGTTACACTTGGGTTTTTGATCCTGGAATTAATAGAGGATTCAAACTAGTGGACAGAATTAACAGCAGAGATCAAACCGGGTATGTTTCTCGAATTGATTTGGGATCAAGTAGTATCCTTGGATTTCTGGTTATCTGTGTACATTTTTGAGTTGAGTACTCTTCTGAACATATCAACGGACTTCTTGTGACGTTAACATTTTCCAATGGTGATGTTTTCCCATTACCATGTTTGGAGTATTTCATCTTATCGATTGATTGTATTGGCTGTGGAGTATATGGTTTTAAAGTTAAGGTGAAAAACTTTTCTGATGATGGTGATAAATTTCCTCGGTCGGAAGCTTTCTTTTTACCGGAACGAGTTCATCGTTATATTCATGGGATTAGCCTTTTGTATAATCTAACACAAGTCATGGTCGTGATGGGAAGGACAACGGCGGCTAGTGAATCTGATGGTGTTGTTCACTCTTTTCTTTGGTCGAGAAATTCAGCTTCTATGAAAAGGAAAATTATGACCACTAACCGACATCAATGCATTCGGCGTTTCGATCATGTTATATTGAGTTTTCAAAGACAAGAGTAGGAATCACTTCAAGCTAACATTTCAGATTTTTCATTTTACAAAAGTAATGCGAAAAGCAATTTGGAGTTTCATCTATAAGATGATAGCCAATTACGAGTATGTGGATAGGAGACATAACAGATTTTATCGAAATTGTGTTCAATTTCCTTTATTTGTGTCATTGGTTGTATACGAGTGGTTCATGTATAATGTAAAACTTTTTATGATATAATATATTTGATTTGCCGAAAAAAAATATAATGAAAGAAATAAACTGTAGGAGCCAAAAAAAAAAAAAAAAAAAGAAAAAAACTGTAGGAAAAACAAACATAGTGATGTGTTCACCATTTTCAGTAATAAAGTATTGTATCATATGCAGTAAAATTAAGATTGTACGATTCTTAAGTAATCATGTTCAAAAAAATCGTTTGGAGTAGGTTTCGAGCTTAGTCATAAAATGGAACTTAAATTAGAGACTAGTTTTTCATATATATTTTATTTTATTTTATGTTAAAATTTCAAATATATATATATATATATATATATATATAATAGCAAAATCTATTTTTGAAGGGTCTGTTGACGTTATTGTAAAATCTAACGGTTTAGATAAAAAGAAAATTGATATTATGGTTGAAAAAAAATATTTCTTCTCATCCACATGTTCACACTGCTTCGTTCAAGCATCACACTCCTTCGTTTTCTCATATATAGAAATTCCTAGAAAACCTGGTTTTCTTCTTTTAAAAAACTTCATTTTGCATTTACCCAGTGATAGCTTTATTGTTCCTACTTTTGTATTTGTGATTTTTCCTTTGATTCCGTAGAGATATCACCGTCGATTATGATATTCAAAGTGTTCTATAGTATCGAGGTAATTTGTCACTTTCAATTTCATGGTTCTCCTCTTTGAGTTTTTACTGTTGGTCGATAATTGAGTTTCAGAGTCGCAACGTTTAAGTCGTGACGTTTTGGTTTGTGTCGTTTATATAAGAGTCACAAGTACAAAGAGACTCAACTCATTATGATGTAGTGTATGTTTGTTTTCTACATAACTCAGTGTTGTCGTTGATGTGAAAACGAAGGTTGATGCTGTTGTGAAATTGACAAATGAGGTATGCGTGATGATAAAATTAGCTTTCAGAAAACGATGATGCTATGTTAGTTGATGGGTTAACTTACTACTAATAATATACAACCTTATAATTTAAAAGGCTGATTAGAGAGAAGGATTAGTGGAAAAAATTTGGTTGAAGGCCCCGAGGCCCCGACCAGGCGACCATCGAAGATAAAACAAAAATCATAAGATTGTTGATTATTTACAAAGATGAGTGAATTCTAGAGTTGATGCCTAGATGCTCAACCAACTGTAGGCATCACTGAAATCATGAGTTCCAAACGGAGTTGATTAGCAATAGAGACAATACGTGATCTATTCCAATTTTGGATTATCATTGTAAATCTTTTGCTCTTTAGATATATCCCCTAGTTTAAAAATCGCTAGGCGCTAGTCGGGCGGTGAGGGTAGGCCTAACGCCTAGTAAGAAAATCGGAGATTAAACGAAGATTAATCGGGGACTAGTTTTTTATTATTTTTGTTTTTTATAATATATATTCAGTCTTTATAAAACAAAATCATGAAAAAAAAACTTTTTATTAATTAATTACTAATATATGCATTTTGTTGTAGTATTCGAGAGAGAGTAAGCACTAAACCAACCGGTTATTAATTAATTTTTGGCAGAAACATAACATCCCACATCGACAACTAATGAATGAGTCTATGGAGATGTTTGGTTATAAATATGCTTGCCCTCAATTTATATTGTTTGTGTGCAAGTAGACAAGTTGATAAGTTAATGGGCCTTTTTTTAGATTTAGGCCCAAACTTAAGTTTGACTTTTGCTATAAATCAGCGATTTTCAACGCTTAAATCATTAATCGGCTAAAAAATCGTTTAAACGATTAATAATAAAGCTTAGAGCTAAATCGCGGCGCTGTGATATATCCCGATTTTTAGAACAGGGGATATATCTAGCCATACTTTTTCCTGATGTGATATGTTGAGAATAAAATGTTAGTTTATGTTTGAAGTTAACTTGAGGAATAAGTTATACTAATCTTATTAGAGTTGTAATCCAAAGTGATTAGGATCAAATAAATTTAGGAGTTATCTAAACTTACGTGTTTTTCTAGCAGGATTAGGATTGGTGTTTTACTATATACAGGGGTCGAGGCATGACATTATTATTGTGATTATTCGAATAGACAACCAATCTGCCATTGCTCTAACCAAGAACCCAGTTTTCCATGGGCGGAGTAAGCACATACACACAAGGTATCATTTTATTAGAGAGTGTGTTGAGAGAGGACTGGTGGAGGTTGAACATGTACCAGGTGAAGAACAAAAGGCAGATATTCTAACAAAATCTCTTGTAAGGATCAAGTTTAAAGAGATGAGGGAGCTCATTGGAGTGAGAGACTTGGGTGGAATTAACTTCAAGCTTAGGAGGGAGAATGTTAGTTTAAGTTTGAAGTTAACTTGAGGAATAAGTTATACTAATCCTATTAGAGTTGTGATCCAAAGTGATAAGGATCAAATAACTTTAGGAGTTATTTAAACTTAGGTGTTTTTCTAGCAGGATTAGGATTGGTGTTTTGCTATATATAGGGGTCGAGGCATGACATTATTATTGTGTGGTTTTTGAGAGAAAGAGAGATTGAGAGTTTAAGTTTTGAGGAATTTTTTTAAACTAATAAAAGTGAGTTCATACTTTTAGCACTCTTGAGTTCATAAAACCATAATCAAATTCTAGATTTGGTATAAGAGCTATCGGAGATATCATTGAAGCGACGAAGACAATGGAAGGAGGAGAATCTTCCTCCCTCAAGTGTCCTATGTTAAACTCCTCTAACTATAAAATTTGGGCCATGAAGATGAGGATTCTTCTCATGATACACAAGGTGTGGCCAATAATTGAGGCACCAGGGGGCGATAGTGACAAGAATGATATGGCGATGGCTTTGTTGTTTCAATCCATCCCAGAAGTGCTTATTTTGCAGGTTGGAGAACTGGACACGGCAAAGAAAGTGTGGGACGCATTCAATCAAGACATGTTAGAGCAGAAAAAGTTAAAGAAGCAAGGCTGCAAACGTTAATGGCCGAGTTCGATCGGCTCAAGATGAAGGATACAGAGAAGATTGATGACTTTTCTGGAAAGTTATCAGAGATCTCTTCTATATCTGCAGCTCTTGGAGAAAACATTGATCAATCGAAACTTGTTTAAAAGTTTCTTAAGTGTCTCCCACAGACAAAGTATATACACATCGTAGCTTCATTAGAACAAGTTTTAGACCTCAATAAAACGAGTTTTGAGGACATTGTTGGTCGTCTAAAAGTATATGAAGAACGTATTTCAGAGGAAGAAGAAGAAGAAGCTCACACAATTTCTGATCAGAGCCAAACTAAGTTGTTATATGCAAACAATGACACACAATCTAGCTATTCACCGGTTCCAGTTCCAGTTCCTGCTCCGCCAACTCGCGATTACAGTAGTGACTATAGAGGTAGAGGTCGTGGAGGACGCTACAACTATAGAGGAAGAGGTCGTGGGAGATCTTACGATAATAGAGATTTACTAGGGGTAACATGCTTTCGATGTGATAAACATGGACATTTTGCTTCAAGATGTTCAGATCGTTTACTCAAATTGCAAGAAACACAAGAAAAGGACAACAATGAGACAGAGAATGCAGATGAGCTCATGATGCATGAGGTAGTGTTTCTAAATGAGAAAAAGGTTGTACCTAGTAAAAATGAGATGCATAGAGGAGAAGAAGACATGTGGTATCTTGATAATGGCGCTAGTAACCACATGAGTGGTGGCTTAAGATATTTTTCCAAGGTTGATTATTCAATTAACGATAAAGTGAAGTTTGGTGATGATTCTCGGATAGATATCAAAGGGAAAGGCATTGTGAAGTTTACAGATGAGAATGGTGCGCGACGGACATTGACTAATGTCTATTTTATTCCAGGTTTTAAAAGTAATATTATCAGCCTTGGTCAAGCTACAAAATCAGGGTGTGATGTGAGGATGAAGGGAGAGTACTTGACAGTACATGATCATGAAGCAAAGTTGCTTGTTAAAACTTTAAAGTCTAGAAATCGACTTTATAAGGTTCGTATGGGGATTAAAAATAATGTGTGTCTGCAGTCTGCTATTTCAAGCAATTCTTATACATGGCATGCAAGGTTGGGGCATGTCAATTTTGAATCAATTAAATCCATGATTCAAAGAGAGCTAGTCAATGGACTTCTGCATATACAGTTTGAGAAGAAAAATTTGCAGCTCTTGCCTATTTGGGCAATAGACAAGACAATTATTTCCTCAAGCAACTACATTTCGAGCAACCTAAGTGTTGGAACTTATTCACGGTGATTTATGTGGTCCAATAACACCAAGTACTGCGGCTGGGAACATATATGGTTTTGTTCTTATTGATGATAATTCTGGATACATGTGGACAATTCTCCTGAAAGAGAAAAGTGAAGCTTTCAACAAATTCAAGAAGTTTAAAGTTGTAGTGGAGCAAGAGACAGGGAAGCACATACAAACTTTCAGAACAGATAGAGGAGGAGAGTTTGTATCACAGGAGTTTAATTCTTTCTACAATGACTCAGGTATTAAGAGGCAACTTACGACTCCATACACCCCTCAGCAAAATGGTGTTGTTGAGAGGTGCAATAGGACCTTAATGGAGATGACTAAAAGCATATTGAAACATATGTTTGTTCCAAATTACTTATGGGAAGAAGCAGTACGCCATGCCACATATCTTTTGAGCAGGGTTGCTACAAGGTCGCTTAATGATAAAACTCCATATGAAGCTTTTCGTGGAAGGAGACCTAATCTCACTCATCTTCGAGTATTTGGTTGCATATGATTTGCAAAGATGGAGCAACCTCACTTAAAAAAACTTGATGACAGATCACGAATGTTGGTACACTTGGGTACAAAACCAGGATCAAAAGCATATCGCTTGTTTGATCCTAAAACTCGGAAGGTTGTGGTTAGTCGTGATGTTATTTTTGATGAGACAAGAAGTTGGGACTGGGATAAGAGATATTCGGAACAGGGTGAAATCAGAAGCTTCAACATCAATGTGGGAGTTTATGGTAACCATGGTATTCAAGAAGCAGAGTATGAAACAGAGCAAGGCGGTAATACCACTGAAGATATCAGATCAGAATCTGATAATCACGATGATGGTGAAGAGAATGAAATTCTTGGTAGTGGTAACGAAGATACCAAAGAGAAACCATTGGTACTAAGGAGAACTACAAGACAAAGGAAGAAGCCGACACACTTTGAGAACTATGTTCTACCAGATCATCTTGATAATTATGCTCTGTTTGCCGAGGAAGAAGGAGAGCGTTTGCTGATGTGTCTAAACAATGAACTTAGAGACTTTTATGAAGCAAAGGAATCAGGAAAATGAATGAAGGCTTGTGAGGAAGAAATCCATTCTATTCTTAAGAATCATACTTGGAGTCTTGTTGATCTTCCACTTGGAACAAAGCCAATAGGTTTGAAATGGATATTTAAAGTTAAAAGGAACTCTGATGGTAGCATAAATAAGTATAAAGCTAGGCTTGTAGCTAAGGGGTATGTGCAGAGATTTGGAATCGATTTTGAAGAGGTATTTGCTCTGGTTGCTCGAATCGAAACAATTCGGCTCCTAATCAGTCTTGCAGCGACGAATGGATGGGAGATACACCACCTTGATGTGAAAACAGCGTTACTTCATGGTGAGTTGAAAGAGACCGTTTTTGTTACTCAGCCAGAGGGTTTTGAGGTAAAAGGATCAGGTTGTTAGAAGGATCAGAGGACACGGTCTAAAAGTTGCATAAAGATTTGTATGGTTTAAAACAAGCACTAAGGGCTTGGAATGATAAGTTAAATCAAATTCTTAAGGATCTGCAGTTCAAGAGATGTGCAAAAGAACCGTATGTCTATCGGAGAAAGGTACATCAAGGTTTTATTCTTATTGCAGTATATGTTGACGACCTGTTCGTGTCAGAAACAAACATAAAGCCATAGAGGATTTTAAAAATGAGATGGCGTCCAAATTTGAGATGAGTGATCTCGGGAAACTAACCTACTATCTTGGGATAGAGGTGTGCCAACATAAAGAAGTAATTACACTAAAGCAAGGTCGCTACACTTTAAAAATATTGGAGGAAGCAGGATTGAAAGACTGTAATATGGTTCACACGCCTATGGATGAGGGTTTGAAGCTGTCAAAGTCCCTGAAAGAAAAGGATATAGATGCGTCTAAATATAGGAGGAGTGTTGGATGTTTGAGATATTTACTCCACACAAGACCGGATTTGTCATATTGTGTGGGTGTTTTGAGTCGGTATATGCAGAGTCCTAAGGAGTCACATGGAGCAGTGATGAAGCAGTGTTTGCGATATCTACAAGGAACAACAAATTTCTGACTCACATTTGCAAGATCAGTCTCACCAACAACTGAGTTAGTTGGTTACAATGACAACAATCACAATGTGGATCGTGATGATGGCAAGAGAACGACTGGTCATGTGTTCTATCTTGGAGGAAGTCTGATCACTTGGTGCTCACAAAAACAAGACACAGTGGCATTATCTTCTTGTGAAGCCGAGTTTATGGCTAGTACCGAAGCTGCAAGGCAGGCGATTTGGCTCCAAAATTTGCTTGGAGAGATCACCGAGTTACCATGTGGGAAGGTGATTATTCGAATAGACAACCAATCTGCCATTGCTCTAACCAAGAACCCAGTTTTCCATGGGCGGAGTAAGCACATACACACAAGGTATCATTTTATTAGAGAGTGTGTTGAGAGAGGACTGGTGGAGGTTGAACATGTACCAGGTGAAGAACAAAAGGCAGATATTCTAACAAAAGCTCTTGGAAGGATCAAGTTTAAAGAGATGAGGGAGCTCATTAGAGTGAGAGACTTGGGTGGAGTTAATTTCAAGCTTAGGAGGGAGAATGCTAATTTAAGTTTGAAGTTAACTTGAGGAATAACTTATACTAATCCTATTAGAGTTGTGATCCAAAGTGATAAGGATCAAATAAGTTTAGGAGTTATCTAAAACTTAGGTGTTTTTCTAATAGGATTAGGATTGGTATTTTACTATATATAGGGGTCGTGGCATGACATTATTATTGTGTGGTTTTTGAGAGAAAGAGAGATTGAGAGTTTAAGTTTTGAGGAATTTTCTTAAACTAATAAAAGTGAGTTCATACTTTTAGCACTCTTGAGTTCATAAAACCATAATCAAATTCTAGATAAAAAGACCGTGTATATCTGTGAGAAACTGATGATGTTGCTCTTGGCATTGCTTATGTTCGTTAATGTACTAATCTATTATGTTTATTCCCAAACCTTAATAGAGGAAAACTGTCACCAAAGCATGTTGTTGTTATCATTCATTCGTGAGGAAGTCAAAGAGATTAAGCATTTATGTTGATATTTTTGTTTCCCGTGTTATGCGTTATGTTGCGGTCGACTAATAAGAAGGAGAATCTAGATTGTTCGGAATAATCAGATTTTGGTGAGTACAGGTGTGACGCAGAGGAAAAGTTGTGAGGAGAGGAGAAAGGGAACTAGTCATCACGAAGGTTGGGGGAACTGCTGACGAGTTATTCAATGGCTGTGCAAGCCTCAGTGATGGGAGAGTAGCAAGCCAAGGAGTAGCCGCAAAGGGATGTGAGAAAAGAAAGAATGTAAATGTTGAAAAAGTGGTAGTAGGTATTATCTTAATCAGCAGATTATTTGAAATTTATACTGACATATTAGGCACGCAAGAGAAGAAAATTATATGGGCGAAAAATACATGTGAGATGACCCTATGGATTTTATTTCTGTACATTTTTCTTCGTTTGTGTTCTTTTAACTTTTTCTCATACACCCACGCCATCGAGCAATGAGATGTTTACTCTTCACATCCTATATTCTTCTCATAATCCCCTGTATAATCCTACTATCCTACTATATTAATTGAGAAGTACAAATATGAAACTAACCTTAAAATGTGTAAAAAATTACATTCAATTGCCATTAGAAAAACTTAATTCAAATTAATTAATTAAATAAATAAATATAATTAATTAAAAAACAAAAATTGGGGACACATAAAATAAAATAAATTGTAGAAAAGTAAAAAAATATATATTAGAATCAAAACAAATTTGTACTTAAAAAAAAATTAACGGCTAAGATTTTAAAATCTAATCGAATAAAATCTATATAAAAAAATTTATCAAAAAAACTTTTGCAGCACGGGTTAATTTTTTTTTTATCAAAAATCAAATATAATAAAATATATAACAGTTCCGTTTAACGGCTTAGATTTTAAAAATTAATAAATAAGAAAATAAAAGATATAGATACAGTATTTTATCTATTTTTAAAAAGTTATATTTTTCTTTTAGCCACCGTTCTTTAAAAAAATAAAACTCAGTTGAGATTTGAATATATTTAATGCTTAAAGGTGCTTATTATAAGGGAAACCACAGAAAAAAAACATTGTTTTTTAAGAGGTTTTTCATAACTTTCAATAGCTATAGTTGCCCTTTTTACATATTAGTTATATCTTTTTACTTACTTCACAACTATAGCAAGGATTGCGTTTAATTGACAAAGGTTTAAACAATTTTATTCGTTACATGCAAATGTTTTATTGACAGGTTTTCAATAAACATTTTTAAAATACAAAATTTTAATATAAACAAAACTGAATTTTTAATCACAAACCTTTATAAATAACATAATAACAAAATAAATTATTAAAAAATTTCTTAAAAAAAAGTTCAGCCCACGGATTTCCGCGGGTTAGTACCTAGTAAATAATAAAATGGAAGTACACAACCTCTTTTTGTAGACTATACAATTTTCATAAGTTGGTTACAAAATATGTTACATATTAAATATAGGTTGATTACAAAAAAAACGTTATAAATTAAATGGTCAATCTATGGACTATATGAATACACTTAAGAATATCCCAAAAAATTCTCTTAATTTTTTTTTCCAATGATTTATACAATTTCCTAAATAAAATCTTTAGTATTACATGTATTGTTACAAAATATATATTGTTAAGCATAAAAATATACTCTTAGACGTAAAAAGGAATTAAATCTTGGCAATTTATCATACTTAATCGTGATTTCTGAAATCTTATTATACAGTTGAAAATAAAATCTTACCTAAAAAAGTTCAAAAATTAAAATAAAAACAAACAACAAACATAACCATTTCTCAACATAAAATTACAAAATTAAAAATATAAAACTTACAAAATATGTGTTTTTTTAAAGCCATCATATTTAGCATATGATTTTATTGCATAATGTTTTATCAAAAAAAACTTTTAAAGATAATCATATAAATTATATTTTTATTTTAAAATTATAATATAAATAAAATGAATTTCAATCCGTGCTCTAGCACAGATCCTAATCTAGTTAAATAATTAAAACCGTTTGTTCTCGTTAAAATGTCACGTTTTCGTTGGTGTGATATATCCTCTTATAGTCTTATAGTTTTTTCATTTTTACAGCGTGTCGCTGGTGTTGATAATCTTCAATTGGATATAGCATATGTTGTCCTCTCTTAAATCTTTCTATTTCCCGCTATGATTATCATTTTTATTGCAACATCGTCAGCACTCAAAATTTGATATATCGGAAAAAACTAAAGCTAATGAAAAAATATTTGTCAATTTTAACCTTCAAAGGACTTTTTTATCCCCCAATATACAAATGGGCAATTGAGTTTGGGAAAAATATTTTGGGTTCGAGTTTTCCGTTTGGAAACGTAGCATCCGCTCTGGTATATTTAGCTTTCGAGTCGCGGTTAAACACTCACTGGAATTGAATATTCTTGGATTATACTCAAAACCTTGAAATATATTTTGGATTTGCATCACATTTGGTATATTTTTTTAATCCGTACCAAAGTAAAAAAATCTGAGATCAATCCGAATTCAATGAAAAAAATAAATCAATCCAAATTGTTAATAACGTACCAAACTAAATAAAGTGAATGTAATCATTAATAAAAAAACAATATTATATCAATTCAAACTGAAAGAAAAAAAAAAAAAAACCATTGCAAACACTAAAACACTAAGTTCAAGTAGAGTTACTATTAGAGAATCAAGTGTTACAAAAGAAAGAAAAGAGGTTTATAAGATCAGGAATTAGTGTTACAATTAAGGATGTATAAGTTCGGATGTTTGGGTATACCTGATCAGATTCAGGTAGGCGATGCATTAGAAAAAAGCATTCGATTGGATTTTATGGAAGATCTACTGATGCGGATTTTCTTGTGCAGCTCTACTCTAAAACATGATTTATCAATGTAAATTATTTAAAGTTTTCACTTTTCCGCGCGGCAAGGCACCGGTCGACTTTCTAGTATATATAAAGTATACATTATGTTTGCAAGTTGTTTTTATTTTGTAGCATTCCACAAATATTACAACATATACTATGATGTTAAAATAAAAACAATTATAAATTCTAGAGTACGGAGAATCTTAATTTTATTAATGATTTTACATAATTCCATTAAAAAGAAAATATTGTATGTGAAAATCATGTCATAATAGAAATATAATAAAGATCAGAACACACATTTTGAAAAACAAAAGTACATTCACAAGAAAAGAAAAAAAGAGTTCACAAGAAATACAAATGAACCAAAGCAATATATTTAACACACATTCTTTATCGATCCCCTTCGCCTGGTGGGAACTAGCACGTTAAATAGGCAACCAGCAGAGCAAACGTATGAATCTGAGGTTCCAAGCATCTTGAGCATGAAAGGATACATACAACGTGACTTACACCATCTACAAAATGGGCGAGTGACACCATTATTGAGAGCCACCTTAAATGATCTGCTTAAAACCTCTATTGTGGTTGTTGGCATGAGCCCTGAAAAGTCTCCCACCATACAATCTATATGCAAACTATCTTGGTGATCTTTACATGTGTAGAACCATGTTTCTATATTGGTTTCTTTTCGACAAATGTCACACCAGTGTTTACCACTTGCCTCTTTGCCATAATATAGTGAGAAAGGATGATCGTTATCAATGCTATGTTTTACCAAAAGTGGTAAAGTGGCACATTTGAAATCCAAGAAAAATCCACAGTCGTTTTCAATGCACGTCAACACAGGAGATGCCAACTCGTTGCAACCATTGCATTTTGCTTCTTCGTCTTGTGGAATGTAATATAATGGATGATGGGGATGACTTGGATGGTAAAATGGCTCAGGAATTGTTCCGCATAGGACATCTAATTCCTTGTCCTCATGCTGGTACCTGAAACCATTGGATATTCTGTGACAAGCATAACACTCAAAAATATTGTCCTAGTTTGTAACTAAAGTCAGTTGTTCATTGTCCAACATATGCCATCTCCTTCTAAGAAATCCAGCGCAGGTTTTGTGTAGAATGAAATCACATTCAATACACCTGTAGAAAGATTGGAGACCGATGGGATGGGTGCATGCTCTGCACCGCTTGTTCTCTTCCTCCCATATAACACTATTAACGTGGAGCCTAAGCCAATGCTCTTGGTGGCTGAAATGTTGTATTGTGTTGTCTTCTATAACCACATATGGATCTAAATATTCTTTTTCTTCAGGTACTCCTTCGAGTTCTTCCCCATTCCACACATCGCTTCTAGTAGCACATTTAGAATGAACAAAATAGCCAGGACACCTCTGACAAGAATAACCCCCACAAGTCCAATCCATGTTCTCGAGGCAAACTCCACAAATAGAATTCACAACACCAAGAACAGAAGTGCGAGAGATACGGTGACCATGACGATTAGTCTTTATGACGCGTGGAAGGTCAAGACAGTCTTGGTGGATCATGAAACCACATTGAACACATAAGTAAGGGCTTCGATCTCCCTTCAACCCGCAAGCGTTACATGTAAACGAATCGAGTCTTGGGAGAAGAATGAGTGTGTGATCATGAGCTTTCGTATCACGCAAAGTTTCTGGTGGTGGGTTTAGAACACAATGCATATCCAAGGTGAAGTTGCACGAAGAACAATGATAATATAATTCATCAATCTCTTTTCCGCAAAGACGACATTTTCCATCAGAATAGTCTGGTGGTTGACCTGTGTTAAGCTTAAGATGGTGCGAGGAGTGGGAAGAGTGGTTTACCTCTGACTGGGGTTTTAACTCTGATGGACGCCATACGCAATTCACATGGAAGGATACATCACATTCATGACATTTATATGGGAACCCAGTACCAATCTTCCAACATTTAGCACCACACACGAACTCGATTTGTTCTTTGAAAAGGGCGAGCTTGTGGTGATGCGTCTTTTTAATGACAAGAACCTCTGGTGGTGGGTACTTGGCACAGTGTAGATCCACATTGAAGTCACAGATCTCGCAGCGATAACTGTTGACATTTCAGGATCTTCCTCTTAAGTCTTTCTTAAGAGGTTCACCATCTCCCTTACACTCACTTGTATGCTCTGTTTCTCTTACTCTAACAGAAGCATAAAGACTCTCTCTTTACTCTCTTGTTCTTTCTTTGTTTCTTTTCATATGACAAACGATTTGTAAGAGAGAAGAGAGAACACACATTAATTGTCTACATTTTATTTTCGGATCTCAAGGATACTTTCTTACAACACACACATCATACTTATACTACTTCTACTAGTTGCACCTCCCACATGCTCCCATACTTAAGACCATCATGACTCTTACACATTAGACCACGCTCCTAGTTACTAACCCTTACACATCATAGGTTTGCTTTCTTACACAAGCCACACTACTATTACAACAACTCTCTTAGCTAGGCTTTAACCAAACAAATGACTAAGTCACAACACAACTTTCTACTTTGTCTTGTCCTTGGTCTCTTGCTTCTACTTGTCGAGTCCATCTTCCACATGGACCACCAAAAACATCTTTCTCTTTGGGCCTAAATCAAGTTAGTAGCCCATGACAAAACACACAGGCTTGTTGACCTTTTTCTTGTCGTTGACTCTTCTTCTTCTTCTTCACGGAGCTTTGCTTCTTTTTCTTTGTTCTTCGACTCACTGATTTCTTCTTTCTCTTTGTTGCAGATTTAATCAAGAACTCAATTCTCAACAGTATCGTAAGTAGAGGGCAGCATGGTGGTGAGCAAGCCTTGGTCTGGGCTCCTTTGTGGTTTTTGTTTTCTCTTTTTCTGTTTTCTTTGAATAAAGCACCAACGGTTGATCCATATGGTTGTATTCTTCTTATGCTTCGGTTGTTATTGTTGCTTTTCTCTTGTATTTTTCTGGGTTGTACCCGATGTTCTTCAAGTTTTCGAGTAATAAATAAAACCTGTTGGCCCTTCTTTTGGTTTCACGTTTCGTTCTTATGTTTATTTCGGTATTTGGATTTGTACGGTGTTTGTCTATGTTTCAATATGAGGTTTAGGTGGCTATCGGTTCATGGGCCCTTCCTTGGCCTGTTTTTTATTTACTCGACTATACAGATTTCTTATTTTGGTGGTGTAGCCTCTAGTGGTTGGGCTTTCTTACATATGTTGAGTTTTGCAGAAAGTTTTTGGCCCTTTCCTCTTATATCTGCTGTAAATATTACCCACAACTATCTTTATAATTTCATGGGATTTCTGGTTTGTATATTTTTATTGCATAGGGTCCAACGGTGTATCGGTGTTTCTTGTCATGCTCTCCTTTTCCTAAGGGTGGGAGGAGATCATTGTGGGTGGCTTCACCCCCAAAATTTTCAAGTTTTTTAGTAAGTTGGAATTGTCAAGGCCTGGGTAACAAGGCCACCATTGGTAATTTCCGGGATTTATGGACCAAACATCGACCTGATTTTTTATTTCTTATGGAAACGAAACAATCGTACTTTGTCTTAGAAAAATTTGTGGGTCATTTTGGATACAAGAATCTTAAAACAGTTGAACATATTGGTTGTAGTGGAGGTATGGCTCTTTTTTACAATCAAGCTGATTTTCAGGTAACGATTTTGTTCGAGTCTAATCGGTTAATTGATATTGAAGCGGTTTTTAAAGGACGGATAATCCACTTAACTTTTATATATGGTGATCCAGTTCCTAAGAATCGGGATTTGGTTTGGGAACGTCTGGTACGAATTAGTACTACTCGTTCCTCTCCTTGGTTTGTGGTTGGGGACTTTAATGAGCTGCGAGGGAACCATGAAAAGCGTGGGGAGAAGTTACGACATCCTTCGTCTTTCTTTTCTTTTAATGGAATGATTCAGAATTGTGGTTTTTTGGAGTTTCCCTATCTTGGGGATTGTCTGTCCTGGAGAGGTTGGCGGGACAAAAAACCAATCCGTTGTCGGTTGGACAGAGCGTTAGGGAATGAAGATTGGCATGAGTTGTTCCTGGACACAGTCACTGAATATTTGCCGATGATAGCATCAGATCATAAGCCTCTCGTGGTTAATATTGGTGCCAAGCGGCCGCGGGGGAAACAGACCTTTATTTTCGACCGTCGCTGGATTGGTAAGGCGTGATTGATGGATGCGATTAATATGGGCTGGGACGGGGATTTGGACCCGGGTTCAGATTCCTTTGTGGATAAAATTATGAATTACCGAAGGGCAATCTCCCAGTGGCGCAAATCACAAGTTCCTTTCGGCAGGGACACCATTGAGGATTTGAAACGTCAATTAGAGGTGGCTCTGGAGGATGATTCTATTCCTTCTTCTGTGATCTCGGATTTACAAAATAGGTTGCGCCAAGCATACGAGGATGAAGAAATTTATTGGTATCAAAAGAGTCAGAATAAGTGGATGCGATTGAAAGACAAAAATTCAAAATATTTTCATGCCCAAACAAAGCAGTGACGTGCTCGCAATCAGATTACAGGTTTGTTTTCTAAGGATAATATTTGGTCAACTGAGGATGGTGACATTTGTGACACGGCAGTATCATATTTCGAGGAATTGTTTACTTCAACAAATCTGGCCAATTTGGAGGAGATCTTAAGGGAGGTAAACCCGGTTATTACATATGAGGAGAATGAGCGGTTTATAGGTCCGGCAACAGAGGCCGAGGTAAAGTCAGCTTTGTTTATGATGCACCCGGATAAAGTCCCAGGTCCAAACGGGATGACCGCTTTGTTTTTCCAGAAAGCTTGGGGTATAGTGAAATTAGATCTTGTGGCTTTGGTTAATAGGTTTTTGTGGAGGGGATTTTTGATAACAATCTTAATCGAACTCATATTTGTCTTATTCCAAAGGTGGCCAAGCCAACTAGGATGGCAGAATTGCGTCCGATTAGCCTATGTAATGTGGGATATAAAATCATTTCAAAAATATTGTGCCAGCGGCTTAAGAGAGTTTTACCAGGCCTTATTTTTGAGACCCAATTGGCTTTTGTTCCTGGCCGATTGATCTCAGATAATATCCTTATTGCACAAGAGATGTTTCACGGTTTACGTACCAACCCGTCTTGTAAAGGGCAATTTATAGCAATAAAAACATATATGAGTAAGGCTTATGATAGAGTTGAGTGGGACTTTCTCGCGACTTTGTTACACAAAATGGGGTTTGTAGAGGTATGGGTGTCGTGGATAATGTTTTGTGTCACTTCGGTTGAGTATAGAGTTCTTCTCAATGGCCAGCCCAATGGTTTGATCATTCCTCAGAGGGGGTTACGGCAGGGGGATCAATTTTCTCCTTATTTGTTCATTTTATGTATGGAGGTTTTAATTGCAAATATACGGAAGGCAGAAACAAACAAGCTTATTACTGGGATAAAAGTGGCGAATAAATGCCCATCTATTACACATTTGTTGTTAGCAGATGATAGTCTGTTTTCCTGTAAGGCGGATAGGGAACAATGTCGGGTAATTTTAGATATCCTAAAACAGTATGAATCTGCTTCAGGACAACAAATAAATTTTGTCAAGTCATCGGTTCAGTTTGGCCATAAGATTGATGACACAAAGAAGTCGGAATTACAGGATGTCCTTGGGATCACAACCTTGGGCGGTATGGGGTCATATCTAGGTTTACCTGAAAGCTTGGGTGGGGCAAAAACCAAAGTTTTTTCCTTTATTCGTGAACGAATTCAGAGTCGAACGAATGGTTGGACGGCAAATTTGCTTTCGAAAGGGGGGAAAAAGGTAATGATTAAATATGTGGCTAATGCTGTCCCGACTTTCGTGATGTCTTGTTTTAGGATACCAAAAACAATTACATCCAAACTTACAAGTGCAGTGGCGAATTTTTGGTGGAGCACTAATGTTTCTATATTGGTTTCTTTCCCACAAATGTCACACCAGTGTTTACCACTTGCCTCTTTGCCATAATATAGTGAGAAAGGATGATCGTTATCAATGCTATGTTTTACCACAAGTGGTAAAGTGGCACATTTAAAATCCAAGAAAAATCCACAGTCGTTTTCAATGCACGTCAACACAGGAGATGCCAACTCGTTGCAACCATTGCATTTTGTTTCTTCGTCTTGTGGAATGTAATATAATGGATGATGGGGATGACTTGGATGGTAAAATGGCTCAGGAATTGTTCCGCATAGGACATCTAATTCCTTGTCCTCATGCTGGTACCTGAAACCATTGGATATTCTGTGACAAGCATAACACTCAAAAATATTGTCCTCGTTTGTAACTAAAGTCAGTTGTTCATTGTCCAACATATGCCATCTCCTTCTAAGAAATCCAGCGCAGGTTTTGTGTAGAATGAAATCACATTCAATATACCTGTAGAAAGATTGGAGACCGATGGGATGGGTGCATGCTCTGCACCGCTTGTTCTCTTCCTCCCATATAACACTATTAACGTGGAGCCTAAGTCAATGCTCTTGGTGGCTGAAATGTTGTATTGTGTTGTCTTCTATAACCACATATGGATCTAAATATTCTTTTTCTTCAGGTACTCCTTCGAGTTCTTCCCCATTCCACACATCGCTTCTAGTAGCACATTTAGAATGAACAAAATAGCCAGGACACCTCTGACAAGAATAACCCCCACAAGTCCAATCCATGTTCTCGAGGCAAACTCCACAAATAGAATTCACAACACCAAGAACAGAAGTGCGAGAGATACGGTGACCATGACGATTAGTCTTTATGACGCGTGGAAGGTCAAGACAGTCTTGGTGGATCATGAAACCACATTGAACACATAAGTAAGGGCTTCGATCTCCCTTCAACCCGCAAGCGTTACATGTAAACGAATCGAGTCTTGGGAGAAGAATGAGTGTGTGATCATGAGCTTTCGTATCACGCAAAGTTTCTGGTGGTGGGTTTAGAACACAATGCATATCCAAGGTGAAGTTGCACGAAGAACAATGATAATATAATTCATCAATCTCTTTTCCGCAAAGACGACATTTTCCATCAGAATAGTCTGGTGGTTGACCTGTGTTAAGCTTAAGATGGTGCGAGGAGTGGGAAGAGTGGTTTACCTCTGACTGGGGTTTTAACTCTGATGGACGCCATACGCAATTCACATGGAAGGATACATCACATTCATGACATTTATATGGGAACCCAGTACCAATCTTCCAACATTTAGCACCACACACGAACTCGATTTGTTCTTTGAAAAGGGCGAGCTTGTGGTGATGCGTCTTTTTAATGACAAGAACCTCTGGTGGTGGGTACTTGGCACAGTGTAGATCCACATTGAAGTCACAGATCTCGCAGCGATAACTGTTGACATTTCAGGATCTTCCTCTTAAGTCTTTCTTAAGAGGTTCACCATCTCCCTTACACTCACTTGTATGCTCTGTTTCTCTTACTCTAACAGAAGCATAAAGACTCTCTCTTTACTCTCTTGTTCTTTCTTTGTTTCTTTTCATATGACAAACGATTTGTAAGAGAGAAGAGAGAACACACATTAATTGTCTACATTTTCTTTATTGGATCTCAAGGATATCTTCCTTACAACACAAGCACACATACATATAGTAGTTTCTCTCCACTTGCCACACACACACTTATGCCCATACCTTAGGCCATACTTCTACTCTCTTACACAAGCCACACTAGTAGCCACTCTACTTACTCATTGGAACTCTAGTTCCTTGATTCACTCTTACACATTCAACAACTCTTAACAACTCACTTATACTCTAACTATGACTAGGTTTACTTTAGTTATCACAACTCTTCTTGTTGGACCTTAACTAAACACTTATTCATATGGGCCTTATCATCACCGATGGCCCAATTCACAAAACACAAACCCAAATGGTTTGTTGACTTTCTTCTCCTCCCTTGACTCCTCTCTTCACGTCGTCTCTTCTCCGACAACGTTTTCTTCTTTACGGGAGCTTTGCTGCTTTGCTTCTTCTTCTTTGTTCTTCGACTGACTGATTTCTCTTTGTTGCAGATTTAATCAAGAACTCAATTCTCAACAATAACACAGATCCACATTTATACACAGTCCACACAAATCGCAACAATGATCTTGTTTACGTACAAGCTTGAGAGTGTGATTGGGGTGAGATGGATGTTCGACATATTCTGAGGACTCGCCACATTTCTTGTGGACGAAAAAATCGCAGCTTTGCAATAACATGTTGCTCGTGTACCCATCACTGACAGCTTCCAAGCAGCCACAACAATCGCCTTTCCTCAGATTATTCCAAGGCATCATAAGATGCTCGTGGATCAACGGTAGTGATACTTCCATAGAGGCCATTGTTGTATACGACGAGAGATTGTGAAGAAGACGAAAAAGAAAAAAAGTTGGATCTGAAATTTGAAAGCTGTGCTCCGATCCTGTCAAGTCTTCCACTCTTCTCTCTTTCTCAAAAGTCTTCCACTCTTCTCTCTTTCTCAAAAGTCTTCCACTCTTCTCTCTTTCTCAAAAGTCTTCGTTGACATATCAGACTTTTAACGGTCTTTCTTTAAAAATAAAAATAATAATTCTTACGGCTTATTGACAATATATATGACTAGTTCATTGGATTAGTTAATGAAACCATTTATTGTTGTGTATAAAAATGTAGTAATAAACGTTGACAAGGGAAAGATAATGTAGAATATTTTTCAATGGCAACTAGACGATTTAAATATTATTTCCACCAATAAAATAAGATGATTTAAATAATTTTCATTATTTCAATACTGTTATTTACAAATTTATAATTCATGATCCATATCTTTTACCTGTTTTTCTTTTTATTTTGTTTTGAGATTCTAAAATTGCGGTTTAAGTCCCAAAACACCCGGAATCTAAAGGGGTCACTTAGACGATGTGGTAATCACTAGAGAGTGTTTTTGCACTTTCATATAATATATCTACAGATAATCAAAAAGGAATATATTTTTGTAAATACTCCTTTTCAAAAATACATTTTTCTTACCATTTCTTATTTTTTATTGACTTTTATTAAATACTAGAGTTTGGTATATAGTCTTGAAATAAACAACTCCGTAAATACAATGGAGGATAAAAATATATACCAGCAGTTTCTTGTTGAAAATGAGCTTGTTTAGCTAATCTATCAGCAACCTGATTGCACTCTCGCCGAAGAAGGGGAAAAGATATATTAGTAAAAAGATTCGCCCAACTGCAGATATCAACTAGGAGATTTTCCATAGTTATGCTCGTTGTTCGTTGATGTAAAAGATCATCTAGAGGTTTGCAATCTCCTTCTAGAATCACTTTTCGGTAACCTCGACACCAAGTCGATTGAATAGCATGTAGCAGGGCTAGTCCTTCGGTCTCCAAGGATTAGATGCTTGCTTGAGTTTTGAGCTGCCGGATAACAGATACGTACCTTTATCATCACGGATTACCCAACCAACCCCAATACTTCCATCATGGTAATGAAAGCTTCCATCGTAGTTCACTTTGACTAATTATGTTGGTGGTGGTTGCCATTGAGATGATTGAGTGGGTATATCTGGCAGAATGGTGCGACTAGATTGTTGTGCAGATGGTTACGTCGCTGCAAGCCATTCTGTAACATCATCAGTAGCTTTGGTAATAACTGAATCTACTTCCCAAACTTTATTGAAGATAAGGTCATTTCTTGATTTCCACAGCTGCCAACCAATCCATAAAGGAAGATGTTTCTTGTCGTCATCCATAGCAGAATTATGTAACAACAACAACACTTCAATATTTATAGTTTAAGGTTTAAAATTCAAACTTCCAAAAATAACACTATTTATACTTTTACAATATTTTAAATTTCTTTTTACATTTGGTTGTAGGTTTAAGTTCTCTATTTTACATTTAGGGTATTTTTTGAGGAAGTAGGGTTTAATATATAGAGTTTAGGGTTTAATTTTGAAATAGTATAGTGTGATTTTGGAACTTTAGAGATGATGTGCTAAATTTGGAAATAAAACTTATGTTTGTGCTATTTGTGAGAATTGTCATTATATTATTGTATATTAGTTTAAAGTTATTTTTTTTTTAAACAACAAAATACTAAAACTAAGAAGGGGATAATTATCCTATTATTTTAGGTAAATACTGCAAATGTGAAAGGTACAAAAAAAGGTATTTATATTATCATCTTTAAAATAAATAAAAAATCTAAGGTTAAGATAAATTTATATCTAAGCAGAAGAATTCTTTTCTTTTTGTTTTCTGCTCTCACTAAAAGAAATGTTATATTATTACTCATATAAAGTAAAGTTCAAAATATTTATATCGAGTAAAACAAATTATAATCCAAAAATATGTAATTTTGATTTTAAGGATATGTTAATATTCTATATATACTCATTAGGTGAATGTTAGTTTTTCTAAATTTTATGATTTATTAGTTATAAATTAAATAACTATATTATTCATTTACAAAGTTTCAAAAATACAACACCAATTAAACATTTCATTTAAATATGAATAAGTAAACAACCAAAATAATGAATTAAAATATTTTTTAAACATTATAAATATCTTAAACTATTTTGGTTAAGTACATTTGGTTGCATATGCTCGCGGATAACTCCTCCAACTATGTTACTTTATGTTTATATTAGAAAAATTACTTTCGTTTCTTATTATTGAAGATTAAATCATAGCGTCTCTTTTGGTTAATTCTTTTCCATTTACATTTTTGTTGGAATCTTTTTTAGTCTTATAATTAATTTACTTTTTGGTTTGTTAAATTAGTTGAACTATTTTTAAAAAATATATTTGTCCACACAAGCGTATAATAAAATAATCGAATTAGTGATATATTTGACCACAAAAAAAAAGTTTAGACAATAATTGTTTTTAAAAAGTTTTTGCCCGCACAAGTGTACGAGTAACTCTCCTAGTGTAACATCTGCGAACCAAAATCCCGATTTAGGGGTTGCATCGGTCGATGCACTATGTGAATCGGTCGATACAAGGTTGGTTTTCTGCGGACGAGTTTAAGTTAAACGCTGCGTTTTGGGTTAGGGAAACCATTAACACGAGCTTTTGTCTCATTAGTCGTGTTTAGCCGCTTTTGAGAGAAAAGAAAAGAGAGAAAAGTTCCCTAAGTGTTCTTGAGCGTTCTTGGTGATTTCTAGTGATTGGAGGTTTTTCCTGTAGAGATCTGTAGCTGAGATCGTTGTAGGAGCTTCCTAGGAGCGTGTTCTTGCTTGTTTAAGGTTCAGAAACTTTTTGCCAAAGGTAAGTGCATGACCATGGCTTATCTAAGCTGGAGATTTCTTTGATCTGATTGTTTTTGTGTTGTTTGGCTTGTTAGAATGTTATTTGGGACGTTAGGAAGCTTTCTTGTGGCTTGGGATCAAGTTTTATGGTTGTAGGAACGAAGATCCGGCGAGAAACTTTGGGGGAAAACGATGCTCGGCATGTACATCGGTCGATGCACTTTGTGCGTCGGTCGATGCAAGTGCGAGGACGGCGCGTAAAACCTAGGGTTTTTGTGCTATGTCGAGCATGTCGATCGATGCAATGGGAGCATCGGTCGATGTAAGTGAACCTTGCATCGGTCGACGCAACCCCAACGGGTGTCGGTCGATGCATGCTTGGTGTCGGTCGACGCAGAGTCCTGGTTTGTTATTGTTGATTGTTGATTGTTGGTTGATGGTTAGAGATGTCTCTATTGCTTGTGTATATAGCCCAGTAGATGGGAGGATTGCCTTACTGAGTGTTTATAAAATACTCATGCATTGCAATTTGTGTTTGTGGTGCAGGTAAATGCAAAGTGTGATCGTGGAATCAAGGCAATGAAGAGGAGGATGTTCTAAGGACTCGTTTGGTTGTTGTCTGGCATTGTTAGGTGGCTAGAGTTGGGTCATTAGAAACATTGTTAGGTTGCTGGTTCTATGTTTCCTGTTGGTTAGATATTGGATATTATTTATGTTATAATATTGGTCTTATTATTGGATATTTATTGGTATTGGTTATTTCCGCTGTTGGTTGTGATTGTGGTTAGATGACTAATGGGTATGGGACCACTAATTGTAGTTTGTTTATTATTATTATTATTATTATTATTATTATTATTATTATTATTATTATTATTATTATTATTATTATTATTATTATTATTATTATTATTATTATTATTTATTAAAAAAAAATGGGTCGGTTCGTTTCAGTTTGGTATCAGAGCCCTTACGGTTCTAGGTTTGGTTCGCTAGGCTTTGTGCGGTAGATGTTTGGGATTGCATGTATTAATTGATTATGTGAGTTAGTCAATTATGTGTGGCATGGAGTCCTAGAACATCCTCTTCGAGCCTACAGTGTAATTCCACGGTGAGTTTTGGTTTTTGTATTTTTATGTTATGTTAAGATTGCTTGTTAGCCTCTGTTCGTGGAAGTGCAGTGATTAAAGGTGTTTGAGTTGTTGGTAGTGGACGGGGACGTGGTCGTGGTGATGGTCGGGCGGGTCTCGAGGCCAGCGAGTGTGTGGTCCAGAGTTCCACGAGGAGGTACGTGAAAGGGTCGCAAGCGTATCAGGAGGGACCAGAGGGGGTTAGCCGGTGAGCGTGCCGGGGGTGCTGGGAACCCAGGTGTGGGGTTGCAGCAGGTGGAGCCCAGGGTCGAGATGATCGCTTGGCGGATCTGTTGGCGTATTGTTGGAGCGGTTACCGAGAGGGGTGCCAGTGCAGGCTCCAGTTGTACCGCATGTGTCGGGGTGCAGCCGAGGGCTGCAGATGTTGAGGACTTTCCATCTTATGTTAGGAGGATGGAGCAGTGGTAGATGACCGGTGCGAGATTCTTCGCGAGAGTTATCGAGCCTAGAGAGGCGGATAGAGAGACATTTGTAGTTGGAGCAGATATTTCTCTGTTTGGTGGGTAATCCAGTTGGATATTAGAAGTTGAGTGGGTAGGTGTAACATTGTAATGTTATACTCGTACCACGGGAAGTACTTTTGGTCGAGAGATGTTTATAGTCTTTAAGGATTGTTGCTCCTGAGGGGATGGTGGTTTTCCCAGAATACCAATAGCTCGAGGGGTTGTAGGCTCCGAGAGTGGCAGAGGGGATGATGTTCCCCTAAGGGGATGATTAGTTCCCCTGATACCGAGATATTAATGATTATGGTCCAAGAGTGAGACGGTATAACTCGAAGACGGTGGTCTAAGAGTGAGATCGGTATGGTTCGAAGGTTGCGACCTAAGGGTTGAAGAGTTGGGAGCAAGCAATGCCTAGGACGTGAGTATAAACATAATGACTGAAGGTAGACCTCAAGAGAGTGATGGTGGTTTAATCTCGGGTTTTGGATGTATTGACCAGTGGGTCAGGATTTTATGACCGGAGCGGTCATGAATGTGTGGCTGTTGCGCTAGGATTGTGCGGCCGGTGGTGCTGGAGTCCCGGGAAGGGGAGTTGCAGCAGGAATGAGCCGGGAAAGGCATGTTTGCCAGATACATAAGTTCACGAGAAGCCTTCATGGCAGGATAAACTAATGGTTGCGACGATGGTGGTTGAAGT
The DNA here is from genome assembly GCF_000633955.1 of Camelina sativa. NCBI lineage: Eukaryota > Viridiplantae > Streptophyta > Magnoliopsida > Brassicales > Brassicaceae > Camelina > Camelina sativa. The sequence continues at coordinate 15,896,553 of NC_025692.1, read as the reverse complement.
TCATTGGAGATGGACAGGGTTACTAGATTCAAGGTTTTGGTAAGCTTGCTGGGGGAAATAAGTCAAGTGGTTGAGTTGACGGCTTGCAAAGCATTTGATGCGGTGAATCAGAATATGCGAACATATGGTACTTGTTTGTTTTATTACGCTCGTATTGATGATTTGCTGTGGAGAATTGCCAAGCGGAAAGCTATTTTTTTGGAATAAGCTATCTTGAGGAAGTTTCCCTTAGAGGCAAGTTACTAGAGGTTCTTGGACTGGCAAGAGGGGTTGATTTTCATATGGTAGTGAGTTGATGTCAGCATACTTGATTATTAGTCTAGTAGAGCTGAAGAAGTAACAGAGGATTTGTTGAGCAGAGGATTCATTCATCTTATCACTTCACCGTGGGGAGCGTCGGTGGTGTTCGTCAAGTAGAAGGACGAGGTATAGGTTTATGAGTTCGTGGTGATGCCTTTCGGGTTGACTAACGCGCCAACATCGTGTTTCAGAAGTTTCTGGACATGTCTGTCATCATTTTTTTATCGACGATATCCTGGTATAGTCTAAGAGTCTTGAAGAACATGCAGTGCATTTGAGAGCAGTTCTTGAGAAGCTGCGTGAGAAAAGATTGTTTGCTAAGTTGAGCAAGTGTAGTTTCTGGCAGCGTGAGATGGGTTTTCTGGATCATATTGTTTATGCAGAGCGGGTTTCTGTAGATCTGGAGAAGATTCAGGCTATCAGAGATTGGCCCAGACCGCAGAATGCCACAGAGATCAGGAGTTTCCTTGGTTTGGCAGGTTACTACAGGAGGTTTGTGCAGGGGTTTGCGAGCAGAGCACGTCCTATGACTAAGTTGACAGGGAAAGATGTTCCTTTTGTTTGGTCACAGGAGTGTAAGGAAGGCTTTGCAAGCCTCAAGGAGATGTTGACTACTACGCCAATGTTGGCTTTGCCTGAGCAGGGTGAACCCTATGTGGTTTATACTGATGCATCCAGAGTTGGTTTGGGGTGTGTGTTGATGCAGCATGGGAAGGTGATTGCCTATGCTTCGCGGCAGTTGCGGAAGCATGAGGGCAACTATCCTACTCATGATTTGGAGATGACTGTTGTAGTGTTTGCCCTGAAGATTTGGAGATCTTATCTTTATGGTGCAAAGGTACAAGTATTTACAGATCATAAGAGCCTGAAGTATATATTCACTCAGCCCGAGCTGAATTTGAGGCAGAGGCGATGGATGGAGCTTGTGGCAGATTATTATTTGGAGATAGCTTATCACCCTGGTAAGGCTAACTCGGTTGCAGATGCTCTGAGTCAGAAGAGGGTAGCTTTGGCTCATGAGCAGGATATGGAGTCTCTCATAGGAGAGATCAGTGCGTTGAGTTTGTGTGCGGTTTTGCAGGAGCCGTTGGGTTTGGAGGCGGCTGACAGAGCAGATTTTCTGAGTAGAGTTCGGTTGGCATAGGAGAGGGATTTGGGGCTGGTGGATGCCTCAAAGGATGTTGGTTCTGAGTATCAGGTTTCGGCTAATGGTACTAATTTGGTGCATGGGCGGATTTTTGTGCCCAAGGATGAGGAGCTGAGATAGGAGATCTTGAGGAAGGCTCATGCGATCAAGTTCTCTATTCATCCAGGAGCGACTAAGATGTACTCTAATCTCAAAAGGTACTATCACTGGGTCGAGATGAAGAAGGATGTAGCTAGTTGGGTCGCGAGGTGCGATGTGTGTCAACTAGTGAAGGCAGAGCATCAAGTTCCAGGAGGGATGCTGAAGAGTCTACCCATTCCCGAGTGGAAGTGGTATATGATTACCATGGATTTTGTGGTAGGATTGCCAGTGTCTCAAACTTTTGATGCTATTTGGGTCATTGGGGGCCGGTTTACTAAGTCGGCACATTTTCTGGCCATTAAGAAGACTGATGGAGCAGCGGTCTTGGCTAAGAAGTATGTGAAGGAGATAGTCAGGTTGCATGGGGTGCCAGCGAGTATTGTGTCTGATAGAGATTCTAAGTTCACTTCGGTGTTCTAGAGAGCGTTTCAGGCAGAGATGGGCACTAAGGTGCATATGAGTACAGCTTATTATCCCCAGACAGATGGACAGTCGGAGAGGACAATCTAGACGCTGGAGGATTTGCTGAGGATGTGTGTGTTGGATTGGGGAGGCCATTGGGCAGATCACTTGAGCTTGGTAGAGTTTGCTTACAACAACAGTTACCAGGCGAGTATTGGGATGGCTCCTTATGAGGCTTTGTATGGGAGGTCGTGTCGTACACCGTTATGCTGGATTCAGGTGGGGGAGAGGAGCATTTACGGGGCAAATTTTATTCAGGAGACCTCGGAGAAGATTCAGGTTCTCAAGCTGAACATGAAGGAAGCTCAGGATCATCAAAGGAGTTATGCCGATAGGAGGAGGAGAGATCTTGAGTTTCAGGTTGGAGATAGAGTGTACCTCAAGATGGCCATGTTGCAGGGTCCGAACAGGTCATTGACTAAGACTTAGTTCNGTCCTTTGGGACTGTGATGGTGTTGAGGAGCAGACTTGGGAGCCAGAGGCGAGGATGAAGGCAAGGTTCAAGAAGTAGTTCGAGAAGCAGGTCGCAACTTGAACTTGTCTAGCCTGGTCCCAGTTGTAGTCCGTTGCTGGAGCGGGAATGGAGTATTCCAGCCCATCTCTCTTGTTTACTTGGTCGCTTAGGGATGGTCGGTTGTGCGACTAAGTAACAAGATGAGGTGGTGTTCAGGGTACGAAATTTCCGTTAGGCGGTGGTTTGAGGGAAATTTTCCTGAAATAGAAGTTTCTAAAAGTAGAAAGTTTAGAGAAATGGTAAGTTCTAAAATGGAAAGTTTTATGTGAGTTAGAATTTGTCCATTTTTAGTGGTTGTGAGCCTTGGAGGGGCTTGTGTAGCCTTTGTGGCGGGCTGTTTAGCCTGAGTTACATGTTTAGGTGGTCCTTCGGGACAAGTGGTCTTTGTGACGGTCCTTCGGGACAAGTGGTCTTTGTGACAGTCCTTTGGGACGAGTGGCCTTGGTGGCGGTCCTGTTTAGGACATTTGTTTGGCCTTGGTGGTAGTCTTGTTTAGGACATTTGTTTGGCCTTGGTGGCGGTCCTGTTTAGGACATTGGTTTGGCCTTTGTGGCGGTCCTGTTTAGGACATTTGTTTGGCCTTTGTGGCGGCCCTAGTGGCAGTGAGATGATCCATGTGTGTTCATGAGTATTTCAGTGAGGGGATATGTGGTTGGTAGGACATTGTGTTGTTTTACGCGAGGCACGGGAAGGAAACCTGGATAGGGATAAGGCTCAGACGTGTTCAGAATTGTTTGCTCGCGACTCTTGGGGGACTTTAGTCCTCCTAGTACTACCATATTCTGAGACTTTGTGGCTTGTGAGTATGGTTTGTATATCGACTTCGGATGACGATCCAGGGACGCGCTGTAGGGTGGCAACCCGAGAGACGAATATTGGACTTCCTTTTATTTATGGCATGCGGGCTTAGGCCCGATGAGGAGCCAACATTATGGCATGCAGACTTTGGTCTGATGAAGAGCCAATAAAAACTCAAGGTTTAGGCCTATGAGTAAAGGAAAGTCCAAAAGTCGAGTTCTCTTTGGTAGAACGGGTTCTTTTTTTTTTCCTTTTTTTTTTTTTTTTTTTGGTAGAAGAAGATGAACAGGTAGAAGATGAAAGAAAAAAGATAAAAGATGAAAGAAAAAAAATAAAAGATAGAAGATGAGAGAAAAAGATGAAAAGATGGATAGATGAAAAGATGGATAGATGAGAAGAGGAAAGGTTTTGATTAGAAGAATGCCAAAAGTCCTTGAGCGGGCTCTGATACCACTTGATGCGATCCAATAGCTCTGATACCACTTGATGTGATCCTCCCAAGGAATTGACGCTCTAAGGTAGGTAGACTGATAATCCTAGAACTCTGATGGCTCGCGAAGCTGGATGATAAGGCGTGAGAGAAACTCGAAAATCCTTATGCCCCAAACTCTCTTAAAACAAACCAAACAAAGCAAGGCGGTGGAACTTTAGATAGAAGCTTCGCGGAGACAGATGACAAGGCGTGAGACGAATCCCAAAAATTCTTGTGCCCTAAACTCTCTTATAACGACTCTTCAATCCTCAGCTAATGAATGGCAACATCAAGTGCGGCGGAATCACTTGATATACCGAAAACTCTTTGATGTAACCCACCAAGGAGAACTCTTTGATGTAACCCACCAAGGAGAAAGAACAAGTTCCAAAGAAACAAAGGAGTTAACCACTCTCAATAAAAGATAAAAGATTTCTTGATTGAATTATTTCTCAAATGAGATTACATGTGTTTATATAGGGATAGAAAACTTGGGCACAAAGCCAAGTATTAATTATTCTTGAAACTAAAAACATTAAAGATACTAAGTTGAATGAAGACCCAACTCTTGGTGCATGTTTCCAAAATGACTCTTGATGCATGTATCTCTTATTTTCGTCACTCCTCTTTGACCACGAAATAAAGTGATTATTTTGGGATTTCTTAGGCTTGTATTAGGCTCAAAGTGGGCTGGAGTTGATAGACAACATCCCCAATAAAATTTCCCATGCTCTCTTTGACCATAAGCTCTTCAATTAACCCATTAAGTGTTTCTTTGATCTTCTTTGACTTTGACTCTTTGATCCAACTTGCTGATGAGAAACAACATGGTCTGTATGATTTCTTCACCATGGTCTTAGTAGAAAAAGCTCTTGGTTGCCAAACATAATTCTGGAAGCTCCTAAACCAGTTGGACCTAAAACTCTTTAGGTGAAGAACTAGATTGACCTCATTTGGCAAATGAAGCGTAACTTTGTGGTTTGTTGGCCAAATCTTGTTTTCTTGAACTTTTTGGAAACATACGAGATCCATTGATATCCTCCAACTGATTTTGTGTCGAAATTGTTGCTGAGTTGGTCTGTGTTAACACGATCTTTGGCTCAAATGCGAAATTGGAACTGGGATAGAATCACTGACTTGAAATCTTCATATCTTTCACATATTAACTGATCTTAATGTGATTCCCAATCTCCATGGTTCCGGAATGGATCAAGATTCCAGAACAGTTTGGTTCATAGCTTGAATTCTTCTGACGTGGTCGTAATCCGCCGTTGAATGCTCGTAGGTCCAAATCGCGTAGCCATGAGTTCACCTGATTTGTAAAATAAATAACTCCTTCATCCGAACTCTGATTGGACTGATTCCACTTCGAGATATGCTCTAAATGGGGTAAGAATATATCCCAAATATTTGTTTGGCTGGAAGAATTGATCTTCGACTTTGTTTGTGTTGAAAAGACTCAAGAGTCGTCTTGGATGGTTTCATGATCATATCAAGCTTCCTAGGAGCGTGTTCTTGCTTGTTTAAGGTTCAGAAACTTCTTGGCAAAGGTAAGTGCATGACCATGGCTTATCTAAGCTGGAGATTTCTCTGATCTACTTTTTTTTTTTTGTTGTTTGGCTTGTTAGAATGTTATTTGGGACGTTAGGAAGCTTTCTTGTGGCTTGGGATCGAGTTTGGTGGTTGTAGGAACGAAGATCCGGCGAGAATCTTTGGGGGAAAACGATGCTCGGCATGTGCATCGATCGATGCACTTTGTGCGTCGACCGATGCAAGTGCGAGGACGGCGCGTAAAACCTAGGGTTTTCGTGCTATGTCGAGCATGCGTCGATCGATGCAATGGGAGCATCGGTCGATGCAAGTGAACCTTGCATTGGTCGATGCATATCTTGCGTCGGTCGACGCAACCCCAACGGGTGTCGGTGGATGCATGCTTGGTGTCGGTCGACGCAGAGTCCTGGTTTGTTATTGTTGATTGTTGATTGTTGATTGTTGGTTGATGGTTATAGATGTCTCTATTGCTTGTGTGAATAGCCCAGTAGATGGGAGGATTGCCTTACTGAGTGTTTATAAAATACTCATGCATTGCAATTTGTGTTTGTGGTGCAAGTAAATGCAAAGTGTGGTCGTGGAATCAAAGCAATGAAGAGGAGGATGTTCTAGGGACTCGTTTGGTTTTTGTCTGGCATTGTTAGGTTGCTAGATTTGGGTCATTAGAAACATTGCTAGGTTGTTGGTTCTATGTTTCCTGTTGGTTGGATATTGGATATTGTTTATGTTATAATATTGGTCTTATTATTGGTATTGGTTATTTCCGCTGTTGGTTATGATTGTGGTTAGGTGGCTAGTGGGTATGAGACCACTAGTTGTAGTTTGTTTATTATTATTATTATTTATTATTTATTTTAAAATAAAAAAACGGGTCGGGTTGTTTCACCTAGTCGATTAATATTTAATCCGACAAAAACTATACCAAAATTTGCAAATTGAATCAAACTGAATATAGCATATACCATAAATAATAAATGATAAACTCTAAATCGTTCTCATCATAAAAGTATTGAGTTGCCCACTTGTTTTTGTTCTTGTTGTTGTAGCAGCTCTGGAAGACAGTGCCTCTTCTTTACATGAGCGAGAAGCTTTATCTTCTTGATGTTGGATAATACCGAAGTGGGCAACTCGTGCTTGTATATAATATATATATATGCACCTTTTTTTATCTCTTGATGGATGTTTTGGTTTAATAGATGCAACTATGCTGTGACAACCCATCTCGTGACCCGACTAGCCCACCACTAGCTTGCCCCCATGGACCCCGAGCTGGCCCTGCAGGGCATCGATCCTAACCCCTCACTGTGGATAGAAACTATTCATCCAAGATCAATTGGTAACAGCTTGTCCTGTGGGAAGGTTGTTAAAGGGTGGGGACCAGGGTTCGAGGAACGCCTGACGCACCAATAACCTACTGGTGGATTTGGATGAATAGTTCCTATCCACAGTGAGGGGTTAAGATCGATGCCCTACAGGGCCAGCTCGGGGTCCATGGGAGCAAGCTAGCGGTGGACTAGTGGGGTCACGGGACGGGTTGTCACATATGCAAGCTAATTGGAGACAAGCTTTGGTCCTAAAGAAGTCCATTGCAGAAAAAATCACTAAGGGTAAGCCACTCGTCAAACACATGAAATGATAGTTCTAGAGACTGCAAATGTTAGAAACAAAGGCCCCGATTGGTAATGGCTATTACTTATGGCTGTAAAGACTTAACTTTAAAAATTTAGCAGTAGAGAATTTGGTTGTAGATGCTTTGACTGTAGAAACTTTAACTGTTAAAATTTGATTGGTAACAAATACTTTTAAAACTGAAGTTGTTATTTTTATTATTAAAATATATTTACATTATGATAATGAAAAGAAAAATAATTATTATTGAAATGGATCTTAAAAGAAGGAGAAAAAATAAGAATAATTAAATTGTAAAAATAATTTATGTAAAATTTATACATAAATTTTTGGAGAGCTTTTAAGTATATTGGAGAGAAAAAAAAATAAAGTTTTATATTTGTTTAATTTTAAAGCCTGGTTTTGACGCTTTAAAAAATCTGAAAAAACAAAGAAAGAAAAAAAAAACTGACTTACAAAGCTTTAAAAAAAATAAAAATCAAAAAAGTATGATTGGCAAATAAATGGCTGTCAAGACTTTAATTTTTTTTAAAGTCTTCAAAGTTTTGTACCAATCAGGACCAAATTCTGAATTGAATGACATGGTTACTAAATGGTATCTTTTTTGTCTTCTCAAATGCTGTTATAGTGATAGGCATCACAGCTACAACCTTTGGAGTTACTTAATAGTATATTATTTCATATGTTTTGTTCTGTTTAGCACCATAAACGTTTATCTTTCTGCATTTTTGTACTTTGTTCACTGCATTGTTCTTGTAACCAAACAAAAACATACATGTATGTATTTTTTAAAAAATTTAAATTTCATAAAAATAAGAATTCCATTAGGATTCTAACCATTGGAGTAGAGAAAACTTAAAAACCCTTTTCCAAGTTTTGAAATTTGATAAAAATCAAAATTTATTCTTTAAAAATTGTTAAAACCCCGTTGGAGAAGGTCTTAGTTTCTTATCATACATTGTAGTATTACTATTATACTAATTTAAGTTTTAAAAATCTTGTGATCTTCACATTACCTCTTCCTCATTTTTAACATGATTGTTGTTTATATATATCATATTGTAAATTATCATATGGATTTTTAATAACATAATAGGATTTGCATATTTTCAATCAATTTGGATAGCTATTTGTTTAATAGAGCAAATCGATCTATGTTTTTTACAATAACTTTTCATCCAATATCATGTATATTAATATTTTTATTGTTTTACAGGAATCTTATTATATAAACCTTGGTTCTCAAAGTTAATAACTCATCAGATCGTGACACGTGTTAGTTTTAACGATCAGAGATCAAAGTTAAAAACTCACCAGATCGTGACATGTGTCATTTTAACGATTAAATATTCAAATTAGTAACTCATCAGATCGTGACACGTGTCAATTTTAACGATCAGAAATCACATATCAAAGTTAGTAACTCATTAGATCGTGACATGTGTCAATTTTAACGATCAGAAATCACAGTTGTCAAGCTTAGTAAAACGGTGCATAAGATAATTGTAATCTTATTATATTAAAAGAAGCTTTGTTAATCCTAAAAGGAAAATGATTGTAAATACACTCTTCTACATAAGCAAAGAGATGATGCCATATTTTTCACCAAACAAAATAATTTCGACTAGCTTTGTTTTTCTTGGTAAAATTTTCTTCTTTGTTTTTTATTAACCTTTTGTTTGACACATCATTGTTCTTGAACAAGTCTCGAAAGCATAAAAAAAAAAATGAATACACAAATGCAATATAACAACATAGATTATATAACACTAGATCAACTAAACAGAAAATGTTCTTATCGTTGAACGTCTTACAAAAAAGTGGGAAGCAATAAATTTTTTTAGAAAAACAATGAGCTCATTGGAATAAATTTTCTCATAAAATAAAAAAAAAAAGATTAAGGGAAATATACAAAAAATATTAATTCTAAAAAATGTAAATACTCACTTCTATAAAAACATAGATCGTCTCATATTATTCACCTAACAAAATAATTTATTCAAAGATATTGGTTTCAACTTTGTTCTATTGTTGTGGCGCTTAAGGAAGTTGATTCTTGGATTTAATTACATCACATATCACAAGAGCAACACGATATCAAAAGTTCTACTTGAATGTCTCGCTGATTGGGGTATAGAGAAATTATTTACCATCACAGTTGACAATGCAACTGCCAACAGTACTGGATTAAAGAAGTTTGTTAAAAAGTTTAAGTTATTGAGGCATGATTCTTTAGTGTTGGATGGTACTTACTTGCACATGAGGTGTTGTGCTCATATCATCAACTTGATTGTTAGGGATGGTTTGTCTGAAGTGGGTGATAATGTGACAGCTGTTGGCAATAGAGTTCAGTATGTGAGGTCTTCATGTTGGAGATGTGACTCATTTGAGCAAAAGGTTGTGCCAGAGAAGATGACTAGGGGGAGTTTGCCTATGGATATGAAGAAAATGTGGAATTCTACATACTAAATGTTGACAAGAGCCATGAAGTTTAAGTTGGCTTTCGAGAAGATGGAGGATGAAGACAAGTTATATAATGACTACTTCATGGAAACTGAAAATGGGGTGAAACGGAAAGGACCACCTTCTTACACGGATTGGAGGGCAATAGAGAGGTTAGTTAAGTGCTGTAAAATACTAGTATACTGTAGATTCTTTTTACCTAAAGGGCTATGAAATTTGAATGAAACACCAATAGTAAAAAAACTTATCTATTCCCGCACAATGTTTTGAACACTTCATGATCAGCTATTTAACAAACCTTGGAGTAAGCTCCAAGCTCGAACCAACGGATCCACTTGGCTAACTTCATTACCCCAAACATTCTGCAGATTAAGTCTTGATGTATCCATCTCCACGCACTGTTCCCTCTCCAAATGCGCAATCATTTTCATGTCCATTGAGCTCCTGGCAACTTCCTGCTTAAACCAAAACAATGAAGTTGATCATAAGTAGAAACGAGTACAGTGTGTATCAATACTATTAACTTGGCATAGAAACACCCAGTTGTGCAACTAAGGAAATATTAAACCGAAAGACATGTGCATAGCGTTTAACTAAGCATGCCACCTTATTTTGATGCGTCGTACTAGTCTTATATACTCATTAATATGAGTAAATCTACTTGATTGCAGACCTGCCCACCCGACTAAGCTTAGTAAACTTAATAGTACGTAGCAATATATTACTGTTTATTCCCCCACACTATAAAACCAATCTGAGACCTGAGAAAAACATCAGTAAGTTCTGTTGACTAATTATCCAGGTATGACCGTTTAATGTTCAGGACAAAATGAAAAACCAGTATCAAGGAAGATAAATGAGGTTGAACATACCCATAAGGGGCCGCTAATGGCATTTGGGATCAACCACTTGAGGAACGTATCCTCTGACTTGGCGAGAAGTTGATCTGAAGTAACAGCAACGGTGATGTCTCGAAAGAGTGTGTCAATCTGTGATCCATTGCACTTCATCACTATTCTCTTGTGAACCCGAACAATTTGTTCAAGATGGTATGCTGTTGTTTCCCGGCCGCTGTCTCTTTTAGTCCACTGTGCCACATCAATATCTTCTTCAGGCAACGCTTCGTGCAGCCTAAGAATTGTAAACGCTCTTTCCCCACTCGTCCAGCAAAGATAAACTGATGATCCGTCATCTAAACCAGGAAAAGTGAAAAACCCATGAAAAGAGAAAGAATGGAAACATCAGAGATTATTAACTAATTTTTTAATGGACAAGTATGTTTTCTACATGCCACTGGAAACTGAAGAAATACTACTCAGGAGCATAAAATGAGTCTAAACATCCGTTCAGTAACACCAAAGATTATATAAACATAAACATATAGACTCGTACACGGTACACATCTTTATATGTTTTATTGCCTTGCAGCATTACACTCATTCACAATGCTTAATACGAAGCTCTTACGACGATGATAGTCATATATCAAACGCTTGTATGTCATACATAATGAAGACTGAATAGGACAGCAATTCTAAGAAATAGTACCAGTTGGATACAGTAATATGATAAGACCTTTTTCCAACTGTAGAAGATAAAACAAAACGTAACATCTCTGCAAATTCGACTCAAACTTCCCTTTCTGGTGACATGCTCTAAGTTATGCCTTATTCTAATCCTTGCTAGAGTGCCCTAGAATAGAAGATGTGACTTACCTACTACAAATCCTGCAAGTGGTATATCAAAATTGTTCCTACATTCGTTTTCTGAGGGATCATCAGATCTCGTTTGGAGAACCAGAAGATAAACTGAAAGAACCTGTTGCTTCAACAAATCAGTACATATAAATGTAAGAATTAAAACGACTTTGCTAATCCAAAATAATATTACCTTGCAGGCAGACTTTATTTGCTGATTATCCTTGTTTCCTGAGAATGAATTACAAGCAGGAGGACCAGCAAGCATGCAAGGTACGTATTCCTGAGGTGTGACTTTGGGAAGACACAAAGCAGCTTGGTGAGCCGGTTTCTCTAACTGCCGACCATCCGATGCCTTTCGAGAGTTTATCTTGATAAATGATGCTGACGTCAACACAAACCTGTTTTCCTCTCTACAGAAACAATAAAGCAAGGTGTTGAAGATGAGTTTGCTACTTAATGAAAAGCTAATTAAGCAATTGTTGTTATTTAGATATTATACCCTGTTCCAAGAATCCGGTAGAATGTTGCACTCGCCCCAGGGCCGAATCCAGTGAGATATGAATGCCTTCGAAGTGGACCAAATATCTTCACCTGAAACACAATGTTGATAAGATCAGAGGTACAAGAATACAGAGAGCAGGGAGAGTATAATATGCACTCACAATTTGATGATTGACAAGAACATTAATGCAATAGCTGCTTGAAACATCAACGACAGAAGAGGTAACAGCGTCAACTGCTACTACGTCGCCTCTGAAAGACGCCAGATTTCCTTCAGGAAACAAGCTGTTGGAAGGAGGTACCAGAGACGGCTCTGCCTGCATTATCGTCTCCAAGTGAGTACAGCACGAAGTATTATTATTATTCTTTCCAGCTGCATATGGCTTATTAAGTTCTTCCAAGTTCTTGAGAAATACTGAAAAGAGTCCTTTTGCATCATAAGGGAGAAGAAGCGAAACATCTGAACAAGGTTGTGGACTAGAAACATGTTGTTTTTCCACAAGAGATGGTTGAGACGAAACCAGAGGATATACATCCACAGATCCATCATGGGTGAGATCTTCATCAAAAGAAAATTCCACACTCCATAAACGTGTTTCAGGTCTAAAACTGATTTTGTCATTGTTAGATATGCCAGACCGTCCAGCACAAAAAGAATCATTAGTGCCATGCTTCATCAAATAGCAACCGCCAATCTGTAAAGCCTGCCATTAAAATGCAAAAGCATCATTGTTAGTTTATATTATTAGTCTTGTGCAGCATAGATGTTTCCTGGGAATTCAATGTTAATAAGAAATTAATACTTACATAATAGTTACTGCATTCAGGTATGAATTCTAACAGCACACGCTTAGCACTGAGCATGTTACCACTTTTCTTCTCCTTCAAATTAGACAGAGTTGCTGCTGAGACCAAGCAGTGACTACTAGCACATCTGATGGTCATCTGGCAGGAAATTTCATGTGGCACAGATAATGCTCTTTCCCTCTGTAATCCATTATTAGTTTTACATCTCTTATGTGGACGTATTTCTTGGGAAGTATCATGTTCTCCAAAATAGGGAGCAGCTGCGTCTTCCTCAGTCACAGAGCAAATGAGTTCCAGGGGAAGGACTATTGCCTCGACGAATACACTAGTACAGTCAGGCATTCCTGGGTGACCCTGGTACAAGATCAATAATCATAACAGTTATGAACTTCTTGAAGCATAAACAACAACATTTATTTCCTTAAGCAAGATAAATAAAATAACGAGACTTGGAGATTGCTAACTAAAAAATGAAACCATACATTTTTTAACATTGGGAATTTGTGGGTCAGCCTAAATAGATGAAACCTTCCCCCTTTGAACTCATTAAGATCATGCCTCCAGTCAAGAGAATGGTGCCCGTAAACCTGTTTGCAACTTCCAGTACCAAGAGATAAAGAAAAACGCACTGTTAAGGTGTTTTCAATGGCCAATGGAGTGGGATTAACCACATTTCTACAGCGAAGGGAATTATGAAGAAACGGCATGTGGAGCATTGATTCAGGTAGTCCTTCCATGATAAGATTGTAATCAGAAACCTACATCGAAGAGCGAACATAAGAGGATAAACTGAAGAGTCAATAGGAAAAACTTGGTATCCTCCAACATGCCAGACAGAAAGATAATGCAGTTTGAAGTAAAAAATTAACCTCAAATATCCTGTGCGCATTTCTATCACTTAGAAGGTCTGGCGTCAGAACATCTATGCTGCTAGTTCTGTCATGCAATTGAAGTCTTCCAGAAGATGAGATCTATATAGAAGAATAATGTCACAGCTACATATGGGTATAAATCGAGAAAAGCAAATATCTTGTTATGTAAAAGCTAGATATATCTTCCAGATATCAAGTAAAGATATATACCCTGTCAAGCTGACACGATGACACTGACATCTCAAAATTTTAAGAAAAAAAAAACATTTTTAATGAGTTATTTGATGGCACACTGTATTTATATCAGCCTCTTATAAATTGGAGCACAGATATGAAGTGGCAGTATTTGAAATTCTAGAAACAAAACCTTTGAGGTCACAAGTAATATACCTTCAATTTTCCAAGCAAGATGACACCAATATCATCACTTCCAAGAGTCTTCGTGTTTGTATGATTGTCTCTTTTCCACGTTGATGATGAATGACTTAAGCAATTATTAGCACTAGAGTTTTTGTTAATCTGAGAAAGCAATTCATTCAGCATGACCTTGTAGTGCTGGACAAAACTTGAGATAGACATTACCTGTTGCGGAAAAGAACGGGTGGAATTAATATTACAAGATATAAGAATAAGCATGTCAATTAAAAGGAGACTAAAGTCGTTCTAATCTAACCAAACAATACACTTACCAGTTTTAGGTTGCAATCATGAGCTTCACTATTGCATCCACATGACTCATGCATGCAGAACTCAGTAAAGATCCCCCCCTGCGAATGTAATGGTTTAATAAAATGACTAACTGATGAGCATAGATAGTATCCTAAGAAGGGTATAAAAGCTGCATATTTTATTGAACTTTGAATTTACCAATTTACCCTAGGTTGAAACATGAATGACGGTATTTGTGACTCTGCATACATCTTTGTCAGTTCATCCTTCTGATAACACCTCATAAAAATGAAGAAGACCATAAAAGTTATTAAAACTTAATGCAAGAGAAATTCGTAAAGCACAGGATCAAAGCAAAGAACCAAGCCTGCTTTCAGTTACCTGACAGGATCGTAAGATTTCCTTCTCTGATGGAATTCCGTTAAACTTCTGCAAGCACGATCTGACAAGTAATGCCCTGCAAAGCATTGTATTGCAGCTATATCAGTCATGAGTCATAAAAAAGAATAAAATCACAAAGTATAGCTAAAATCAATCAGAGAGTAAGATTACCAAAATCTTGCAGGAAAGGACAAAGACTCAATAAATCGACTCAAAGAATTCTGCCGACATGAATCTACAAGACAACTGAATCACCGTCTGGATTAATCTTTGGACATAAGAGAAAGCTTCCAGGATTCACCGATTTATAGCAAAACCTTACCTCGTTTCAAAAGGTGAAAAAAACTCTACTGTGATGCTGGTCTTGAAGCACGCTCCAAGTATAAGCACTTCTCCCCAAGAAAATTTGGTATTTACAAAATGAACATTTCTGATACAAATCTGCACTGAAATTAGTCAAATCAATCATTATCGCCAAAACAAAAGGAACAATCTTATTATTACACACACACCAAACTGAAGCAAAAGGGGACTTTCTTACAAGGGAACCAGTTCGGATACTGTGGGATCTATTGAGTATCTGATCCGTCAATAAAAGCCATACATCTTCATCCATCTCAACAAGCTTTCCTTTCAAGTACACACCTTTGACAAATCCAAGGTAGGAACCACAGTTACCTCTCCTATCAACAACAGTTTTCAAAACTATCTGTTTCTTAGAAATACAAGGTGGATGAAGAACAGAACTCTCGGTCGTCACAAACACCAACAGAGAATCACCTCTTACATAAATCATCTTCTTTTTCAACCCGGAAAGAGCAACATTTCTTCCAACTAGCTTCCTTATCGCAGGGTGCCAACTCGTAACCACTAACCCACAAAAGTAAACGAAAGCAGACTTCTCAAAAGCGTGACTACAACCAACAGCAGCATTCTGACTATACGCTTTACACTCACACGCCATGACATGTACTAAGAACCCAGGAAGATTTACAGAATCACTTGATTCCCCATCCATACAAGAAACAACAGACACAGGGCTGATAGACTCTAACACACCATGTACGCAATACCGTGACTTACGGTCACCGTTTCGCGACGGGAACAAAGAAGGAAACAATGGAAACGAACCAATTCCAGAACACCGAGAAAGCAAATTACCAGTATCCATAAATTTCCACTTGATAATCTCCAAAAACCCACCACAATGCTTCATAGGTAGAAAATTCCAAGATAAAACACAAATCTTACTCCCAATCGCGCGGATTTCGAATCTAAGGATATCACAGCAGATTGTCAAATCACCATCGGAGAATCGAAAGCAGTAACGATTCGGACATATTAGGGTTTTGGAAGGAAGAGATATCGTCCCGACGATAACCGCTGGGTGACTCAACGGTGCGAGAAACTTACAGGTCAAGTCGGAATCGAAGGAACCGGGACGTGAATTAGGGTTCTTAGAGCTTGATTCAGAAGACGAGTGAGAAGCAGCGGAAGAGAATAGCGACGATGCACCGGTGACGGCTCGACCTTTGTTGACAAGCTCTTTAATCGTGAGAATTGTGGCATTCTCCATTCTTTGGAGCTTGGAGAATTTTTAGACTCGCCGCGGTGGTTCGGTGGCTCTGTCGTCCATGGACTGGACTGTGTAATTGTGGTAGTGAGAGGGTGAATTAGGGCGCGAACCCGAGAACGGTGACCCGAATCTTATTAGACCCGACCGAGTTCATATTGAGAAGCTTTAACTACATGTCGTTTAGGTGTAGCCTCGACGAAATGGCTAACGTTTTTGTGAATTGATCATGTTACATCAACTCTTTGTCACGTATTAAATTGTTAAGTTGGTTCTTTTTCTTTTAGGCCTTGAATGTTTATTTTTAGGTAGTTTTTGGATTTTGATTTGATTCTTTGAAAATTTATTTTTTTATCATTCAGGGTTTTTTAAAAATAGATCCCTTTAAATTTAGGGAAACTAGTTTTTGAGTGGTTTCTTACAATTTCAAGTAGAAGCTAAAATATTTTAACGTGGATATTTTGCAAAATCCAAAATCTAAAATCTAAAAACTAAAATCTATAATCTAAAAACTACCTAAAATTTCTCAAAACATTCATGGCCTTAATTATGGAAGGAGGTTTTAGTTTTTCGATTATAGATTTTAGTTTTCAGATTTTAGATTTAGATTTTTGGATTTTGCAAAATAAAATTAAAAAAAAAAAAAGAGTTTTTAAAAAATGTTTTGTAGAGGAAATCTCAAAAACTCATAAGTGGGATTTTGGATTTTGTTAAGAAATTAGTAAAATCTTTAAGAATACAGATTCCCTATTTTTTCAGGGAAACCACTTTTCATAAAATCTTGAATGGTTTAAAATGGATTTTTGAAAAATCTAAAACCAATAAACATTTGAAAAACCACATCCATTCAAGGCCTAATAATAGCGGTAAATTAATAATCACTTTAAAGTAAAATTTCCCATCCTAAATTAGATAAATAAATTTTTTGACACAATTTAATAATATAATAAAATAATAATTTTTTGAAAATTATTTGTAAATATATTATCTCATCAATAATATAAATTAATAATTATATAAAATTATCAATATATATATATATATGTATATATACACATTATTTTTTGTTAGATTTCATTTCTAATAAATTTTGATATATCAAAAATTTTGAGCATTTTTAAAAATATGATAATCATATTTTTTTAATTGATTCTATAAACTATTAGTTACACCGATTAAATCTTAAAGTTTTAAATATTATTTTGAAAAATTACCAAATTAAAAAATTACTATATAAACTAGAAATTAACAGATTTTTATGATCTCAACATTATTAATTTATAAAGATTTTATTGTTATTGTTTTCATTCATTTCATGTAAGCAACAAAAATAATCTAATGTATCTCAAGAAAGAACTTCACATGTGACAACAAAATTACAAGAATTAAACACAATAATGAAAGTGACAAATTAGTCATCAGAAAGAAAGAAAAACAATTTTGGAGAGTGTTGACAGTTTGTCCGTTAACGCAATCTATCTATTTCCAACAAAAGAAATTTGATGATTTTATTTCTTGTCCTAATTTTTTTTTCATTTTTTTTTTTTTTGCAAAGTTCCAGATTTCTTCACAAACTCCATAGTTATTTAAAAATTCCGATCAAAATTTGTTCAACATAGGATTCTCTATAGGTTGTAAAGAGATGCGGAGTGAACAAAACCGGAACTTTCCTCAACACTAGGTAAGAAAATTTCAACAATTGGAGATGGAATTACATATCTGCAAAACAAAAACATATTAGCTGTGATCCATTAACTAATTATGGTCAAAAAGATAGCATTAGTACTCATAACTCAGAGAAATCTCCTAAAATGTTTTTCGTCTGCTAAGGTGAATATTGGCTGAACAGTTGCCTATTGCATGTGGTCAGCATCAAACAAGGTTAACTATAAAGTACCGACAAAATTATCTCTATGTTTTTGGAGGTCACAAGCCATAATAAAAATAGGGTTGTTTTACAAAACAGTTAAAAATAAAATAACAAAAAAAATTAAGTGTTAAAAATAAAATAACTAAAAAATCAAGTTTAGGGTGGACAAAGACCACTAAATTAAAAGACATATTTAAAATTTAGGACCAAAAATTCTAAATATATTTGAAGGCCAAAAATTCTAAATATATGAACGAATTTAAGTACACTTTTGAATTTCAATTTATTTATGGTGGAATTTTTTGGAGGCTAGTTAAATTCAGTATCAACAATTAAAAAGTTGTGTTATATGTGGCAGATAACAAAAATATCCTTATTATTATACATGGAAATAAGAAATATTTTGGATTAAAAAAGATAACAATCTATACTAATAAAAAGTAGAAACTATAAGCTTCTAAAGGCGTCTACATAAGATTTAAAACCTCCAATTGTGATTAGACATGTCACTAACTAACATTTTTAAAAATTTGCAAAATTTTCTATATTAAGAATTATTTTAAACATCCTATCAGGATTTGACATGTCATTCATTAACATTTTTTAAATTTCCAGAATTTTTTAGAAAAAAGAAAATTTTACATTTATGGAAATAAAAGAACTATGTACAATATCCCACATCGGCTAGAAAATTTTTAGACAATGGTTCAGAACTATTATAAATAAGATTAATATGCTTTCAACAACGAATGAGCAGGAAAACTTGATTTATCAGGCGTCCTAGTTTAATAGTTTTATTCGGTTTGATCCAGTTTTTTGTTTGATCAAACTAAAACTTTAAAAAGTTTCAAAAAATATATTAGAATATTTCAAATTTTTAAAAGTGTAAATATTATAAATATTGAAACTTTTAAAAGTTCTTAGCTTTTAAAAAGTTTTTAAATATTATAATTTTAAAATTTTAAAATTATAATATTTAAAAACTTTTTAAAAGCTAAGAACTTTTAAAAGTTTCAATATTTATAATATTTTAAAATTTTAAAATTATAATATTTAAAAACTTTTTAAAAGCTAAGAACTTTTAAAAGTTTCAATATTTATAATATTTTAAAATTTTAAAATATTATAAATATTGATGTAATACATAAATTATCTTATTTGTCTATGTTTGTGTTTTTTATTTCTTATGAGCTGTAAAATATATTTTTGTGTATGATTTTATAGATGAGTTGATATTCTTTCATTAATTTTTTATTTTTATCTTATTTTTTTATTTTCACCAAGAAACGTTTCTTTTTATCCTAAAATAAGAATCGTTTCTTCCAATCCTTAAGCTTTTGTTTCATTAACAATTAAAAACTATACCTAAGAAATTTACTAAGAAACATCTAAGGATTAATGAGGATAGTCTAAGATCAATTCTCAAAAATGACGTTAACTTTTTGTCACTTCCATCACCAACTAAAGCCCAGGAATTTTATTATTAAGCTATTTAAAACGATAGGATATTCCGATATTGTTACTTAGCCGTGAGTCTTTAAGTACTTCCTTTGTATAAATTTTTTTTCTCTCTTGAGTGTTCGCCCTAGCCGTAAAAAAAAAAAAAAATTCACCGATGGCCGGCGATGGGTGGCTTCTCTTCTTGGTAGTTTCTTGTTTGTCCTTTTATCTATCTCAACCTTTAGCTTCGTCGTCTCCTCCTTGGGGCGGATTGGGGTTGTTCTTAGACGGATCTATTCTCCGGTGGCTCCGTCTCGCTTCTCCGATCAAGGCTTATAGGTCTGAAGTTCCCGATCTGGTTTTCATGTCTCGACAATCAGGTTTCTCGACTCTATTCTCGTTGGATTGGGAATGGCGGTGACTTGTTTGTTTTTCCGGCTGCTCTCGAGGTGGATCTGAAAAGTTTTGCTCTTGGATTTTGTTTGGCTATTCGGTGGTGCTGCTTCGTCTGAGGTTTGTTCACTTACAGTAAGATTCAGTAAGATTCTCTTACAGAGAAGAAACTTAGTTTAGACATTATATAGCCTTAAAAGCTTTTCATATGCTAGCTTTATTGTGAAAATTTCTATTAATTTTGGGTTCTTTTACAAGGTTTAAAACCATATAAATCAAGGTTCTTATACATTGAGGCTTACAAGACTCTCCGTGACAGAGGTCCTTGCCCAGCCAACCATGTTGTGGCTCACCTAAGTGGCGATTTCGCCTTTGTGGTCTTTGATAAATCAACTTCTACTCTGTTTGTAGCCTCTGTAAGTTCTCTTTAAAACCCTCAGAATTCCTTTTTTTGTCTGTAAAGTAGATTTGATTCGGTGGTAATATTCGGTTTTGATTTTGCTGCAAGACCAAGTTGGTAAGGTTCCATTGTATTGGGAAATAACAGCTGATGGGTAAGTGGCATTTGCTGATGATGTTGAGTTGCTAAAAGGTGCTTGTGGCAAGTCTCTTGCTTCTTTCCCTCAAGGTTCGTTTTCCATCACTCTTTTTAAGTTCTAGATTTTGGGGGCATCACAAGCTTAGTTGAAGTGGTTTCGAGTTTTGAATAGTTTGTGCATGTGTGTTGCAGGCTGTTATTACTCGACGGCGTTAGGTGGGCTTAGAAGCTTTGAGAACCCTAAGAACAAGATCACAACCATTCCTGCTAATGAGGAAGAGATTTGGGGGTTTATTCTTATAGGCATCTGGATAATCTAAAATGGTTATATATATCTCCAATGGGAGTGTCTGTCTACGAATGAGTAGAGATTTATTGAGTAAAAGGAAAAAAACTTGCGCTTTATTTGTTTTCTTCTTCCTTCACCCTCGCGATGTTTCGTTATCTCTAATGGCGAAACGAAAAGTCTCGATCTAAATCGTTTGATTGTAGATGAGAATCGAGAAGAAACTCTCTCTAATCCGCTGGTCATCATATGCAATAGGAGTTTGGTTGGTGAAGATCTACAAACGAAGAGACTTTTCAAGCTTCTTCGATGGTCATTGATTCAATCTATCTCTCTCGATGTTCCAATCTCTTTCGAATTGTAAGAACATTGAATTAAAAACTTTGTTATTGGAGGTATATTTTTTACTTTTATCTTACAAAAGTTATTAGCCTTGAATTTGTATTTTTCTTAGTTAAGTAATGTTAACATATTTGTTTACAACTTTACCATTGAAGATGCTCTTACATGTGTAACATGTGTAATAATTGGTTACTTTAAAATATGTCATCCAGTAAAATGTAACAAGTATTAAGAGATTGGGATTTGGGACCGATTTGGGACCAAAGCTTTTCGTACAGTCTTCTCCTCTTTTCTATAATCTATTTCTTCCTCCTAAAATTTAGTAGAATTAACTTACAAAGTAATTCGAAATTTTGACAATGGTTATCAGTTTTAGAAGTAAATCACAACTTAACTCTAACTTTGACCATTAAATCACAATTTAAAGAAGATGTCCATTAATTTTTACCGTAGCTTTAGGATTTTGGGTGTGGTTTGTAAAAATGAAAGACTGATTAGTAGATATTAGTTTGTAAGCTGTAGATTTGTATTTCTACTAGGTTTTGAACCCACGCTACGCGTGAGTTTATCAGATATATTTTGGTGAAAATTATATATGATTGATGACCATTACGAAATATTATTTTATAGAAAACTTTAAATTACTATTAAGATAAAACTTTTATTTTAGATACAAAATTTTTAAAAAATATAAAAATCATTTGTGCTAAAAAATCAAATCTGATCAAAAGAATCATGAATTTAATTGGACATCCAGGCGAAGCAAATCAGACATTCGAACTGGTGACCTTGTATATCATAAACTATTTCTTTGACTATCAGATAAATAAAATATTTTTAAACATATAATATTTAAAAACTTTTTAAAAGCTAAGAACTTTTAAAAGTTTCAATATTTATAATATTTAAACATTTAAAAAATTTAAATATTATAATACTTTTTATCAAATAAAAAACCGGATTAAACCAAATAAAACTTTTAAACTTGGACGCATGATAAATCAAACTTTCATGCTCATTCGTTGTTGGAATCATATTAATCTTATTTATACTGGTTTTGAACTATTGCCTAAAAGTTTTTAAATATTATAATTTTAAAATTTTAATAGTTTAAAATATTATAAATAATGAAACTTTTTAAAAGGTTTAAATATTTTATTTCAAAACCTTTTAAAAGTTTAAAATATTATAAATATTGAAACTTCTAAAAGTCTTAGCTTTTAAAAGGTTTCAAAATATTATAAGTTTTAAATTTTAAAAATTTCTTAGTTTTAAAAAAAATTATAATTTATAAATTTTAAAAGTTTAAAACATAAATATTGAAACTTCTAAAAGTCTTAGCTTTTAAAAAGTTTCAAAATATTATAAGTTTTAAATTTTAAAAATTTCTTAGCTTTTTAAAAAAATATAATTTATAAATTTTTAAATTTTTAAATATTATAATACTTTTTATCAAATAAAAAACCGGATTAAACCGAATAAAACTTTTGAATTTGGACGCATGATAAATCAAACTTTCTTGCTCATTCGTTGTTGGAATCATATTAATCTTATTTGTACTGGTTTTGAACCATTGTCTAAAACTTTTCTACCCGATGTTGGACATTGTACATATTTCTTTTATTTCCATAAATTTAAATTTTTTTCCTTTTTTAAAAAAATTCTGGAAATTTAAAAAATGTTAATGAATGACATGTCAAATCATGATAGGTTGTTTAAAATAATTTTTAATATATAAAATTCTGAAAATTGTAAAAAATGTTAATAAGTGATATGTCAAATCCTGATAGCTTGTTTAAAATCCTATGTGGACGCCTTAAGGAGCTTATAGCTTCTACTTTTATTTAGTATAGATTTATATTTTAAAATAATTATTTTATTATATAAAGCATCATTTTTTTTTGTGATGTGGAAAAAATAGCTTCTATAGCAAAAAAAATGAAAGAAAATGAAAATGGACCATAAATTTGAAAAAAAAAAAAAAAGACTGATTGGTTTAGGTTTGTTGCTGGTTGAGTTTTTTNTTTTTTTTTTTTTTTTTTTGGCATCCTAAAGGCTAAAACCATTACCAATCAAGCCTTTTGGCTGAATCCAAGAATTAAAAAAAAAAAAAAATTGTTTATATTCTTTGTTTTTTCTTGTTGTCAATATTATTGTCTCATATGCTCAAATTTAACCATGTGTTACTCTCTCAAATTAAGAGATCAATTGTAGTACTTAGGGATCGAATCCACAAAAACTCTAGATTCACACAATAGATTTAATAATCTTTTAATTATGCCAAACCAAAATATTAATTTAAATTGCAAGATTAAACAAAAATAAATAAAATAGTTGTAAAATTCAGAAGGATTAAACGCTAGGCCAAGGGAAATTCTCAGGAAATCATGGAAAATCAGATCAATTAATTAAGCAAACATGATTCAACAATTAAGCACCGTTCTTGAACTCTAAACACAATTGTAAAATAAATCAGTTCTGCTGGTCGTTACCATCCAAATCCGCACCATTCGCACCGGCTCTGGCATTGCGTCGATCGACGCCAATGTTGCATCGGTCGATGCCTTCTTGATTGCGTCGATCGATGCCATCGTTGCGTCGCTCGACGCCACGTGCATCTTCCTCAACCACGACGAGTTCTTTGTGAATAACTCGTCCTTCAGCATCAAGTTTTTGGCCTTGCTCGTTGCACACATGACCTTCTTGATTCCTCAAAACTCTAGCCTCATCTGGTCTCAATATGATTAAGTTGACCATCTTTGCTGATTTGGCTGTTTTCTTGTTGTCACGCTCTAGTTATCCTAACTCTTGGTTCGTAAGCTTCACAACTTGACCAGTAGGTTTCTTCTTGGTGTTAGGCTTAGGAGGCATGTACCTGAAACACAAAAGAGAAAAGAAACAAAAGCGTATGAGTAAAATAGAAAAATAAAAATTTAGACAAAATCAAAGACTTTAATCTAATGGTGAATCAAAAGAGTCCCCGACAACGACGCTAAAATTTGATATGCTCAAATTTAACCCTGAGCTACTCTCTCAAATTAAGAGATCAATTGTAGTACTTAGGGATCAAATCCACAAAGACTCTAGATTCACACAATAGATTTAATAATCTTTTAATTATGCTAAACTAAAATATTAATTTAAATTGCAAGATTAAACAGAAAATAAAAGAAAGGATTAAACGCTAGGCCTAGGGAAATTCTCAGGAAATCATGGAAAATCAGATCAATTAATTAAGCAAGCAGGATTCAACAATTAAGCATCGTTCTTGAACTCTATACATAATTGTAAAATAAATCAGTTCTCACTGCAAATATTATCTAAGTTTTAAAACCCGAAAATCCAAACATCTTTGCAAAATTCAAGTTAAAAACCAGCAATAAAATGAAGTTTAGATAAGTTCACAAAATCACTAATTCAAAATCTCTTTGCAAAAAGTAATTTTGCTCACCAAAGGTTTTTGTCAGGAAAATCAATTATATTCTCATATCAATCAATAATCCTAAGATCTAAATTCAGATGACTAATTAAAGATCTAGTATTAAGAACAACCTATGATGAAGAACAAGAAAGATAATAAATCAAAACAATTAATCAATCTAACAATCCATGAAATCCCTAATGAGAAACTCTAAACCTAACAAGCAGATCTACTCAGACATAATCAATGAAAAACAAATCATATTCTGAATAAATTGCATTAAAAGATTAAAAGAAGTAGAAAAGGAGTTTTGAATCTTCTCTGGAAGGAGTCTTGATTCTTCTCTCCAAAAACTCTCTAAAATCTCTCACGGTTTTCTCTCTCAAAAGTTGCAGGAAAAATAAAGCTTAGGTCTAAACATGACTTGGAAATCCTATTTATATTCCTAAAACACGTCCAAGGACTAATGATGCAAATATGAAAAACTTTGGGGCAGCTTTGTAAATCTTCAAAACTTGTGGGAAAACTTCTGATTTCTTCTTTGGCTATGCATCGATCGATACTATCAATTGCATCGTTCGATGCCTTCTCTGAATTCGTCTCCCAACTTTGCAGCTTCAGCCTCAGTGCTTGAATGTATTCCAAATCCTCCTATTTAGCTCCATTATGCTCCCATCCATGCTAAATCCTATAAAGACTCAAAAGACTCTAAAAATACCAAAAAGACTCTATAAATAAGTCTTATATCATGGCTAAAAACACTTAAAAACCATGATATATCAACTCCCTCAGATTAAGCCTTTGCTTGCCCTCAAGCAAAACATAAACTTAGACCTGTGAAAGATGTTTGAAAACGCAGGAACTCATTTTCTTTTTAAAGTAATGCCATGATCATCCAAACGATAATCCATATGCTTA
The DNA here is from genome assembly GCF_000633955.1 of Camelina sativa. NCBI lineage: Eukaryota > Viridiplantae > Streptophyta > Magnoliopsida > Brassicales > Brassicaceae > Camelina > Camelina sativa. The sequence continues at coordinate 15,871,365 of NC_025692.1, read as the reverse complement.
GCAGATAAATCCAAATCGAACCACCATGTACTTCTCCGTTGACTTTCATAGCATCCCAAATTCAAACCAAATTCCACTACTTCCTCCATTAAGCCTTCATCGGTGTGTCTCATCAATTTGATCAATGTCAAGAACCTTCTAGACTCATTCCCGTACTATACCATAACAAGCAAGATATAACTTTTGAAACATGTGGTACTCTTTCTCTCCCCCAGACTTATTCTATCCTTATCTTCCTTTTAGCTTTGCTTTGTTATTTTCTGTTTTTTTTTTTCAAAGGTGTAGGCGAATAATGGGGTCATCAGTAATTTACCTACCCCTCGCTTCCAGACTCTGTGTGATCATTTGACTCAAGAATAGAATAATGAGGTCACATGTAATTTACCTACCTCTCTAAACTGATCAAAATCATCTCATCTTTTTCTCTTTCTCTTTTTTAACAAAGCTCTCAGGATTTTTTTTTTAACTTGAATAAGGGAGAGGAGTACCATTTTCTCTTGTAATCTTACTTGTCAGGTATGAACAAGGAGTCGAGCCCTATGAACATCAATCTCCTTGATGAAGTAAAAAGAAAAGCGCAGAAATTACCTCAGGCTTTTATTGGTTATGTTGGAAATTTGGATGTCTCTGGTTTACTGGTCAGCCATTGGATTTTTCATTAGTCGGATTGTGGATTCAATCTGCAGCATTAATCAACCAAGGCAGTACACTAAAAAGAAAAATCATAGTTCCCAACAAAAATTTTGACTCAATAAAACAATTTTTGGTTTTTTTTTGGACTGACGCTCAAAAACAAAAACGTAGTTAGTAACTGCTTCCCCCAGACTTAAACAACATTGTCCCCAGTGTTATCAAGTAAGAGATTGACGAATAAAATAAAAGAAAAATAAAAATAAATCAAAAGAAAAAGGAAAAAGAAAAACCTACCAGTGGGTTGCCTCCCACTAAGCGCTTGTTTTCAGTCATTAGCTTGACTGTGCCGAATTTCGNAAATCCTCCTATTTAGCTCCATTATGCTCCCATCCATGCTAAATCCTATAAAGACTCAAAAGACTCTAAAAATACCAAAAAGACTCTATAAATAAGTCTTATATCATGGCTAAAAACACTTAAAAACCATGATATATCAACTCCCTCAGATTAAGCCTTTGCTTGCCCTCAAGCAAAACATAAACTTAGACCTGTGAAAGATGTTTGAAAACGCAGGAACTCATTTTCTTTTTAAAGTAATGCCATGATCATCCAAACGATAATCCATATGCTTAGCAGATAAATCCAAATCGAACCACCATGTACTTCTCCGTTGACTTTCATAGCATCCCAAATTCAAACCAAATTCCACTACTTCCTCCATTAAGCCTTCATCGGTGTGTCTCATCAATTTGATCAATGTCAAGAACCTTCTAGACTCATTCCCGTACTATACCATAACAAGCAAGATATAACTTTTGAAACATGTGGTACTCTTTCTCTCCCCCAGACTTATTCTATCCTTATCTTCCTTTTAGCTTTGCTTTGTTATTTTCTGTTTTTTTTTTTCAAAGGTGTAGGCGAATAATGGGGTCATCAGTAATTTACCTACCCCTCGCTTCCAGACTCTGTGTGATCATTTGACTCAAGAATAGAATAATGAGGTCACATGTAATTTACCTACCTCTCTAAACTGATCAAAATCATCTCATCTTTTTCTCTTTCTCTTTTTTAACAAAGCTCTCAGGATTTTTTTTTTAACTTGAATAAGGGAGAGGAGTACCATTTTCTCTTGTAATCTTACTTGTCAGGTATGAACAAGGAGTCGAGCCCTATGAACATCAATCTCCTTGATGAAGTAAAAAGAAAAGCGCAGAAATTACCTCAGGCTTTTATTGGTTATGTTGGAAATTTGGATGTCTCTGGTTTACTGGTCAGCCATTGGATTTTTCATTAGTCGGATTGTGGATTCAATCTGCAGCATTAATCAACCAAGGCAGTACACTAAAAAGAAAAATCATAGTTCCCAACAAAAATTTTGACTCAATAAAACAATTTTTGGTTTTTTTTTGGACTGACGCTCAAAAACAAAAACGTAGTTAGTAACTGCTTCCCCCAGACTTAAACAACATTGTCCCCAGTGTTATCAAGTAAGAGATTGACGAATAAAATAAAAGAAAAATAAAAATAAATCAAAAGAAAAAGGAAAAAGAAAAACCTACCAGTGGGTTGCCTCCCACTAAGCGCTTGTTTTCAGTCATTAGCTTGACTGTGCCGAATTTCGGGCATCCGGTGGATCGGAACATGGCAGTGAATGCTTCCGAGAGAATGTCCTCTTCATCGAAGGGGGTGTGTAGGCAGTAGGTACATGAGATCTGTCAAGGATGTGAGGATCATGAACAGGGCGGGACTGAGGTATGGGTGGCTTTCTTTTAAGTCCTGCAAAATTATCAACAGAAGAAACAAGCGCTCTGCGATAATCTCGTGGCTTGGTTAACTGCAAAACAGTTTTTATACCTTTGAAATTCTTATTGATGATAAGAGAAGGTTTGGGTGAATAAGATGCATACCTTGGCCTTACCTGTGGGTTCTTAACTGTGGAATGGTGAGATTTCAGCTTTACAACCGGTCTAGGACTTGCAGCTAAGGAATCAACTCAAGAATCTTCGGTTTTGGACAAGTCCGGACGTTCTCGTGGAGGTGTGTCGATCGATGCAATAGCTGCATCGATTTCATCGATCGATCCTGAGCCTGCAACTCGTGTTTCTTCAACGATTCTGCAATTAACCTCTGAAATCCGTGTTTCCAATACAAAAACTTCATCTACCAGCGACTTGTCATAGATCAGAACCTCATCATGATCTGNTACACTAAAAAGAAAAATCATAGTTCCCAACAAAAATTTTGACTCAATAAAACAATTTTTGGTTTTTTTTTGGACTGACGCTCAAAAACAAAAACGTAGTTAGTAACTGCTTCCCCCAGACTTAAACAACATTGTCCCCAGTGTTATCAAGTAAGAGATTGACGAATAAAATAAAAGAAAAATAAAAATAAATCAAAAGAAAAAGGAAAAAGAAAAACCTACCAGTGGGTTGCCTCCCACTAAGCGCTTGTTTTCAGTCATTAGCTTGACTGTGCCGAATTTCGGGCATCCGGTGGATCGGAACATGGCAGTGAATGCTTCCGAGAGAATGTCCTCTTCATCGAAGGGGGTGTGTAGGCAGTAGGTACATGAGATCTGTCAAGGATGTGAGGATCATGAACAGGGCGGGACTGAGGTATGGGTGGCTTTCTTTTAAGTCCTGCAAAATTATCAACAGAAGAAACAAGCGCTCTGCGATAATCTCGTGGCTTGGTTAACTGCAAAACAGTTTTTATACCTTTGAAATTCTTATTGATGATAAGAGAAGGTTTGGGTGAATAAGATGCATACCTTGGCCTTACCTGTGGGTTCTTAACTGTGGAATGGTGAGATTTCAGCTTTACAACCGGTCTAGGACTTGCAGCTAAGGAATCAACTCAAGAATCTTCGGTTTTGGACAAGTCCGGACGTTCTCGTGGAGGTGTGTCGATCGATGCAATAGCTGCATCGATTTCATCGATCGATCCTGAGCCTGCAACTCGTGTTTCTTCAACGATTCTGCAATTAACCTCTGAAATCCGTGTTTCCAATACAAAAACTTCATCTACCAGCGACTTGTCATAGATCAGAACCTCATCATGATCTGTAGTACTGATTAGATGATCTCCACTCCAATCTTCAAGCTTAACAGCTTGCTTACTCACTTTCTCAACAGGTTCCAATTCTTTGACATACCCAACAGTAATGTCTCCATGAAGCTCTATGAGCGGATCATCATCATAAGCAATCTCCATAGAAAAGGTTTGACCATCAATAGTGGGAGCTCTTCTCAGCTTGTCCATCTCAAAGTTCATAACCAAATCTTCCACATTCAGAGCTATGTGTCCCTTCTTAACATCAATGATGACACCAGCTGTAGCCAAAAATGACCGTCCCAAGATAAGAGGATCACTAGGCTCTTTGTTATATTCTAGCACCACAAAGTCAGTGGGAATCATGCAATCTCCAATCCTGATTGGAATATCCTCTAAGACACCTTCAGAAATCCTTCTAGATCGATCAGCTAAGATAAGAGAGATCTTAGTTGGCTTAAAATCTGTCATCCCAAGTCTCACAGCAACAGAATGTGGCATTAAGTTGATACTAGAACCAAGATCACAAAGAGAATGAGGAAACCTTCCTGTGGAGATAGAGCAATCTAACACAAAACTTCCATGATCTGGTAACTTCTCTACAATTCTACTTTGGATCACTGCACTTACTTCCTTAGAGACAACCACCTCCTGCTTCTTTTCCTTCTTCTTCTTTTGTAGAGGCTGCTTCAACAAAATTGCACTGACATCTTTTGTAAGCACTGCTCCTTCCTCAGGACTCAAACCATTGGTGACCATCTTCTTCACATACCGCTTAATCTCAGGAGAAAACTTCACTACATCAATCAAAGGCATCTCAATCATTACCTTATCCATCATAGCCTTGCATCTAGCTTCTTTAAGCTCCTGCTTAGACCTCCGAGGCTTAGGAAAATGGACCTTAGGCTTATAAGCTTTTTCTGAATCGATTTGTGGATTTAGAACAGGAACTGAAGCTGTTTGTAGGGGGTATCGATCGATACTGATAGAGCATCGATTGATGCTCTCGTTCTGGAGTGAGTTTGCCTTGATGGATGGTGACTGCATCGATTGATGCATTGTGATGGCGTCGATCGATGCTGGCTCCACTAACGTATCTTTGTCTCCTTCCTTCACCAAAATCGCATTACAAGCAAGCTTAGGGTTCGACTTTGTTCTTCTAGAAAGAAGTTCCTCTTGTATTTTAACAGAACCACCAGTCTGAATCACTTGATTTTCTAGCTTCTTAACATGAGTGTTTAATGCATCGAATTTCCCAGTCAGCTCAGTGTATACAGAATCAATCTTCCCATTGAAGTCTATTGTTAACTTCTACCTTCCAAAATCTGTCCAATCATTGATTCCATCTTGCTCTCTGAATTGGGTGGAGGGAGGGGTTGGTAAGAAGAAGAACCATAAGTCCTTGTAAAGCCTCTGTTCTGTTGTTGCTCCTGGTAATCCGGCTTAGGAGTGTAGCCTAAAAAGTTCCCACTATAAGGCATGTTGCCTTGCTGATTGCCAAATTTCTGTGCCTGATACCCAGCTCCATACACATAGTTGACATCTTCTTCTATAGTCTCTGGCTTTGGCTCAAAAATCTCAACATCTTCAGCAAAATGGACAGACTTCTTTCCCACAATAAGATTGTGCATTGTATCCAACTTAGCATTCATCGTAGCAAACTGATTTGAAGCATGGCTTTCATGTGCTCTTTTCCGCTCTTAGTCCGCATTCTTAGTGTTGTTGCTTGATGCTAGCCTTTCAATCAACTGTTCCGCTTCATCTGGGTATCTTGTCATGAAGTTCCTATCACTAGCTGCATCCAAAGCCATCTGATGCCTCCAGTCAATACCGCTGAAAAAGATGCTAATCAACTGCACTTCTGAGAACCCATGATGCGGACAGTCTCTCTGGTATGCTTTGAACCTTACCCAAACAGCTTTGTAAGATTCAGCAGGTCCTTGTCTAAAGGTGGAGAGCTTAATCCGCAGCTCATCAGACATCGCATCATCATAAAAGTAGTTGAGGAAAGCTACCTTGATGTCATTCCAGGTCTTCAGAGATCCTGGTTTCAGCTGCCTTAGCCAATGGGAAGCTTCCCCAGCAAGGGAGTAGGGGAAAGGTTTGCAGTAGAGATAGTCCTCTGTGACTCCATTCGCCTTGATGCTTGTGATTATATCCTCAAAGTGCTCAATGTGGTCTAGAGGCTTCTGATGGGGCAAATTTTGGAATGGCCTTTGTCCAACAAGAGCAAAGTAGGCAGGCTTTAACTCAAAATCATTCCTTGGGAATGGAGGAAGGACAATTGCGGAGCGGTTCTCGTAGAACAAGTCTGGTCTGTTGAAGTCTGCAAGAGTCTTGACAAGCTCTCCATTGTTATCCTGTCTGCCCTGAAGGTTCTGCTGGTCGTTACCATCCAAATCCGCACCATTCGCACCGGCTCTGGCATTGCGTCGATCGACGCCAATGTTGCATCGGTCGATGCCTTCTTGATTGCGTCGATCGATGCCATCGTTGCGTCGCTCGACGCCACGTGCATCTTCCTCAACCACGACGAGTTCTTTGTGAATAACTCGTCCTTCAGCATCAAGTTTTTGGCCTTGCTCGTTGCACACATGACCTTCTTGATTCCTCAAAACTCTAGCCTCATCTGGTCTCAATATGATTAAGTTGACCATCTTTGCTGATTTGGCTGTTTTCTTGTTGTCACGCTCTAGTTGTCCTAACTCTTGGTTCGTAAGCTTCACAACTTGACCAGTAGGTTTCTTCTTGGTGTTAGGCTTAGGAGGCATGTACCTGAAACACAAAAGAGAAAAGAAACAAAAGCGTATGAGTAAAATAGAAAAATAAAAATTTAGACAAAATCAAAGACTTTAATCTAATGGTGAATCAAAAGAGTCCCCGACAACGACGCCAAAATTTGATATGCTCAAATTTAACCCTGAGCTACTCTCTCAAATTAAGAGATCAATTGTAGTACTTAGGGATCAAATCCACAAAGACTCTAGATTCACACAATAGATTTAATAATCTTTTAATTATGCTAAACTAAAATATTAATTTAAATTGCAAGATTAAACAGAAAATAAAAGAAAGGATTAAACGCTAGGCCTAGGGAAATTCTCAGGAAATCATGGAAAATCAGATCAATTAATTAAGCAAGCAGGATTCAACAATTAAGCATCGTTCTTGAACTCTATACATAATTGTAAAATAAATCAGTTCTCACTGCAAATATTATCTAAGTTTTAAAACCCGAAAATCCAAATATCTTTGCAAAATTCAAGTTAAAAACCAGCAATAAAATGAAGTTTAGATAAGTTCACAAAATCACTAATTCAAATCTCTTTGCAAAACGTAATTTTGCTCACCAAAGGTTTTTGTCAGAAAAATCAATTATATTCTCATATCAATCAATAATCCTAAGATCTAAATTCAGATGACTAATTAAAGATCTAGTATTAAGAACAACCTATGATGAAGAACAAGAAAGATAATAAATCAAAACAATTAATCAATCTAACAATCCATGAAATCCCTAATGAGAAACTCTAAACCTAACAAGCAGATCTACTCAGACATAATCAATGAAAAACAAATCATATTCTGAATAAATTGCATTAAAAGATTAAAAGAAGTAGAAAAGGAGTTTTGAATCTTCTCTGGAAGGAGTCTTGATTCTTCTCTCCAAAAACTCTCTAAAATCTCTCACGGTTTTCTCTCTCAAAAGTTGCAGGAAAAATAAAGCTTAGGTCTAAACATGACTTGGAAATCCTATTTATATTCCTAAAACACGTCCAAGGACTAATGATGCAAATATGAAAAACTTTGGGGCAGCTTTGTAAATCTTCAAAACTTGTGGGAAAACTTCCGATTTCTTCTTTGGCTATGCATCGATCGATACTATCAATTGCATCGTTCGATGCCTTCTCTGAATTCGTCTCCCAACTTTGCAGCTTCAGCCTCAATGCTTGAATGTATTCCAAATCCTCCTATTTAGCTCCATTATGCTCTCATCCATGCTAAATCCTATTAAGACTCAAAAGACTCTAAAAATACCAAAAAACTCTATAAATAAGACTTATATCATGGCTAAAAACACCTAAAAACCATGATATATCATTGTCTAAAGACCAAATTATATGCTTCTTTTTTTAAAAGAAATTCAAACTCGGATTTGTTGAGAATGACAACAATGGTGAGTTGCTTTTTCGTATATATTCTTTGTAAACGGCTGTTTATGTTTTGATCTAGTTACTTCCAGTTGTTGTGGCAGGGGTGTGGAAACTGAAGCACATTCACTCATGGCAGCGACAATTAACAGGTCCTTTGCATATTTTTTGCTGCGAAAGAAATAGACCCGAGGAGTGAAAATGAGCTTGAATACCCAGGAAGTAGTGCATCTGACCAAGATCTTTCATGCGAAATCCATGTTAATGGCTGCAAGGAAGGTGGTCACTGTGATTGAAGAGTTGCCGGTAATTAGCATGTCATCCACATAGGATAGCAGTATAATGACTGCTCCATCTATTCGGTAAACAAAGAGTGACGAATCAGGGATGCTACAGGTAAAAACGAACACCAATAGATAATTACTGAATTTATCAAACCAGGCTCGTGGAGCTTGCTTTAATCTGTATAGTGATATGTGCAGGTGACACACATAATCAGGTTTATCAAGATAAAAAAAAACCAGCTGACTGCTTCATGTAGACTGCATTTGCTTGGAGAAATGCATTTTGAACGTCCATTTGCTTGATATCCCATTGCATTTTGGTGGCTAGATCTAGTACAGCCCTAACAGTGGTTGTGCGAACTACTGGACTGTAGGTCTCCAGGTAATCAATGCCTTCTTCTTGATTAAATCCTTGAGCTACCAACCTAGCCTTGAGTTTCCGTAGAGATCCATCGGCATTCAATTTTGTCCTGAACACCCACTTACTGCCTAACACATTCATGTCAGGTTCAGGAGGAATCAGAAACCAAGTGTTAGCTGCCTTGCAATTACCCATTTCTTCACCCATTGCTCCATTCCAACCACGGTGTTTAAGAGCTTCAGCAATTGTTTTTCGTTCAGGATAGGATACTTTATGTGATAATAGAGCATATCTGGGATTTGTTTTTCTTATCTCATCTTTTAATCTTGTTGTCATTCCATGATTAGACTGACCTTGATTGACCGGTTTTACTTGTGATGTTGCTGCAGAATCGTGAGGAGACTGAACTGAGGGGACCGAGGACACCAGACTGGAAGCAGGTGAGTCTTGAACTGAGGATGTTGAGCTTGAAAAGAGGATCCTCCATGTAAGTTCCCTTGTGTGTACAAACCTTTATTGTGTCTTCCCTTTGTTAACAACCCTCGAGTTGCCTTATCATAAATACGTAAATCATCACAGCCAAATTGAAAACCACAAGGATAATCTGTAGTAAGCTTTGACACAGATAATAAAGATTTAGCATGCTAGGACAAACGAGAACATCATAAAGAGGTAAGTTACCAGAGGTTGAGGGAAGACTTGCTGAACCGGTGTGAGTTATAGGTAAGAAGCTTCCATCTCCCATCATTACTGACTCATTTCCTTCGTATACTTGAGCTTGTTGCAGATGATGTGGAGAGTTGGTCACGTGAGAAGTCGCACCAGTGTCTGACACCCACTCACTCCCATTTTGATTTGTGACATCAGTAATCCGGAGAGCAGCTAAGGCCTGAGGAACACTTTCAAACTGGTAGCTGTTGTCAAACCGATGCCAACACTTAGAAGCTGGATGACCTGATTTACCACAGATCTGACAAACAACCTTGTTGTTTCCACCAGGTACTTGTGAAATTTGCTGATGAAAACCTCTTCCTTTTGTTGAAAAATTGTTTCTGCCATGATTGCTTCCATAACGAGGATTTCCTCTTCCTCTGTTGTTGTTATTGTAGTAATCAGAGGAACCAGTGCTGATCGTGTTAAAAGCCATGTGTGGAGACACTTCAGAACCATTATTGTAGGTGGCAAGCCGATTAGAATAATTGGTAAGCCTTGAAATCACTGCATCCAAGGTCAAAGAGGGCTGAGTATCCATAGAACCTTCTACAGAGGTTTTGATAGGTTCATATTCCCTACCTAAACCTTTAAGAGCAGCAAAGATCTTCATTTGTTTACTAACCGGACTACCTATAAAGGCAAGTTGTTCACAGACTATTTTTATCTCTCTAAGGTACTCATCCATCGACTTATCTAACTTCTCAACAGTTTGTAGTTTGTGTTGTAGCTCAAAGAGTCGAGAAGCTGATACCTTGTTGAAGTGTGGGCTAACGCAGACCAGAGATCTTAAGCGGTGGTGGTATGACAACGTCACGCAGGATATCTTCAGAGAGAGATCCTAGTAGCCAAGCACGGACAACCTGATCTGCTCGATGCCATGCGAGGAAGTCAGGATTTGGAACATGTGTGACTTAACCATCAATAGCAGGAACCGGGATAGATGCAAGAGGTTGTGTGAAGGCACCATTGACAAAACCCAGGAGATTCTGACCAGAGAGAAAAGACTCAAACTGTGTCTTCTAGAGGAGATAGTTCTTCTCTGTCAGCTGGACAGTGACACAGTTAGAGATATGAAGAGTAGGAGGAGAATAGAGTTGGATAGCTTGATCCATGGCTCTGATACCATAAAGAAGTGAACTCAGCAGCTCTTTAAGGTAAAAACATTTCTCTTCTTATTTCCTTGAATTAGGTTTGTTACATCATTTGCCTTTTATAGGCATTATATCTTTAGGGGTTTTCCCATGACAGCTCACTAATCTTATCATGTCTCACATGAGTCCAGACACTCAAATCTGTTTCTGAGTGTTATTGGATCCGTACATTCAACCTTAACCTTTGCTTTATTGACTCTGATTTCGTCTCCTTGTGCAGGTGGAACTAGCCGTTGAGAGGTTAAAGGATAAGCTGGAGAACAAGGCTTTACTTCTCTGTTGGGCTTCGTTGCATCCTTATTGGGTTTGTTAACGGGCCTCAGTGAGATGGTGTCCATTAGCTTATTTCCTTCTTCAGTCCAAGCCATCTCTTTGACTTCCTCTTTCATCGTTTCTTGTTTGCGACTCTGAGATCGAATCTGAGATCTTGGAGCTTGAGCTGAAGAGGATGCTTCAGAGGCCTTGATCAGGGGGAATGGAGCCGAAGCAGTTGTGTTATTGCTAATAGACACACCCTATCAATGTAAGTCTGAATCTTCAGCAAGAGCGTTGTTATCCAGAGCTGGTAGTCGAACTTGTTCATCCTCCTCAAATAGGGACTGTTCCTAGGTTCAGATCTAGCGCCATTTGAAGTGATATGCTTCATCTTGAATGTAGTGATGGTTGCTGGACAAAAGCACTAAGAGCAAAAATGTACCAGAATTGCAGAGAGAATATGTAAAGAAGACTGCGTGTGAAAAGCTTGCCAATACGGAGTAGAAAAGAAGGCCTATAATAGGAGGTAAAGATGACATTTGAAGAACGAAGGAACATAAAAACTCAACAGATATGTTGGAAGAGTTGAAACAACATCTCTTTGTCCACCAGGTACAAAGCAATTTCCTGTTTTAGGAGTGTTTTGGTAGGTGAAATTCATCTTGATTTGAAATAATGTCTTCTTTTAGCCATCTCGGAAACTGTGTCTAGGAGTACCTACTAACCTTTCTATTTTTTCTGGCTATATATGTTTCTTTTTAGAGGGAATTCAAACTCGGATTTGATGAGAATGACAACAATGGTAAGTAACAGTAGTTTACTTACTCTTTCGTATATATTTTTCGTAAATAATATATATTTAAATTATAAATTTTTGTTTTAGAAAAAAAAAATTATAAATTTCAAAAATCTATACTCTAAATCATAAAACTAAACTTGAATCCAAAAAATTAATGTTAAGCTTTAAAAACTATAGGTTTAAAATCTCTAAACCATAAAATATGGGATTTTCTCACTTTTTAAAACAATTAGCATATTATTTAATGTTTATTATTTGTTGAGAAACTTGGTAGAGAGAGTAGAAGAAACTAGAAAGTAGAGATTATGGATGGATGCGCTTAATTATACCAAATTTAGACTTTTAATGTTTTTGTTTTTTCTTGGGCCACCAATTATTATGATTCTTTAAAAATGTCTCTTCTCTTGTAATCGTAACAACTTCACCTGTTTTTATATTTTCTTCTCTCTTTTCTCCTATCATCACTCACTCACTCTCCCTCATCCTTTAACCGGAAAAATCCATCCACAACAATGGCCACCACCACTCAAATCCGAATCGGAGTAATGGGTTGCGCCGAAATCGCTAGAAAAGTCTCCCGAGCCATCCACCTCGCTCCCAACGCCACAATCGCCGCCGTAGCAAGCCGTTCTTTAGAAAAGGCCAAATCTTTCGCCACCGCCAACAACTACCCTGAATCAACCAAGATCCACGGCTCTTACGAATCGGTTCTCAAAGATCCAGAGGTCGATGCTCTCTACGTTCCTCTCCCCACTAGTCTCCACGTTGAGTGGGCTATACGAGCTGCCGAGAAAGGGAAACATATACTCTTGGAGAAGCCTGTTGCTATGAACGTAGCTGAGTTTGATAAGATCGTTGCTGCTTGTGAAGCCAATGGTGTTCAGATTATGGATGGTACTATGTGGGTTCATAATCCTAGAACTGCTAAGCTTAAGGAGTTTTTGTCTGATTCAGAACGTTTTGGTCAGCTTAAAACTGTAAGCTAACTCTTTGATTTTTTCAGTAAATTCGAAATGTTTGTGATGTTGAAATTGGATTGGAGTTTTGTGGGTTTCTTTAAAGTTGATAGCTTTGGCTCTCTCAGATTAGGCTTATAGAGTAGAAGATGTCCTCAGTCTTTAGGTTTGATCTGGCTTGTTTATGTTTTTGTTGTGATGTTGAAATTGGATTGGAATTGATTGAATTTTTATGGGTTTCTTTAAAGTCAATATCTTTGGTTCTCTTAGAGTAGCTTTATAGAGTAGATATATGCAGTCTCTAGGTTTGATCTGGCTTTGTGTATGTTTATATAGTAAACAACATAATTAGTTTGGTTCTTTTTTTAGTTTCTTGAAGTTTCTTGAAAGTCTTATTTCTACTTGATGTTTGAGTCTGTAGGTTCAGAGTTGTTTCTCATTTGCTGGAGATGAAGATTTCCTCAAAAACGATATCCGTGTGAAACCGGGTCTTGACGGGCTTGGTGCGCTAGGAGATGCTGGATGGTACGCGATCCGAGCAGCCCTTTTAGCCAACAACTTTGATCTACCGAACACTGTCACGGCTTTTCCCGGTGCTGTGCTAAACGAGGCAGGAGTGATTCTTTCCTGTGGAGCATCTCTGACATGGGAGGATGGGCGAACGGCAACCATATACTGTTCCTTTTTGGAAAACCTGACAATGGAGATAACTGCTATTGGAACGAATGGCACACTTCGTGTTCATGACTTCATTATCCCGTATAAGGAGACAGAGGCGTCGTTCACCACGAGCACTAAAGCTTGGTTTAATGATCTTGTGACTGCGTGGGTTAGTCCCCCTAGTGAGCACACGGTTAAGACAGAGCTTCCACAGGAGGCATGTATGGTGAGAGAGTTTGCCCGATTGGTTGGAGAAATCAAGAACAATGGTGCAAAGCCTGATGGGTACTGGCCTAGTATTAGCCGAAAGACACAACTAGTGGTTGATGCTGTTAAAGAGTCTCTTGACAAAAACTGTGAACAGATTAGTCTCTCTGGTCGTTGAAGGAAAGAGCTCAAATTTAGAAATGTTGTCATGAGTTCTCTCCTCTCTCTCTCTCTCTATTTTTTCAATCTTCGATCATCCGTTAAACTTTTATTACCCATGTGTTCGGTCTTCTGCTGCGTCCGCCTGTAGCCGTATGGTTGTATGTATGTCATTCCTAATAAAAATGTAAAATTAGTTATTCGTACTCAATTTATAAATTTTCGATTACATCTTAAATGTTGGTAACTGTAAATCACATGAAGATGCACGACTAGTCTCTGCGGCCAAACTACTATTTTATGTGTTTACATTTGCAAGTACATTTTCGTTTCTGAACAGGTCTTCAAATCTTTTCAGACAAGTCCACCTTTGAAGTCATATCGCCGACCGTTGGACCAATGTAAAATTTTTTAATATTATTTGGGTTTGGTTCAGTATAGAAATTTCTATACCACTCAGGTTATATAATAAGATTTCAGCTTAGGAACGTTCTTAAGAAGATATCTATTGTGCAGTTGCTTGACTAGCGTTGGGTTGAGTTGAGGCAAAAGTAGTCTGGTTAACGACAGTTGAAAATTTAGGTAACCAAGTAACCAAACCGAACTAAACCCAAATAATTTTAGACAACTTGGCTAATAATTAGAACCATATGTAGAACAAAATCTGAATATTATAAAGATAAAAAAAAAATTAAAAGCGTTTGGAACACAGAAATATCTTTTTTTAAAGGATAACTCAGGTAAAGGCAGAATATTTGGTCGCAGAAACAACTTTAAATTCGATCTCAACATTCAAAGTGTCTTTCTTGCCCAAGTAACACTTTCGAAGTTCAGCTATAGACACGAAGCGATTCCAACCATAACCTTGGCCTGGTCTATAAAACCACCAGTTAACTACAACAAAATAGAATATGTAAAGTTAATCGAGAATCACAAACACCAAATATATCTCGTTAGCTAGGAAATAATATAAAGTAAGTCGTGTTCTAACATACGATTGTATATCAAGTGATTGGATCCACGTGGGTCTTCAACTTTCACAACTGCTTGCACGTAAATATTTTCATCTTCCTTCAACTTTTCACCATCAGCTAAATACAGAAAAATGGATAACCATTGATACACATCCCACATCGGTGGGATATAGGAATAATCAATGCCATATAAAGCACCACTGGTCCCCCCACTCATAAGCTAACTTTTGTGATGGGTTCTATCTTTGGGTTTTATTAGCTTGGTATAAGGTCCAATATGGACTAAAGTGGTATTTAAGTGTAACAAATGGTATCAGAGTAGTCCGATTAGTTGATACGTTTTGTATTTGTAAAACCTTAGAACAGAACAAACGACAATGATAAGAACTACTCTTTGATAAAAGACAACGGTTACAACCAAGAGAAATGTTTGATGGAGTCTCTTCCCTCCCCCTTACAATGTTTCACCCAAAAGATCGTTCCCAACAACCCTCACCCACCTATTACATAAGTACTACTCTTGAGCCCCTTGTCCCCACACAAAAGATCCGTTACAGCCTTCTGCAGAAAGATAGTGACTCTTATTCTTTACTTTAGATAAACTCTCTGTTCAAGGCCCACTACATCTTCTTGGAGCTACTGGATCCATTGTGATGGACTACTAGCCACTTGGGCTTTGCTTCTTCTTCCTTCGGTACTGGTAGAGTATGGGAGGATGTGTAGTCTCAAACGTATCATTACCGCCCCCTTTGAAATTCACCTTGTCCTCAAGGTCAAATCCTGGAAACTGTCCTTTCATCGAACTGACCCATTCCCACGAGCACTCATAATCTGGTAACCCCCTCCATTTGATCAGAACCTCAGCCTGCCCTGAAACAGGGTTCTTACGATGATCCAGCACTGCTTCGGGTTCAGCCTCTAGCACCCCATCCTCAGTTAACTGGACTGGCACGGTTGTAGCAACCACCTGATCCCCGATAGCCTTCTTGAGTTGGGAAACATGAAAGGTTGGGTGTATTTTTGCTTCCTCCGGCAGTTTCAGGCGATATGCTACTTTCCCCACTCTTGCCTCCACCCGATAGGGGCCATAAAACCGTGCAGCCAGCTTCTCATTGATCCTTCTAGCCAGTGAACGACGGCGGAAAGGACGCATCTTGAGATAGACTTGGTCCCCTACCTCGAAGTCGACCTCTGTGTGATGCTCATCTGCTCTCTTCTTCATGCGTTGTTGAGCTTTATGAAGGTGTTCCTTGATCAGACTCAACACTGCATCACACTCCAGCAGCTGCGATTCCAGGTCAGCATTGGAGGTGGATCCGTTCTCATATCTGACCAAGGTTGGTGGTTCTCTTCCATACACCGCCTGGAACGGAGTCATCTTAATGGTTGAGTGGTAAGAGGAGTTGTAGTAGAGCTCCGCCCAAGACAGGAATTTCGCCCAGGTCCGAGGTTGTTCTCCTGCAAAACAGCGTAAGTAGGTTTCCAACCCTCTGTTTGTGACCTCAGTTTGCCCATCCGATTGAGGGTGATAAGCGGTACTGAAGCACAAGTTAGTTCCTGCCAAGCGAAACAATTCCTTCCAGAACTGGCTGGTGAAGACCTTGTCCCGATCCGACACAATGGACTTAGGGAAACCATGTAACCGCAGGACCTCTTGGATGAACAAGTTAGCCACGTCTGTCGCAGTGAATGGATGCTTAATCAACAGGAAATGAGCATACTTAGATAACCGATCCACCACCACCAGTATGGCGTTGTTGCCCCTTTACTTAGGCAACCCCTCTATAAAGTCCATGGATATGTCTTCCCATACCTTCTCAGGGATTGGTAGAGGCTGAAGAAGCCCATTCGGAGCCAAGGTAGAGTACTTGTAGCGCTGACACAACTGACAAGCCGCTACATGTTTCCTTATGTCAGTCATCATACCCTCCCAGAAAAACAACTCTCCTATCCGCTTTTGTGTTTTCAACACTCCACCATGTCCGCCAAGCTTCCCATCATGGAATTCTCTCATGATCAGTCCAGTAAGAGCCGAAGACTTAGATATCACCAGCTTCCCTTGTCGTAACAGTCTCCCCTGAACCAGAGAGTAATCAGGGTAGGATTCCCCACCTGCTCGAAGATCACTGATGATGTTCTGGAGCTCAAGATCCTTATCGATCTCCGCACAGATTTCTTCTAGTTGTATGGCTGCGGGAACTGAGAGAGCAAACAGCTCCAGCAAGACCTCTTTCCGTGATAAGGCATCAACGGCTTTGTTTTCCAACCCAGGTTTGTAATGAATGTCAAAGTCGAACCCCAAAAGCTTTGTCAACCACCGCTGGTACTCCAAATTGATCTCTCGCTGCTCCAACAGAAATTTGAGACTTTTTTGATCTGTCCTAACCAAAAACTTCCTCCCTAACAAGTAGTGTCGCCATTTCTGAATGGCAAATACAATGGCCATGAGCTCCCTTTCATAGATGGACTTCAGTTTCTGTCTATCGGTCAGTGTTTGACTGTAGTAAGCAATGGGTTTGCCCTTCTGCATCAACACTGCCCCCAACCCTGTTCCTGAAGCATCAGACTCCACCACAAATACTTCTTTGAAATCAGGCAAGGCCAATACCGATACCGTGGTCATAGCAGTTTTGAGCTTGTTGAAGGCGTCCTCCCTCTGCTCATTCCACTCAAACTGGTCCTTTTTAAGTAACTCAGTAAGTGGTCTAGCAATGTCTCCATACCCCTTAACAAACTTCCTGTAATAACCGGTAAGCCCTAGAAAACCTCTCAGTGCCTTCACGTTCGTTGGTGCTTCCCATTCCACCATGGCACTAATCTTGCTAGGATCCGCTGCAACTCCCTCCGATGAGATCACATGACCCAGGTAAGCAATTTGCTCACTCCCGAATTGACACTTCTTCTGATTTGCGTAAAGCTTGTGATGTTGAAGGAGGTTAAGGACTTCCCTGAGCTGAACCTGGTGCTCTTTTCTTGAACGACTGTACACCAGTATATCATCGAAGAATACTAAGACAAACTTGCGCAAGTAGGGACGGAACACATCATTCATAAGGGATTGAAATGTCGCCGGAGCATTGGTGAGCCCAAAGGGCATTACCAGGAATTCGTAGTGCCCATCATGAGACCTGAATGCCGTTTTTGGGACGTCCTCTGCTTTGACTAGGATCTGGTGGTAACCTGATCGCAAATCAAACTTCGAGAAGACTTTGGCTCCATGTAGCTCGTCTAGCAACTGGTCTATCATCGGTATTGGATAGCTATCCGGTATGGTAGCTTGATTGAGGGATCGGTAATCAACACAAAACCTCCAGCTGTCGTCCTTCTTCTTAACCAACAACACCGGGCTGGAAAACGGACTACCGCTCTCCCTGATGATTCCTGCCGCCAACATCACTGCTATCTGCCTCTCAATCTCCTCTTTCTAAGCATGTGGGTAGCGGAAGGGCCTCACATTCACCGGCTCCGCTCCCGGTTTGAGGGTGATGGCGTGTTCCTTTCCCCGCGACGGTGGCAAGCCTTGTGGTTCTGAGAACACCAACGCATACTCCTCTAACAGCTCACGGAACTCTGCTGGAGTCATGTCATCTCCCTCTCTAGACTCTTTTTGCCAATCTGCATATTCTATAAAGAACCCATCTCCCTCCTATTGTACTGTTTTCCACAGAGCCTTGAGTGAGATCGACGAGTTCCTCAAGCTGTGATCCCCATATAACGTCACCCATCCACCCTCCACAGGGAACCCCATTCGTTGCTCCTTCCAGTTTACCTTCATATCTCCCAAGGTTTCTAGCCACTGCATTCCCAATATCACGTTAGCTTCCCCCAATTCTAGCGGTAAGAAGCTAGTCACGATCTTATATCCTGGAAGCTGCAATTCGACATTCTGACACACTCCTCTTCCTCTAACCACCAATCCTGTTCCCATTCTAACCCCATACCCCATCGTTCCCCTGGTCTCTATTCCCAAATGCTGAGCCAAGGTCCTTGATATGAAGTTGTGGGTAGCTCCGCTATCTATCATCACCACCACTTCTGCTCCGAGGACTCTTCCTCTCAACTTCATGGTTCTGGGAGATGATATTCTGACCGCTGAGTGAATAGACAGAGCAGCGAACTCCGGCCCTTCGACCTTCGTTTCTGCAGAGTCATCCTCTTCCGCGTTTTCTTCCTCCTCTATGTCATCTACAGTATCCACCAGAACCTGAAGCCCCTTCAATCTACAACGGTGACCCGCGTGATACCTCTCATCACACCGGAAACACAACCCCTTAGCCCGGCGTTCATTAGTTTTGGCGTCGGTGAGCCGACGGTATTGAGAACGGCGAGTCTCCGAGGGTTTCGTCTGCAAAGTAGGGTTTTTTTCACTAAATGAACGAAACTGCGTCGTTTTCGTCTCTTGAGAAGAGACGTTCTTAGTATTTGATGAGTTTGCCCCTCCTCCCACGTATGCAGTCACACGTGACAACGACCTGTCCCCTGTTACGCGACCAGCTCCCCTGTTTGAACTTTCTCCGCCGGTTGAAGACGATGTGTCACCTTGTTCATTCCACTCTTCCACAAGTTTTGAGTAACTCATCATCTTCTTAAGGTTCCTAGGTTCGAACATCTTCACCCCCGCTCTCACCTTTGGTTTCAAGCCTATCATGAAAGCCATCTCTAAGACCCTTTCAGAAATCTCCGGAGCGTTCGTGGCTAACGAGATGAAGTCTTTGCAGAACTTCACAGCGGTTCATCCTGACGAAGCAGCAGTAGTCGCTCGTCAGGGGTGAGATCTTGGGACTCCCCAAAGTTAGCTCACGAAGGGATGTCGGTCTCGTTCCCAACGGTACCATGATAGGGCGTCGTTGGAGAAACACATCCTCATCGCTCGCAGTTTCTCCTCCTCTGAAAACTCGCTGAGCTCAAAGTACTGCTCCATTCGAGTCACCCACCCTTCTACATCTTCTTCCCCGTCAAAGAGTGGTAACTCCAGTTTCCGAGTGAGAGGCTCTTTTCTTTCAGGGGATTCGCTCCTTGACCGAGTTTGTTCCCTCGTTGGTGTCACACTCTGAGTCGTTGGACGTTGCACCACTTCTTTTGGGCTCATGTCCACGCCGGAGATCTGGGTTTCATCTTCTACCCTCGGTTCTGTTTCCCCTGTTCTCCGCTCTTCCCCCAACAACCATTTTTCCAGACGGTCTAGGAATTCAAGCTTCGACATCTGCTGCTCCATGACATCCAGTTTGTTTAGTTGTTTCTTGATCTCCTGGACGTCGTTCTCCAGCACCGATATCTGCTGAACATCCTTCTGGAGACTCTCCACGATCTTCTCAAGTTCCTCTACTTTCTTTGCTGGTGGTATTTTGAGTGTTTCCCAAGATGGATCTTGCTCTACTACCAAGTTGATACGTTTTGTATTTGTAAAACCTTAGAACAGAACAAACGACAATGATAAGAAGTACTCTTTGATAAAAGACAACGGTTACAACCAAGAGAAATGTTTGATGGAGTCTCTTCCCTCCCCCTTACAATGTTTCACCCAAAAGATCGCTCCCAACAACCCTCACCCACCTACTACATAAGTACTACTCTTGAGCCTCTTGTCCCCACACAAAAGATCCGTTACAGCCTTCTGCAAAAAGATAGTGACTCTTATTCCTTACTTTAGATAAACTCTCTCTTCAAGGCCCACTTCATCTTCTTGGAGCTACTGGATCCATTGTGATAGACTACTAGCCACTTGGGCTTTGCTTCTTCTTCCTTCGGTACTGGTAGAGTATGGGAGGATGTGTAGTCTCAAACGTATCAACCATTTACCATCTGGTGGAGAGATTCCCTTGGGATACAACTTTACAACCCTACAAAACATTATTTTACACTTGTTATATATTATATAGTAGATATATATACATTTTATGAAAGATTTATCGATCGTACCAATTTCTTCCTCCCATTGAGAAACTCTTTGACGTGTGAGGATTCTCTTGTATCTTCGAGAACTTTGTAAGAGTCCAAAAGAACTTGGGAGTTGGAAGCTTCACATCATATGAAAGTATTTCCCATTTGGTTGGAGGTGGAGCAACAATGACATCAACACCAAACTCACAGTGATCTCCATCAAAGAGGTATCCGTTTTTATGGTCGTTGAATGTATCAAGGGGAAGCACTTGCGGTAATCCCTATATCGTTCTTAATGTATTAAACGGCTTCGATTCCCAATCTAACATTGATATACAGTATGCACTATTGGTATATAATAGAGAAAGGAAAAAAAAAAAAGGACAAAAAAAAATGTACATTCACAGACCTTGAACTATAAAGTACTTGTTTTCTTTTTTGTTAAACATGAAAAATCGGAGATCTGCATAAATCTCCGTTGGTGGTGTAGCTTTGAGGCTTGTACTATCTATTTCAACATACATTGAAATAAATCCAGTCTCCTGAAATTATTTTAATTTGATGATGAATAATTTTGAGGACGGTTAGAACAACTTGTGGCACTAATTAAGCAAATAAGCGATACGTACCATTGGTAATCACCAGAGGAGAAATAACGGGATTGGTATCTTCCATTAGAATAGAGAGTTGAGCTTCCTAGTTGAGAGAGGTTATGAACTTTGATGGAATAGGAAGATGGAGGACGTTCTCTCCAACTCTGACTAGTTGTTGATGAAGTTATCTCTGAAAACATTATCGATAACTTCCCTTTAGTGTTTTATGGCTTTGGAGATGTGAAAGGTGAGCTTTTCTTTTGGAAACTTACTGAGATTTGGATTGGAACTTTTAATCCTATATAAATCATGTGCGTATATACTTCTCGTCTAAATCCAACAATATTATATATATTATCATTATCCACACAATTAATCAAAAGAAAACCTAAGCAAAAATATTAGATTTAATTTCTATATATAATATGTGGACGTATTTATTATCAATATATATATATATATAGATAACTTATATAATAATATATGTGGATGTATTTATTATCAGAAGAAATGTATACATATGTGGATGTATTATATGGTCCATTATCATATTTTAGAAATTTCTAGATAAATCTCTAAACCTAAAACCGAAATTGAATCTATACTATTAATTGGGGAGTACAAATCAGAGATTTTCGAAAATAAACAAAAAAAATTCCATTAAATGCCCTTGGCAAAATCGATTATGTGTGAGAAAAAAAAAATAAGAACAAGGGTAATTAAGAGAAAAATTAAACGAAACTTTAACTTACTAGTTATAAAGTAATTCGGATCTAGAATAAGTGACTCGGATCTTGATGGGTGGGGGACGCGGATCTTGATGGGTGGGGACGCGGATCCTAAGCGTATTAAGTCATCAAGAATAATCCAGTCGGATCTTCATTGATAAGGGACGCAGATCTTCAATAGTATAGATTTTCTATTATCACGAAGATATGTTTCCAAAAAACGATTTGCAAGTAATATATTCTACCTAATTTATAGTAACTTATTCTAATTGATACAAAATCTTCCAAACTTCCAAATCATCGCAATCATTGATAACAATCACCATACACACCAATCACTAAATCCGGAATTGCCAATATGAAAAAGATTCGTTATTATCAAAATCCTTAATACTTTTCTATAAAAGGGAGCTCTGGTAGAAGAACAATACCTCAAACTTTGCAAACAGTCTCTCCGTCTCTGGCAAAAACAATAAAAAATGGCTACTTCGTATGAGTCAATCATAATTATATAGCTTGGCATCAATCATCATAGATAATGCCTATTTACTTTGTGTGATTATATGCATGTAGCAGGGATTGAATCAAGAAAATGTGAAATGCTCTTGGGACCTTTGTGACCGAAAGAGTTTGGTTCGATTCTCAACTCTATATTTTTTGTTCCATTAAAATATCTTTGATGTCATTTTTTGCTTCAACAGATATAGTATCAAAGTCATTAGAAATTTTGGATACTGGAAAAACCTAATCAACGATGGTGATAGAAAAGTTCCTGCAGTCGAATCGCGAGCCTTGCTTTGGGTGTGGATCATGAGCTTTGATCCGACTTTGAATCCATTGTTTTGTTGATTCCATGCATGGACCTAAAAAACTATCTCTAAATCAAGAATATAGACCTAAAAGAAATCCCGTAACCTAATCAAATAAACAGTAAAAATATAAATAGCTTAGAATCTAAAATCAATTGTTACAAATAATTCTTATATTTTTCAAGCGTGGCGTTCTCTTGGGAGATTGATTAACAGATGAAGACTGAAGAATCGCATCTTCACATCTTCCTTTCAAAAACTTTCAGTTTCGAAGTTGTCCACATTGTATTTTTTTTTTAAAACCAAGTTGTCGACACTTTGTTATTTTTCTTTCTCAATAGTAACAAACTAAGAATACTTTATTACACATATCAAACAAAACAAGCCATATAAAGTCCAATAGTAATATAACTAGAGAAATAATTTTCAGTTATAAATGATGTAATATATAGTAATAATATATGTGAAATAGTTTGTAATAAATATGAAATAGTTTAATTTCTATAAAGGTCTGGACATTTGGGCTAGGGTATTACCCAATCGGATTCGGATATTATCCGATCAAGTTCACATGAACGGGTTTAGAAAAATAGAATTCATTGGGTATTTTTTGATATATGGGTTCGGTTCGGTTCGAGTACTATCGGGTTCGGGTATCCGAAAAATATCTTTAAAATTAATTAAATTTAAATAAATTTAGCTAAATTTTGACTTATTTAACAAATAATTTTAAATATTTTGATTTATTTTTATATTTAGTTTAAAAACTAATTGAAATATTCAAAATTATAATTAAAATTTTGGGTAATTGAATTATACTAATGCTAAATATTATAAATATTTTTTAATATATTTATATTCGGGTTATGATAGGTATCCAAACGAGTACCGGCTATTATCTAATCCTAACCCGAACTCACGGGTATTAGAAAATAGAACCTAATAGAGTTTTATAGGTAAACCCGTATCCAACCCGAACCCGGTTTTCAGGTCAGGTTGCGGGTTGGGTATTCAGATACGGTTTTTATGTCCAAGCCTATTTTATATTATATAATCTTAAAATCATTTCTATATTATAATTTTTTTATTGAAAAGTCTATTATCCTTGCATAGATTTTGCAAAATCAAACAAGAGTGGGACACACTTCTCTTATGGGTTTCGCACGACAGGTTTTTTACGGGTAAAAAATAGCAAACCATTACAAGACAGGCCTAATAAGAAAGATTTCTCCAGCTAGACAATTTAGGTCATTCGATTTGATAAGTTTTAATTAATCTTTTTGGTGGATTTTTTCTGGTTTGATAGTTCACGGAATGAGACGGGACGGGTTTTTTGTTAGTCCCGGTTTGGGACGGGTTTTCTATTAGTTCCGCTGTGGGACAGGTTTTTGGTTAGTTCCGGTTTGGAACGAGACGGTTTGATAGTCCACAGGAAGGGAAGAGACGAGTTTAAACATTAAACATATCACCTTTTTCTTACTATTTTTTTTAATGTGCCAGTGATAATAATAAAAACAATCAGATCATTTTTTTCTCTATACCGAATTAGAAACAAATCGACGAGTTTGAGTTATGAATGTTAATAATATTCATAAAAAATGCGCTTACAACATAATCTAAGTATCTAACACGTACATAATATATTGTAAACTTGATCGCAAACTTAGTTTTAAAATTAACCCTGCACGTACGTGCGGGTCCGAACCTAGTATTCATTAATGAAACATCTTACAGAACTTAAAACCAAGATATCATAATCATAGAAGATCACATTTTCCAAATCATACAAGTACTTAGAAAATTGCCTTAATTACATAGTAGTAGTTTAAAAAATTGCAGAGGAACATGAGTTATCATTAGGCCAATCCATCTGATCTTTGGGAGACATTGCGGGAGTCCATTCCGGTCTCCACAATCACTTTATTAGCTCACCATGCTATTTTAATTTCCACGGCTTCCTCAAGCGAGAACGCATCTGTCGTAGGCCGCCAGAGAAATAGTTTTGGATCTATTACCGACTTTACAATAACAGCCTCCGTATTAGGAGAAGACTTACTTTTTTTGCAGCCAAGTCGCATACATATTTTGCAAGTCTTGAATCTCCACAATCACTTTATCAGCTCGCCATGCTATCTTAATTTCCACGGCTTCCTCAAGTGAGAACGCATCTGTCGTAGGCCGCCAGAGAATTAGTTTTGGGTCTAGTACCGACTTTACAATAACAGCCTCCATATTAGGACCAAGTGAAATAGAACCAGTCTTGTAACATGGTTCGGCAGAGCAGAATTCTCCTTCAGCGACAATAACATCTTCTGTCACAAACCAATGTAGAATCTTACATCTAAGTCGTTCTTTGTGGTAAAGGAAAATGCAAATCTTTAGATTAATCAACATATCACAAATCAATTGAATCGTCGTTCATGAAACGAGAATCCAAATTTCATGTATTAGAGCTTAGAAGAAGAATCAGCTCTAGCAACAATGAAATATCAAATCAAAGAGTTTACAAAAAGAAACAAACAAAGAAGAAGAAGATTACAATTCTCAATATTTTCTGGTTAGTTCTGCAAATGTTCTTCGCTTCCCCCTTATAAGCTTCAGCTCCCGATTTCTCCATCTAACAAACCTTTTCAGCCAACAAACTTCTCCCATGTTTCCACTAACTTGTTGCTTTATCACGTGCCACACATGCCCCTCTTCTCATCTCTTTTCCTGTATCAAATCTCCCCCCTTTGATAAACCTTGACCTCAAGGTTTGTAGATAAAAAAACAAACTAATTTGCAAGGAAGATGCCCTTGCATACTCCAAGTGAAAGCTGTAAAGAAGAATCAGCTTTTCAGATTTGTATCTAACCCCTCACAAAAAAAAAAACAATGACCAATCTTCAGCTCTAAGAACAATGAAGAGTTTAAAACGCCACTTGTGCTTAATTTGGAACCCATCATCACTGAACATGAACTGTTGTAGTAACAGTGCGTCACAAACCTCCAAAGCTGATTGTAGGTGTATAGCTTTCCGTTTATGCCAAATGTAGAATGCCCTTACACCGAAGATAAACTGATAGAATGAGATTGCATCATTGATTTTCACATAAACTGGTTCTACTTTCTTCACACTGAGTAGGGATGTTGTGGTGGGTAAAAAAACCCAGCCCGGCCCGAACCCGAAAAAAGCCCACCCGGAAAAAGCCCAATCTCATAAAACCCGAATAGGTATTAGGTCTTGTGGGTAAACCCGAACGGGTTTTTAGTTTTGTGGGTAAACCCATGGATGCCCGATTTTTTTTTGTCTTATATGATGTATTTTGCATTTTGCATTATGAATTTTTGTGTCTTTAGCTTTTTGGTACCAAATATGATTATCATCATCATATATATATGCCTGTGAAGCCCTGTTAACATTATAGAGTGAGATGCATTTGAAGAAACCAACGTTTAGTTTCATAATCCCTAAGAAAAGATCATACCTTCGTTGAGGTTGTAGAAATTGAGGTAGAGAATATGAGTTGTTGCAACCGCGAGAATAGGTGCAGTAACCATGATTTTGACAGATTGATCGTGAATACTGAAAGACCGTATCAATGCAGCAATCAATGAATGTAAATAGCTTCGTCCGGTTAGCGATAACAGAAAGCTAATTAAGATATAAAAAGATTGCATCTTTAGTCTTTACATCTCCAACGATATGAAAGCAGAGAGAAGAGGGTTCTGAATTGGAAACAAAATCGATCTAAGAGAAAAAAAAGAAGAAGAAGACTTTATTACTTGTAAAGAGGATCAGAATCTCCGTCACTAGCTTCAAGTGCTGAAACAAGACACAACGAGACCACAACAATAAGCAGAACCACCCATCGCTGATTTCGCGCCATCCGATTACCCCAAAAAGAAGAGAGAGAGAGAGAGAGTAGAGACAGAGTAACAGAAGAGGAAACGAAAGAGAAGAGGAAAAGCTTAAAACTTTGTTTGTTATCTAGAGGAGAGGAGTGAGTGAGTAAGTCGGTGGGATGATCGGAGTAAATTGAATAGGTTTCGGTGTGGCAGTTTCTTCTTGTCCAACAAATCGCGGAGACAGGTGGATGCTTCATAGAAAGAACAAGAGAGAAGAGAGAGAGAGAGATCTCGCTGCGGCAAAAGAGAGAGAGAGAACCCGTGAAAGAGGAAGAAGAGAAGCGCGTGGCGAAAGAGAGAAAGACGCGCGTGTGAAGAGCAGTGCCTCAAACTTTTTTTTTAACATTAACGAATTTGATTAACTTTTTTTTTGAAGTCTCATGGGTACCCATAACCCAATAAGATAAACCCGAATAGGACTCTCTAAAATGGGTACCCGAACCATTTAAAACCCATGAAATTTTAACATAATAATCAGATCTTTGGGTTTCTTATTTTTCATGGGTCCCGGGTACCCATCGGGTTAAAACCCATTCTTAACATCCCTAACACTGAGTGACTGCTCAGACCAATCCACCTCTTCAACTACAAAATTAATATCACCACCCAGTCCTTGACGTGGCAAAAATGTTGGTACACAAACAGAAGCATCTTGTTGAACCAATGATCCACATGAATCAGTGTCATGAAATTGTTCCGTGCTAACAAATTTATGAGGATGTGGGTGTTCACAATGCAATTATTGTTGCTGCAACAATGTCTGCTTACTAACAAAAGACTTTTGCTGACTCGATTGCCCATCCTCAATAGACTTCTTATCTGTATGTGAAGAAATATGCACTTGAATGTTGACAGTTCCTTTAGAAGCTTCATGCTTCCCCACAAACTCCAAGTTTTGTTGTCTCTTCTTAGAGTTAGGGCATAAAAAAATCAAGTTGAACTTGATCCTCCTTCAGCTTATTAAGCTTTAGCGCCTTCACATTTCTAACAGAACCTTGCCTCATACCCATAAGAAGAACCTTTTTATGCCCTATACGGAACTGCATTTCTAACTTCTTAAAATTACAAGTTATTGGCCCAATGTCTCCAACCATTGACAGCCTAACACCATATCACATCCACCCAAGGGAATCACCATAAGATCAGTTTGAAATTGTGTACCTCTAAATTCCCATTGAAACTTACCTATGCTAGCATCAACCTTCAACAATCTCCCATCATCTACTGAAACCTGAGCCATACTTGCAGGTTTTAGAACACAGTTCAACTTCTCAGCTATATTGGAATCCATGAAATTGTGTGTAGAACCTGAGTCAATGAGTATATACAAGACTTGTTTCCAAGAAGATCCCTTCACCCTCATTTTTCTACAATCATAGACTCTGGAGATTGCATTAACAGAAATATGAGCTCCGCCTCCAGTTTCCTCCAATTCAACCATCACCACCTCTACTTCTTCCAATTCTCTACAATCTGTTTTGTGAGGCTGAGCTGTAGTATCCTTAGGTTCCTCCATAGTAGTAAGAACAACTGTTTTATGATCAAGCTCTGGTTTGGATGATAAAATCCCTTTATACTGAATGCTACTGCCACGCCATTTAGCACCAGAGCTAATGTTACTAAAAGAAGGCTCTGCAACTTCACTTGAAACATTTAAAGGTTGAACTCCCTTGTGATAATCATCACCCTCTTTCATGCTATGCACTCTCCTCAGATGAATAACCTCATATAATCCTCCAATCATTAAACACTGTTGAATTGTCTGAGGTTGAAACATCTTAATGTTTGCTTGAGTATCAATTCTCAGCCCTTCCAAATAAACACTAACCAAATATGATTCAGCTAGATCCACACGAGACTTAATCAACACAAATTTGTTATGATACTCCTCAATTCCTTCTGTTTCCTGCAACTGTTTCAGCTCTGCTATAGCAACCACTAGCTTATAATAGTATCCTTGCAACAACATTTTGTAATTGGGGGAGAAAGATCGATTATATTGATAATGAATCATGCATGAGGAAGATGAAAATCTATGGTATGGGACTTGTGTTGTGATCACACTAAGTAAATACACCTTACGTACCACTTGTAATCACCGGAGGAGAAACGTCGGGACTGGTATTTGCTATCAGAGTGGAGAGTTGAGCTTTCGAGTACGGAGAGGTTTTTTGACTTTGACGGAGTTGGAAAAAGGAGGACGTTCTCTCCAACTCCTGTAGAGTTGTTGAAGATACGTTTGAACACATTATTATACCTTTTCCTTTCTTTACGAAATTGCTTTAACACCAGAGAGTAGAGAGAAAGAGGAACCGTTGGCTTTTATGTAAGACTAATATTGGACCCGTACTTCGTACGGGAACATAGTATTTTTAAAATGAAAGTGTAAAAAATCAAATATGAAATAGACATAGATAATAAATGTTATTTTCGTTTTGTTCTCGGTTTATATTGTTAATGTTAAAGTTATCCATGTCTCGCTTAATTTTGTGGTATAATTCTATTTTTTCTTTGTTAATATAGCTATATGAGCTTAGAGTTTGGTTTCAGGTGTCAGAAATTTATAACACAAAATTTCAGATATTTGTTTAAAAACTGTGGTAAACAGTAAGCATAAATTAGTTTAATCATACACAAAGAATAAAACTATAAATTAAATAAACATAAATAGTTTTAAAATGATGTAACTGAAAATAATAACACAAATAGTTTAATCATACTAAGAACGAAACTTTAGACTAAATAAACACAAAATAGATGATATTATTACTACAATCAATCTGATAGAAAGCAAAAAAAAAATCTACAATCCATAAAAAGATCGGCAAGAAAACCAAGTAGATGAAACATCTTTGTGTTGCATGTATGTACCTATATATAGAGAAGTAAGATAAATATTATAATATCAAGTATAAGTAAAATAAGTAATAATATATTGTGTGAGAGTATAAAAGCTGTGCAGATGTGTTTAGTTTGTTTACCTTGAGATTCACATATAAATATGTATCATAGTTCTCTGAACCTGAAAGATCAACGTACATTTAAGATTATTTTGTACACGTATAAATGATGATCAATTAAGTACACTATATAAGGACATAAATAAATACCTTAATACTGCAATTTTGTTTGGACTGTGAAATCGGTAGACATTTGGGCCACGTCCTTTGCTAACAGAAGTATCAATCTTACCACCCATAGAAGTAAATACAAACATGGAGTTATAAGTTCTAATATTCTCTTTGAAATTAATACTTCTTCTGTCACCGTTGAATGAAAATGATGTGTCCTCAAAGGAAGATAGGCTTGAAACAGAAGAAGTGATAAGAGACTTTTGATGTCCAAATCGGTCACAATTAGAATGTTTAAGTTCGGTAAAAGGATGGTTGACGTTTTCTTCTATTAATTGGTGTCGAAGCACAAAAGACGGGTTACAATACAACTTAGACGAGTTAGCAAGTAATGAACGAGTTTAGAACGGACGAGTTAAAGTGGACGAGTCTTCGAATCCTTTTCTTTTAACCTTTAATGGGTGAAAAAACCTCCCCCTTGGCAAACGCCGTGCGCCCGCTTTTAAAGGGAACTGTGTCGGTTCGTCCATTACAAAGACCAAAATACCCCTTCCCTTCCTGAAGGTTTATTTGGGCCTTCTTATGGGCTGGGCCTTTTGTTAGGTTACAGGCCTACCCCTAACAGTAGCCCCCCTTCACCCCTAGTTCGTAGTTTTTAAGCGAAGAACTATGTCGGAGGTCGAACCTACGACCTTTCTTTTCCATTGGAGTCCGTCGCGAAAACCCAACTTGCCTGAACGGGCGTGGGCCTTCACTCTTGGTCGTTGGGATGATGATCTTTAGACAAGGTTCGGGGAAGCGAAAGGTCGCGCGTGTGATTACGCGGTTTTCGATGTTTTGGGGTCGAATCATCGTGTGCGGTTCTTGACGCGCATGAGATCCGGAAACTGTACCGACGCCGAACGCGTACTGCAATGATTGCGTCTCTAGAATTTTCCTTCCTTCCCTATAAATACCGCTTCTCCACCCTTTTTATTTCATCTTCTCGAGCTCTGCTTCCCTTACTCAGGTATTCTTCCTTTCGATTATCTCGTCTCTTTTTGTCAGTTCGTTCGTACTTCGTATTTTTCACTATGACATCCTCCCAATCCGTATCCTCCGATCTTTCCGCCGCTAGTCAGCTTCGACGAGCTACCTCCTCCGAATCTGGTGGTTCGGCCAGATCTATTCGTCGCAGGGTTCAGTCTCCGGTTTCTTCCGATTCGTCGTCGACGGATTCAGATGTCGCTCGGCTTGCAACGATTCAACACCGCCTTTCTTCCGACCCAGCCGTTTCAAGCTCGTCGGGACTTCTTTGCAGGATCCCTTCCTTAGTTGACGAGTCGTTAACCGATGACCCGTTCTTTCCCGAGGAGATTGATTTCCCTCCGCCGGTTGAAGGCGCTTTTGCACATATTGGTAGATCGACGCTGAAGATTGATTCGGCGATTGACGCGGTTCGCATTGGGAAGTTGGGCACTAGGCCAAACATTCTAATTCCGTCTTTGGCTCAACGTCCCTGGGATGCTCCTCCCGGCTTCATATGTCTCTCGGAGAAATTCTTTACCGAGTGTGGGCTTACTTTTCCTCTTCCCTCTTTCTTGATGACGTACTTTGCTCGGCGTAAGGCGGCCATTCTCAATTCACACCAGCAACTGTTCGGAATGTCGTGGGTCTCTCGATTTTGGCCGAGGCTGCAGGAGTCAAGCTGACTTGCGACCATTTGGAAGAGTTGACGATTATGAATCTGTCGAATCGCACTAAATCTCCCGGAATTTATTACCTGGGTTCGGCAAAGATTATGACCCTCGTCGAAGGAGCCAAGGGAAAAACATATAATTGAAAAGGCTCGTATTTTTTTCTGGAAGTTACTCCTGGTGTTCTAGAGGACCCGTCCATTCCTTGGTTTTCTGGGTGGAACCCTTCACCCGGTAGCCGACTGTTCTTGGCCGGGCTTTGGTTTTACCTAACCCCCCTTGGTTCATCATCTTTTTGTAGTTGTCGTCTCAAGGTGTCTTCTTCCATATCCTCCTACTCTTCAAGCTGAGGTTAACGCGATCAAGCTCCTTTGTCCCTACGTCTGGCCGGGTACCGAGTTAAAGAAAGGTCGTCCAAGGAAAATACCAGCTTCGTCGAGGAAGAGAGGTAACTCAATGTGTTGTTTTTTTTTAATCAGTTTTTTGATTTTGGTGCCCTTGCTTAAAACCGTTTGTTGTCCACGATTTTAGCCGGAACAATGGGGAGACTGAACACAAATGTTCCCGACGTATCTGCTCGCTACCGTCGGGTTCTAGAGTTTTCTTCCTTGCCTTGTTCGACTTCTCGCTCGGAGTCTTGTCCCGAGACTTACCCAGCCGACATTGGTTCGACCTAGGGAGTTCCTTCCCAGTCTCATCGGTCGGTCGAGACTTCTCCGAGACAGCCTTCCAAGATTCTTCCTCCGAACCCTCACATCGGGACTGCCGAGACGCTCCCGAGAAGGAAGACATGCGAGGCTCCTCGTCGTCACGCTGAGGTTTCTAAAAGTCCTCAGAACAGGAAAGAGGGATCAGGCCAAGAACGACCAGATCCTTCGAAGAAGCAAAAGACGTCTGATTATGGCTGGAGCTTCACTCACTCCTCCTCAGCTCGTCCTTTCCCGGACGACCCTCAATCATGCGCCGATGCTTGAGTCGCCTCTCGTCTTTTTTTTTTTTTTTTTTTTTTTTTTT
>NC_025692.1:15834262-15838958 GCF_000633955.1 Camelina sativa | reverse complement strand
GGAGCGTCGAGTTTGGCTGAGAGGGTTGAATGTCTCGAGGCCCAGCTTGGGGAGGCGGTTCAATCTAATCAAAGGTTGAGCAATGAGGTTGCGAAGCTTGAAGATCATCGACGCAGATTAGTCTCGGAGAGGGATGATCTTATGCAAATGCTCGAGGCGTCAGACTCCTCTTGTAGCAGGCTGCAGCTTACCCTCAGCTCGAAGACGAAGGGGCTCAGAAATCGGCGTGTGGAGTTCGGGTACTTTGAGAGGATTAGCGCCTTTACTAAGTTGAGCGCTCGTGTGCAAAAGCTGCTAGCCAAACACAAGAGGTATGCTGATGCGGTCATGGCGTCCAGGGAAAAGTTCTTGGAATATAATCAAGCTGTTGGAAACGTCCAGATGCTCAAGACGCTCGTCGCCAAAGGTCAAATTTTGCTAACCGCCGATGGGGTCAAGGAAGGGATTGTCGCCGTGATGTCTCAGCTGAAGGACTAGGTGGAAAGCATTGAGTTTCCGACATTGCCAATGCTGATTTCGACGTTGATTCGGTCTTTGTTGAGCCTCTCCCTTTTGTCCCAGAATGGGTCGCTTTTCCTGAGAACGGGGGTGATGAGGATCGTGACGAGGAGGTTGAGGGCGAAGGGTCTAATAGAGGGGAGGCCGAGGCTGACGGGACCGAGCAACAGGTTCAAAAAGACGCGAGCGCTCCGAATGAAGAACGTCCTGCTGATGGACGTCCTCCGACTCCTGGCCGCGAGTCTCCAGTCGATGGTCTTGTGTCATAAATTTGTTTTAGTCGTTATCGTTCCTGCCGTGTCTAGGGTCGGCTCATGTGTATGCTTACTTTTGCGCCGTGTTTTGGGGTCGGCTCCTGTATGTTAAACTGTCGTTGTCGGGTGCTGGCTCCTTTTGAATTTTATTACCGTTTTGCGTATTAATTACTTGTCATTTAATGGTTGTGATTTCCGAGGCGTCTGTTACTGGTCGCCTATCTTTGGAAATTGTGCCTCATACCGTATAAATAATCCTCTAATCTTTGCCAAATTCATTTCATGTTTTGCTTTGGCGATTTGCTCTGTCTTTTGTGTCTAGGGAAAGGTTGTTCTGATGCCGATAACGACGAGGTCGGCGTGGTTGCGGAGAGAGCTTGATTACTATCATGCTCGCATTCAGCGGCTGAGGGCTTACATCATTGCTACGCATCGTTCATTCGAGCGTTACTTTGGTTTTTGTCGTGTAGACGGAATCGTAGAATGTCTTGAAGTGTTGATTGACGAGGGGCTCTTTGTTCATACGTGGCAATGGGAACGGCTACAGGACGAGCGTTCTCGTCGTGAGGCATTAGTTGCGGAAGTTGTGATACCTGACCTTGAACAAGGCGACCTTGAGTCTATTGGTCGAAGGCCGTTTGAAGAACGTGCCGAGGTCGTTGCTTGTCGGACTCGTATTGACGTGTTGTGTCGTTATATTAGTCAACTGGAAGGCACACGGCACTACTTTGATGAGATCAATCGCGCCGAGGGGATTTGTGCGTATCTGGAGGAGATGGTCGCTAATGGTGCTAACGTCCCAATGGTCGTGTTGAAAGATGTGAAGGAGTCATGCCGTTACTGGCAAACGACGATCGGCGGGTTAGAGTTTGTCACTCCGTCGGACTCCGATCTTGGAATTGAATGATTGTTTTTCTGTCCCCCCCCTTTTTTTTATGTGCAAAGGCGGGGTCGTTTTTTTTTTTTAAACTATTGTCGTCGTTCGAATTAAGTCTTTATATTATCTTTATATTGCTGTTTTATTCTTTCTTCGAGTAGCGTCGTGTTGTGAGTCTCAGCTCGGCTTTGATTTGTAGGATTAGGCACGACTCGTGATTGTCGGCTTACCTCTTTTTTGCGAGTTGTGACTCGGCTTTTATAGAGTTAGGTGCGACTAATGAATGTTGGTTTACCCCTTTTTTGCGAGTTACGACTCGACTTTTAGGTGCGACTCATCAATGCCGGCTTACCCCTTTTTTGCGAGTTGCGACTCGGCTTTTATAGAGTTAGGTGCGACTCATGAATGTCGGCTTACCCTTTTTTTGCGAGTTGCGACTCGGCTTTTATAGAGTTAGGTGCGACTCGTGAATGCCGGCTTACCCCTTTTTTGCGAGTTGCGACTCAGCTTTTATAGAGTTAGGTGCGACTCATGAAGGACGGCTTACCCCTTTTTTTGCGAGTTGCGACTCGGCTTTTATAGAGTTAGGTGCAACTCATGAATGTCGGCTTACCCCTTTTTTGCGAGTTACGACTTGGCTTTTATAGAGTTAGGTGCGACTCATGAATGCCGGCTTACCCCTTTTTTCCGAGTTTCGACTCGTCTTTTATAGAGTTATGCCGGCTTACCCCTTTTTCCGAGTTTCGACTCGTCTTTTATAGAGTATGTTAGAATGTCGATTCAATCATAAAAGGAAAATATATTACTGGCAGCTGGGTCCCGTAAGACGGGACTGCCTACGTACCCCCCGATCAGAGGGATCAAGCCGCTCGTAGTTCACATTTCATGATTGTTCAAATAGAAAGAGCAAGCTGATCATAGCCGAGCTTTTTTTTTTTCCTTTTTTTTTTTTTTTTAGGAGTAGTAACACTTTAAATGCATGGAGTTCAAAGACCTTGGTACAGGTTTGCCGCTCATTGTTAAAAGCTCGTAAACGCCATGGTGAATGACCTAGGATATTTGGTATGGGCCTTCTCAGTTGGCTCCCATCTTGCCGGCGTTAGGCTCGGCGGTGTTCTCAAAGACCTTTCTGAGGACGAGGTCACCTTCGTCGAAGTGTCGGTTATGGACCTTCTTGTTGTAGTATTTCTCTGCGGCGAGTTGATAGTTCTGAATTCGTAGCAGCGCTTTGTCGAGTTCTTCTTCCAACTCGTCGAGTCGATCGATGAGCATTTGACTGTTGAGTGTGGTATCTTGGACGTGCATTGTTCGTCGAAGGCTCTTACAGCCGACTTCAACAGGTGCCATTGCTTCCATCCCATAAGCCAGAGAAAACGGAGTTTGGTTGGTAGCTTGTGGTGGGGTTGTTCGGTAAGACCAAAGTACACCGTCGAGTTCGTCGGCCCAAGCGCCCTTCTTGGCGTCCAACCTCTTCTTCAAGCCGTGAAGTATAGTTTTATTTGTTGCTTTGACTTGTCCATTTCCTTGTGGGTATCTTGGTGTTGAATTTCACAATTTGATTCGCCATCTTGCACAAAAATCTTCTAATTGCAGAGAAATGAACTGCGAACCGTTGTCGGTGACTATCTCGTAAGGAAGACCGTGACGACAGATGATATACTTCCACACGAAGAGTTGGACGTCCTTGGCCCTTATATTGGCGTAGGACTCGGCCTCGACCCATTTGGTGAAATAGTCGGTGAGGACAAGGATATAGCGTTTCTGTCTGGAAGCGGGTAGTGGGCCGATAATGTCCATCGTCCAGCGCATGAATGGGTATGAGGCTACGCCAGCTCGCAAGAGTTCGGTTGGCTGGTGGATTATGGGGGCGTGTCGCTGGCACTTTTCGCATCTGGCGACGAACTTTTCGCAATCGGACATCATTGTGAGCCAGTAATGGCCGTGCTTTTTGATTCGTAGTGCCAGGGCTTGTCTACCTGAGTGGTTTCTACCAGCTCCCTCGTGGGTTTCTATCATGACATGTTCTGTGTCATCGCCGTGTATACATAAGAGAAGGGCTCCGGATGCGGTCCATTGAAGTAAGTGGTCTTTCATTAGGGTATAATGAGCAGCTTTTGCGTTGAGTCGTCTCTTGGCCCATTTGTCTGTGGGCACGTCACCATCGGCGAGATATGACCGGATTTCAACTCGCCAGTCCGTTGGGTCGTTTTCTGAGGGAGGTTCGCACTGCCGACGTGATGTCGCCGCTCGATAGGTGGTTCAGATTTTGTTAGGCTGGTGAAGGGCGAGGCATGTCTCGGCTCGTGTTCCCTCTATGCTTGGCGTATCGATCCGGGTCGGATGTTGAAGCCAGTGCTGCTAAGGCGTCGGCCTGGGTGTTGTCCCCTCTGGGGATTTTGACGAGCTCGAATTCGTCGAATCGTTTGGACAGAATTTTGACGACGTCAAGGTACGCTGCCATCGGTTTGCTTTTTGTGTCGTATTCGACACTAAATTGATTGGCAACGAGCTGTGAATCACAGAAAGCGTGGATTCGTCTGATTTGCATCCTGCTGGCGTGCTTAAGTCCGGCGATAAGTGCTTCATACTCGGCGACATTGTTGGTTGCTTGAAACAGAAGACGAAAAAATTGTTCTAAGATTTCGCCGGTTGGAGAAGTAAGGCGGATTTCCACACCAGATCCAAGGTGCGAAGATGCTCCATCCACATGAAATGTCCACTGGTCGTCTGTTGGGTCGGCGGAGGTTGGCCCGGATACGTCTAGTGGTAGCTCGATTAAGAAGGCGGCCAACACTTGGGATTTAGCAGCTGGGCGTGTGCGGTACTCGATGTCGTACTTGCTGAGTTTGATCGCCCACTTCGTCAACCGACCAGATTGATTTGGACTGTGTAATACAGATAGGACGGCAATGGTATGTGACTGAAAATATGGTCGGAGCTTCCTTGCCGATGTGACGACTGCCAGGGCGACTTTTTCGACTGTCGGATAACGCGTTTCTGCATCGTCAAGGGATTTACTTATATAGAAAATAGGTCGTTGTTCTCCAAACTCTGGCTTGGCAAGGAT
>NC_025692.1:15811377-15833799 GCF_000633955.1 Camelina sativa | reverse complement strand
GTAGCTCTTTAACTTGCTGAATGCATCGTGGCAGGCTTCGTTCCATTCGAACTTCCCTTTGGTCTTGAGGAGTTGGTAGAAAGGTAGGCACTTGTCAGTTGACCTGGATATGAAACGATTTAGGGCCGCAATTCGTCCAGTTAGTCGCTGCACTTCCCTAGAATTTTTTCGTGATGGTAGGTCGAGTATTGCCTTAATTTGCTTGGGGTTTGCTTCAATGCCTCGGCGGGTCACCAAGTAGCCGAGGAATTCTCCCGATTTGACTGTAAAAGTGCACTTGGCTGGGTTTAGCTTCATTTCGTACTTGTTTAAGACGTCAAAACATTGTCGTAAATGGGTGATATGATCGTTTGCCCGCCGTGACTTGACAAGCATGTCGTCTATATAAACTTCCATCATCCTGCCGAGTTGTTCAGCGAACATTTTATTGACCAGTCGTTGGTAAGTTGCCCCCGCGTTTTTTAAGCCGAAAGGCATGACCTCTTGTAGCAGTATGTCCCCCTATCTGTGATGAACGACGTTTTTTCCCGGTCGTCTTTGTGCATTAATATCCGATTATAGTCGGAAAAGGCGTCCATGAAGGTTAGCAGCTCATTTCCCGCGGTTGCTTCGATGAGTTGATCGATTCGTGGCAAGGGGAAACTATCCTTTGCACAAGCTTTGTTTAGGTCAGTAAAATCCACGCAGACTCGCTATTTCCCGTTCTTCTTTTTGACGACTACTGGATTGGCCAACCATGGATCCAGCGCTAAGGAGTTTGTCCACTTCGTCGTTTACGGCTTGCGATCTTTCGGGTCCTAACTTGTATCGTTTTTTCTTGACTGGTTTGTGTGTTGGATCGGCATTGAGTTCGTGAGTTGTGACGGTTGGGTCGATTCCTTTCATGTCAGTTACAGTCCATGCGAATGTCGATATATTTGTTTTGAGAAAAAGGATTAGCTCGCTTCGCATGAACGGGGTTATCTTTGTTCTGATGTTCACACACCGACACCGATGTTCACACTTGTCAGTGTCGTCCAAACATATTTCTTCTGTTGCAGCGACGCTCTGCTGAATTGGGGTCGGCTTTCCTTCGGTCGGTGACGAGCTGTCGTCGCCGACCCACTGCTTTGATTGCTATAACTTCTTTCCTGTGCGAATCCTGTGTTCGATCAGGAAGCAGGCTCTTGCACTTTGTTGGTTTCCGCGCAGCGTATATATACCTTTCGGGGTTGGGAATTTGACGCGTCGATGGTACTGCTTTCATCTTATGGATCCACGGGGTCCCAAGGATTACATTGTAGATAGTAGGCTTGTCGATGATGGCGAACCTGAAATACGTGACCATGCTTCCCACGAAAATTGGCAGATCGATGGTGCTGACTGACATGATATGATCCCCGTCGAAACCGGTCAAAGAATGGCATTCTGGTTTGACGTCACTCTCTCCGAACTCCATTTGTGCCAGGACGTTCCTGAAGATCACGTTTATCGAACTTCCGGTGTCGATTAAAATTCTTGTGACCTCGCTTTCACCGATCAGTAGTTCGACGACCAGGGGATCGTTGTGCGGCAGATCCAAACCTTCTAGGTCGTTATTGTCAAAGGAAATCGTTGCGTTTTCGGAGCTGATTTTTGAAGGCCACGACTTCCTTGTTTCGGCCTGCTTAGTATAGTCTCTTATTGACCTGACCGAGTCATTGCATCCTGTTAATCCATCCATGATCATGTTTATCCGTCTTATGGTTGGGGGACGCTGGTCGGCTTGTCTGTCTGGTCGTTACCGTTTTTCATGATTGATGGCGCCTGGTGTTTCCATTTTGTCTTCGCTTTGATCGGCGAGGGTTTTGGAATCCTTGACAAATTTTCGAGTGATATTCTCAGCTCGCTTGATGTCGCTGTTACCGGGCCGGGTCGTCTTGCTTCTGTCAGATTCAATGACTATCGTCCCTTTTTTGTATCGTTCCATCAGGATCGTTTGGAGGTAACGACATTCTTCAGTCGCGTGGGTGGCACTTTGGTGATAATCACAATACTGGGTCGCGCTGCTCTCACCTCCTTCCTTCCGGATGTATTTATTTTCGCCGATTGCAAAAGTTCGACGAGTTCGATCTTGATTTCTGGTAAAGTGTTGTCGTGGCTCGACATATTCGACTTTCGGAGCTGTGATTACTGGCTGTTTGGTCGCGACGCTTGTTTCGCCGGAGTGTTTCTTGGCGTTGACGACTTTCTCTTCTTCAAGCTCGATATGTTTCACGGCTCGTCCCAGGGCGTCAGCTATGGTTTCCACATGAGTTAAAGATAGCTTTTCTTTAAATCGAGACTCGTACCAAAGTGCGTTCTTGAGTGCAATGATAGCAGCCGTGTCTGGGATCGAGACGTTGACGACGACCTCTCTAAAGTGTCCAATAAAAGACCGGAGTGATTGATTTCGTTGTTGAGTCAGGGCATATAGGTCGGAATGAGAGTTCTTGTTTTCCATTAGAACAGAGAATTGCTTTAAGAATGCAGTTATCAGGTCCTTGATACTATCGATTGACCCAGGTGGGAGTCTTGAGAACCAGCTTAAAGCGGTTCCTGTCAAATGCTCGGCAAAGACCTGGCAGGCTTCAGCATCGTATTTCGTCAGGCTGAACTGTAAATGGCCGAGGGATACGCCGAAGGTAAGCAAGAATGCTCGCGGATCGACCATGCCGTCAACGGGGTTCGTTGCGTTGCTTCGAGCATGAGATCCACTTCAGGTGCTTTACTTGTTGCTCTATGGAAGACTATTACCATTTCTTGCATCTTCTCTCGAATTTCTTTCAGCTCGGCGTCCTTTGTCCCATTGTCTCGCTCGTCGATGCATGGGGCGGGATTGCGCTCTGGTTAACCTCCTTGTACACTTGTCTCTAGCGTCGTCCTGGCTGGGATGAAACTTGCCAAATTTTGCCTGGTGGAGTGGAGATGTTTGATCTCGTCCTGTGAGTTGATCTGTGCTGCAGTCAGCGCGTCTAACCGAGTGTTAGTTCGCTCTTCTTGTTGGTCGAGATGCATCAGTATCCCGCGAAAGAGCTCGTCTATGCTGGAAACGGGTTGGCTACTGAGCAATGCAAGCTGCACAGGACTCGGCGTTGGCTCTTCGGTCTCCGGGCTGGTTAAGTTTGTCGCAATGACGAACGTCCCTGGGCTCTCTGTCGCTGCAGTCTTTCTTGGGGTGTCCGGAGTTGGGAGTCTGGTTTGTTCCCCTTGATCCGCCGCTGGAGTGGTCGTTCCACCTGACGAACCAGCTTCCTTACTTCCTTCTTTGGTAACAATGGTCATCTCGTCTAGTTGTTGTAGGTCTGTTCTTCAAACTTTCAAAGAATTTCGACTTGGCTCCCCCTACCTGGCACGCCAAATTGTTGATGTCCAAATCAGTTACAATTAGAATGTTTAAGTTCGGTAAAAGGATGGTCGAAGTTTTCTTCTATTAATTGGTGTCGAAGCACAAAAGACGAGTTAGCAAGTAATGAACGAGTTTAGAACGGACGAGTTAAAGTGGACGAGTCTTCGAATCCTTTTCTTTTAACCTTTAACGGGTGAAAAAGCCTCCCCCTTGGCGAACGCCATGCGCCCGCTTTTATAGGGAACTGTGTCGGTTCGTCCATTATAAAAACCAAAATACCTCTTCTCTTCTTGAAGGTTTATTTGGGCCTTCTTATGGGCTGAGCCTTTTGTTAGGTTACAAGTCTACCCCTAACAGAGACTCAAAATTTTGCATCTGCAAATATTCCATCATTAAAATAAATTTATGACAAACGATTTTAAACTAAATAAAATGTAATCAACTATTCATACCTTTGTTTGAATTCGTTAATCTCTTCAATACCGTAAGTCCGTAGTTAAAATGAAAAGCTTTGTAAAATTGTTGGATTCAGAAGAGCGGCATGGTGTAAGATACTGTTAAAAGATAGACATTAAATAAACTGCAGATAATGAAAACAATTAAATGTGAAATAGTTATGATAATTTACAAATTTACCTGGTTCGACAAAGCTCCTTGAAATGGACAAAAAGATAAAAAGTTGCAGAAAGTTAGCGATGAAAGATGAGAAGAATGTTAATTAAATAAAGCTTCAAGTTGTGGGTAGTTGCGGAAATCGGTTACAAACTTACAATGAATCAATAGAGAACGTGGGAACAAGGGTGGTTGTGGTTGTTTTTATATTTTAGTTAAATTAAAGACTGTTCTTGACAAAGAAATAAAAGAAAATATTGGTGCAGGATTTAGCATCCACGACGTACCGATTTAAACCAAAGGTAAACTGAGTTATTCTGCACATCAACTAAACAGAGGAACTCCGTCTTTTGGAACAGCTAAACGGGCTTATAAGCAAGAAACCCAACAAAGTCATTCAACCGCCTCAATGAGCCCGACTACCTAGATCGCCCAGCGGCCGACCTAACAAGGAAAAAGAAATTTTCCTAATCTTGGTTTGATCCATTAGGAAGTAGCTATATTCTGTAATCTAGAGAAACATATAAATAAGGGACATCCCCTTTTTTGTAAAAGATCCAACAATTAATACAAAAAACCTAAATTATTCATTGTTCTTGAGGAAAACCCTATTTTCTTCCTGAAGAAATCATAACCTCTCTTTATTTTCTAGCTTTAATTCAGTTTTGTAGAGATAGATCTTAAGTGAATTTGTTCCCCACTCAAACAAATTCATTGTGTGAATTCTAGATTCAACAATTGACGCCGTCTGTGGAGACCCTTACACAAAAAGTCTACGTTTATTCTCTCTACCACCAAAACTAAAAAAAAAAAACCAGAAGATCAATTTCAACTATCCGAACCGTCACTTGCAAGGAAAATTCTCGGCAGCTCCCGACGAATCGGAAGACGAGTAGCCTATCTACGGATTTCTCCAAACAGTAGCTTTTCGTGGAACCCAATTTCGTTTCAATGCGAGCTCTCTTCTGAGAGATATCGCAGTTTCTCTGCAACATACTCTATCCTTCAAATAAAGATTCGTTTGTTTTCGACCAGCCAGTCTCGAAATTGATTGCCCTGAAAATAAGCTCTCCGTAGAACTCAATTTCGTTTCAATCGGAGTTTTTTTCAGAGAGATATCGCCTTCTCACTGCCACATATTCTATCTGTCGAAATTAATATAGATATGTCGGGTCCCCACCAGTCAACCTTGGGGACGATTTACCAGCCGACTCCGCCGAAATAGGTTATGAATAACCTACCTCTGGATTCACCAGAAAATAAGCTTTCCATAGAATCCGGTTTCATGTCGATCGGACTTGTCTACCGAGAGATATGGCTGTTTCTCTGCAGCATACACAATCTATTAAAACGCAGATCTGTCTTTATCGCACCAGTCAGCTTCGGGATCAATTTTCCGACAAAGTAATATGACCCAGATTACACATAACCTATCTACGGATAGCCCTTAGAGTCAACTTTCCGGAGAAGGCGATCTCAATTCAATCCGAAGTATCTACCGAAAGTTATCACCCTATTCCCAAACTGACACATCCTGTTAGTTCGAAATCTTAGCTCGCCGTCACGACTTGGAGAGCAGTTTGCCACCGATCTAGACGGAACCTAGAGTTGGTATACACATCATTCTGAAGCTCAGAGGTTTATTTTCCCAGGAAAACTGATCTCAGCTCAATAAGCAGTGTATATCGGAAGATATCACCACATTTCCGAACTGACACATCCTGTTCGGAACCCTAGATATCAGCTCGTCGTCTCGACTTTAAGAGAAGGTCGCCACCGATATACATATAAACTTGAAGCTCCGAGACTTAGCTTTCTAACAAGATTGACCACGCCTCAATCGGTGCTCTGAATCTCAACTTATGACCAATTGTCAGATCGTCTCACATTGTGACAATATTCCCAGCGATCCAGATAGACCTTTAGGCGATCTGCATATCAGTGTGAAGTTCCAAGGCTTATCGTTCCAACACGACTGACCTCGCCTGGAGCCGAGCTGTTTCAAGTAATTTATCACCAATCTGCTCAACTGGTCTAATCTGTCAGACCTCTATATCGCAGAACCGGCCTGTAGAAGTAAGCCGACTTTTAACGACGTTTACCATTGATCTGGAAAGCACCAGGCGTCGTATTACATATAAATCTGAAGCCCCGACACTTATGATTCTAACGAGACTAACCTCGCCTCAATCCGAACTGTTTCAAGTAACTTATCACGGATTTTCCTTGGCTGGTCCGATCTGTCAAAGCCCTAAATCGTTGATCCGATCTGTCAAGAAAATCAAACTTTGAAGGCAATTTTGTGGCGTTATAGGAAGAACCAGTCGCCGTACTACATATCAATCTGAAGCCCCGAGGCTTGTCTTCTTAACAAGATCTACTTTGTCTCAATATGAGCTGTCTGCAGAAATTTATCATCGATTTCTCTAAACCTGAGATAATCTGTTAAAATTTTAAATCGCAGATCCGATCTGTCAAGAAACTCAAACTTTGAAGACAACTTTCTGGCGTTCTAGGAAGAACCGGACGGCGATATACATGTAAATTTGAAGCTCCAAGGCTTATCTTCCTAACGAGATCGATCACATATTCATTGGTGCTCAACATCTCAATTTATGACCAGTTATCTTGATCAGATGCAGCCTGACCGCAATTGTCAGATCGCCTTACATCATGACGATATTCCCAGCAATCCATGTAGAATATGTAGTCAATCTGCATATCAGTTTGAAGCCCCGAGTCTCATCTCTCTTATGAGACCGACCTCGCCTGAAGCCGAGCTATTTCAAGAAATTTATCACCAATTTCCCTCAACAGGTGTGATATGTCAAACCTCTAAATGACAGATCTGACTTGTCCGAAGAGCCAACTTTAGAAGCAATTTCCTGCCACTCTAGAAAGCGCCAGACGCCGATCAACATATCAATTTGAAGCTCCAAAGCTTATCTATCTAACAAGACCAATTTCATGTCAATCGGTTATTTCTACCAAAAGCTATCACCAGACGCATTCTGTCTGACACATTCATCGAGA
Organism: Camelina sativa; assembly: GCF_000633955.1. NCBI lineage: Eukaryota > Viridiplantae > Streptophyta > Magnoliopsida > Brassicales > Brassicaceae > Camelina > Camelina sativa. The sequence goes on along the minus strand of NC_025692.1, from coordinate 15,826,808 downwards.
TAAGTTTTCTATACATTCATATAAATCACACTAGATATCTTTATGCCATATAGAATCATCAAAACGTAAGAACTTGAAAATCATTATCACTTGATCATAAGCATTTGATTTGAGCTCTATTATTGCATGAATCGTTATTGTGAGGGATCTCTTCAACATGATGGCATATATATTCAGTGTGGAGCAAGCATCCTTACTTAAAAAAAAAATGTCGAGCCATGCCTCGCATAAAAAAAATAAAAATAAAAAAATAATAAATAAATGTCGAGCCATGCCTCGCATAAATAAAAAAATGCCGAGCCATGCCTCGCATAAAAAAAAACTACTACTACGTATACACGAATGTGTATCAAGTTCGTCTTGAGACAACTTTTTCAGCTCGTCTTCGGAAAACTTTTCAGTTCTTCTTTTGGATAGCTTCTTAGTTCGTCCTTCGGGCAACTTGAGTCTCAGTTCGTCCTTTAGAAAACTTTTCAGTTCGTCTTTGGCCAACTTCTTAGTTCGTCTTTGGACAACTTTTTAGTTCGTCCTTCAGACAACTTTTCAGTTCCTCTTTGGACAACTTCTCAGTTCGTCTTTGGACAACTTCTTAGTTCGTCCTTCGGGCAACTTGAGTCTCAGTTCATCTTTTGGACAACTTCTCAGTTCGTCCTTCAGATAACGTCTCAAATCGTCTTCGGACAACTCCTCAGTGTTAGGTCATCCTCTGACGCCTCAGTTTCAGGTCATCCTCACACACCTTACTTTCAGCTCATCTTCAGATACCTTAGATTCAGTTCGTCTTCAGATAACTTCAGTTTCAGCTCATCCTCAGGCAACTTCAGATCCAGTTTGTGTTCAGACAACTTCAGTTTCAGTTCATCCTCAGGCAACTTCAGATTCAGTTTGTGTTCAGACAGCTTCAGTTTCAGTTCGTCCTCAGACAACCTCATATTCAGTTTGTGTTCAGACAGCTCCAGTTTCATTTCGTCTGCAGACAGCTTCGACTTCAGTTCAACTTCAAATAGCTTCAGTTTTTGTTCTAACTAAATCTTTATGATTCCTTGTGAATCTTTCGACATCCTGGCCAGATGCTCGACTTGCGTCAAACCGCAAAAGGGAATAAGCCGAGCCCAGTATCTCGTTCCCCTCAAACTTTTAAAAGGGGAATAAGTCGAGCCCAGTATCTCGCTCCCCTCAAACTTTTAATGAGGAATAAGCCGAACCCAGAGTTTTTATTTCGCACCTCAAACTCTCTGACGAGAGATAAGCCGAACCCAGAGAATTCTTTTTTGAATTGTTTCGCAAGTTCCGGTTCGGACGGATATGTAAGCCGTACCCAGAGTTTTAAATTTCGCCGTCCGACTTCGAAATTGGAACAAAGGAGGTAAGCCGAAGTCTCGTACTTCGCCCTCCGCCAAAGCGCATGTACGCTTGGGTTCAATTACCCAATAAGGATTACTTGATGTAAGCCGGGAGACGTCCCGCCTCATGTAAAATTCCGAATAGAGTTAAAACTTTTTTTTTTTCAAACACAACCTGTCCAAATGTGACAACTTTTTCAGTTCGTCTACAGACAACTTCTCAAATCGTTTTCGGAAAACTTTACAGTTCTTTCTTTAGACAACTTCTCAGTTCGTCTTTGGCAAAATTTTCAGTTCGTCTACAGACAACTTCTCAGTTCGTCTTCGGAAAATTTTTCAGTTCTTCCTTCAGACAACTTCTCAGTTCGTCTTCGGAAAACTTCTCAGTTCGTCTTCGGAAAACTTCTCAGTTCGTCCTTCAGACAACTTTTCAGTTCGTCTCCGCACTCGAGCTTTAGTTTGGACGGAAACATAAGCCAAACCAAAATTTCATTTACGCACTCCGTCTCCAGACTAGATAAAATGGGGTAAGCCGAGCCTAGTATCTCGCTCCCCGCAAAAGCACACATTGCTTGGGACAATACCACCCACCTACGGAGTCCAGAGTTATCTCCAAATTATTACTAAATGTAGGATTACTTGATGTAAGCCAAGAGACGTCTCGCAGCTTGTAAAGTTCCGAATTTAATAATTATCGGGAATCCAAACTGAAATCATTGCACGAAAGTGTAGTATCTTCAACAATGACATCTTGAGGTCATCCAGTTTCAGTTATCATCCCGATCTGAATCATCATTCAATTAAGAGATCACAACCCTAGTGGCCTGCGAAGATTGAGCATCCTCTTCCGACCTCCAAGATTCCAGTCTGGAATTGCAAGCTAGCTGGTCAGCAATGAAGAGAGCAACCAACTTACAAAAAGTCATTATGATATACGGCACGTCTCAACTTGGATTAGCAACTGCAACGGCGCGTGATGTGAGCACGAGATCGGACACGCGTCAAGGAGCGCTTGAGCCGGACCCGGACACCTCTCAGACACTCATATCACCCGCGGTACAACTCAGACTAAGAGCTCATCCAGGACTTCAAGACACAAGATCAACCACTTCGTCCATGCATTCATCCAAGAAGACCGAGAGATCGACTCAGCCAAGGCAACCATCGGCGAGACTGTCCGTACGGCCTTCGTCCTTATCAAAGGACGAGGGCGCCAAAGACGTTAGGATCATGACTTGTACTCTTTTTTCTTACTTCGGATTTTTCCCATGAGGTTTACCGGAGAGGGTTTTAACGAGGCGACGAGTCCTGACGCACAACACCGCATTTTGAAGCCAATGACGTGGTTCTTTTCTAGATCCTTCCCAACCGATTCCGTAAACGATCGCGACCCGCGCTCACATCAGTTCGCGTGCTCGGAATTCAGTTTTCCTAAAGTTTAGATCGGATCTTTTTCCTATAGTTCGGAAACTCAAATGGATAATTGAATTTACCGAACTGGGGGGGGACTAATTGTTGGTGCAGGATTTAGCACCCACGACATACCGATTTAAACCGAAAGTAAACCGAGTTACTCTGCACATCAATTAAACCGAGGAGCCCCGTCTTTTGGGACATCTAAACGGGCCTATAAGCAAGAAGCCCAACGAAGTCACTCAACCGCCTCAATGAGCCCGACTACCTAGATCGCCCGGCGGCCGACCTAACAAGGAAGAAGAAACTTTCCTAATCTTGGTTTGATCCATTAGGAAAGTAGCTATATTCTGTAATCTAGAGAAACATATAAATAAGGATATCCCCTTTCTTGTAAAGGATCCAGCAATTAATACAAAAAACCTAAATTATTCATTGTTTTTGAGGAAAAACCTATCTTCTTCTTGAAGAAATCATAACCTCTCTTTATTTTCTAGCTTTAATCCAGTTTTATAGAGATAGATCTTAAGTGAATTTGTTCCCCACTCAAACAAATTTATTGTGTGAATTCTAGATTCAATAAAAAAGGAAAAAGTCTGAGTAATTATGTTTATTCAGATATTAAAAAATGACATGTGCTATAAAAAACCTAAATCTTCCTACTCGAACAATTAGTCCTATAGTTTATAACTGTCGAAGAAAAGAAAATATTGGTCTTGTAAATTACGAAGCGCATTGTGAATAATCAGTTTTTTTTTTCATCTCTTTTGCTCTTATGCACACGATCTCAAAATTGTTTTACAATTATTTTTGTAAAATTAAAATATAATATAGAAATTTATGTGGCAGAGTCTCATTGGACAGATGATTTGTGATTTATAGAATAAATGATGATTAGTCTCTTGGAAATAACATAACCCGGGAAGATGAAGCTCAGGCTATGATACGAAGAGCGGTGGCTTGTGGTGAACCCTAGCCTTACCAGTGTTTAACATGTTAACTTTAGGAAAATTAATCACGTATTAAACTGATAAGGTCCCAATCAGAGTTTAGGAGAACAAACACACATAGGTTTTAACAAGTAGTTTTATGACTACTTTTCATATGATTCTTATTAGCTTATATAGGAAAACACCATAAGAAATATATATCTATCTGATTCCTATCAAATCGCCTAACTCCAAAAGGTAAACAGAAATAATAAAAACGTGAGGACATAACAAGGATAAGTATGGAGTAGATTCTCTCTTTTATTCGACAACATCCAAAACCGAGACTCAACCAAGATAGAACGGAATAGGCTTTGTTTCACACTCTTGGGCCTTGATACTCGTGTGTTTGACGTGCCCATCATAATAAGAGCATCCACAGTATTAAGTAATTAAAAGGAGAAAAGAGAGAGAAGAATCTCAAATGAGAATCCATGAGAACTTAATCCTTCTATTATACATGTTAATATTTTATTAGTTTGGTCGTTTTTTTAATAAACTTTAATTTTAAATGACAAATAAATTATATTATACATGTTAAATTAATATATTTGAGAGATTTATCGAGTCTCTACCACTGTAGATGCTCTAAACATTTTTTAGGGTTTTTGATGATGATATACAGTAAAACCTCTATAAATTAATAATGTTAAGACCAAAAAAATTTATTAATTTAAAGAGGTTAATGTACAAATAAAATAATTAATAATTTACAGAGAGATTTTCCTAATTTGGTAAGTTTTTTCAAAAAATCTATTTTAAAATAAGATTTAATCTTTATCACTAATATTTTTATAGAATAAATTACAATGAAAATAATAATTATTATGTTTTAAAAGAAACACTAAAATTTTTTTATATAGTAAAAATATTAGAAATAAACTCTAACAAAAATTAATGTATATACATATATATATATATATTTGATAAATTTCTATAATTATTAATTTATATTATTGATGGGATCATATATTTATAGAGGATTTTTTAAAAAATATTATCTTATTATATTATCAAATTGCTTGCAAATTACACTGGTTCATCTTGAGATGGGAGAAATTTATTAATTTATATAATTTATAGAAAATATTAATTTATCAAGTATTAATTTAGAGGTTTTACTGTATATAGCTATTACGAGCAAGCCCATCACAAAAAGCGACCTAATTGGACCGAACATAGAACTAATTGACATCGAACATGAATTGTGATGAAAGTGGTAGGAATCATGTACATCCAATCTAAATGAGTAAATGCAATTAGCAATAAGTGTAGTGGTGCATGAACCTTATATAATGTACTAGTGTAGATAGAAAAAACTTATATGATAGCAGGATACAATGTTTTTATGCTCTTATGAAATCGCCTAACAATGTCACAATGTAACTCAAAGTGCTATGTTCAATTCCTCCATCGATGCAATTGTATGTTGGACGGGTTCAGAAGCAGTTTAGCCATCGCGCAGATGTACAATCTATATGAAAATTCTATTCAAATTTGATGCATTGTTAGGCAATATCAAATTGGCTTAGACTTAACGATTACAAAGATAAACTCAGAAAATTTATTATATATCTGTATATTATACGATTGACTAATAAGAGAAAGAAAAAGAAGAGACCAAAAAACATTAAAATTGCAACAAGAAAAAGGAGTAGTTCTCACTTCTCAGTTTCTCTTATAAAAGTTTTGTTTTGTTTTCCAAATTTTCAAGTAGCTAATTGAATATCAGTATATCACCAAGTCACATCAAGCTAGCAATCAATAAGGTTCGACCGGAATCACCATACCGGATCGTAAACTCCAGCCACAAGACTCGGATCAATAACCGTCTTAATTAACCCTCACATTCTTAATTGATTATGTGTAAATTAATATCCTAAAATATGTTTTATTTGGTGTTAATTTTTTCATTTTATTTTTGGTTAAAGAAAAGGAAGTTATTTTCTTTAAATAATAAATAAATTAGATGTGAAAAATAATTTGATACATGTCGAAATCCAAATTGAATATTAAAATACTTCTTTGAAATCCAATGTTAATTAAAATTAAAATTAAAATTTATTAAAAAGCTGGTTATCAAACTTAATAAAATAATTATAAACTTTTTTGTCTATATTTCATTTTTTAATTTAATGTTAAATTATATTCAAAGAAAAAATAAACGTTTTACATCTTTTGTATAAACTGTGTTTTAAAACATTTTGTTTGAAAAATCAAAAACTTTATTAGAATCTTGCTTCAAAACACGCCTGAATATGGGTGCTTTCTTTGTCCAACATGGTACTTAACCCGTTGCGGATATTTTTATGAGTCAGCTTCACCAGCATCTCCACTGATGAGTTTGGTTCTCCATGGCGCCTGTTGTTTCTCTCCCTCCAAATAGAATGAATGGTGTTTTAGAAAGTGTAGCCTAGAAGGAAACTTTTTGTCTTATCCAAATCATTCCCAAGCAGCAAAATCATCACCTGCTTCCATTCGTTTGTGTACTTGTCCTTGAGAAGCCCTTTGACCAGCAATTCCCACATTTTCTGTGAGAAATGACAGAGAAATAACAAGTGCTCCCTTGTTTCTAGTAGCTGGTTGCAGAAAACACAGCTTGAAAGTGCGTTTGTTTTCCATTTTATCATTCGGTCCCCTGTTGCAAGTCTATTCTTAACCATCAACCATGTGATAAATGCATACCTTGGAGTTGCTTGAGAAAACCAAATCGCTCTAGCTTCCACCATCTTTGGGTGCACTGCATGGATGTAGATCCATGTGTCTTTGGTGTGGAACTGTTTATGATATGTATTACTCTTGCGTTTCCACAAAGAGACATCCGGCCTATCGTGGGCGCAAGCAAGTTGTTTTCTTTGAAGCTCTTCTTGAACCAAACAGAGAAAGTCATTTCTATATCTTCTCCTTCTAGTCATGTCCATTGCTTCAGCTATGGTACTTCGTAGTGGTAATCCCATTGCTATGCAGCCTCGATCCCCCATTTTCTCATAAAGACGACCCAAAGAACTCCAGTTATCAAACCAGAAGGATGTGGTCTCACCATTGTTTACCTCTGCGCAGTGGAATTGTTTTGCTAGATCTCTATACTTTAGTAACTTCTTCCATATCCGGGAACCAGCTGCGGCATTGTCTTTTTCAGACCAGAAAGAGCCACTAAGGATGATGTACCGGTGGACCCAGTTGACCCATAGCGAGCTCTTTACAGAGAGAATTCTCCAAATCTGTTTTAAGACACTCACGGTATTTTCCTCATGCAGTGAACGGAGCCCCAAACCCCCTTCAGACTTTGGAAGACAGACTTCTGACCATGCAACCTTGGCCTTCTTAGTATTTAAGGAAGGACCCGACCATAAGAATGCAGAGCACAACTGATCTATTTCTCGAATACAAGCTTTAGGGAGCCTAAATGCAGAAATTCAAAAATTTATGACGCCAAAGATAATCGATCTAAGCAGCTGCAGCCGTCCAGCAAATGAGAGAGTTCTAGCAGTCCATGAACTGATATTAGAGCGTATTTTCTCCAGTAGAGGTAAATAGTCCGCCGATGACATCCTCTTTGGGAGGAGTGGGAGACCAAGATATCTAACTGGTACAGAGCGAGACGCAAAATAAAATTTCTGAAGAATCGCCCTCCTCTGCTCAATAGGAACACCAACCATGTACCGTGTCAACTTTTCCAGACTGATGTTGAGCCCTGAATGAACTGCAAAATCAGCAAAAACACCTAGTGCTCCTTGAACAGAAACATAGATGGGTTAGCTGCAAGTGTCTACAGTTCGGATGGAAACCGAAGACCCTATTTGTAGCTGCCTTGTCTAGTTTGCAGGAGAGCACATTCATACATATGACAAACAAGTAAGGGCTGAGAAAGGCTGACTTTCATCCTTCCCAGCTAGAGATCGATCCAAGAGGTAGAGACTTTAACTATCTATGAGCCTTGTCGGCTAGAGAGAAAGGAAAAAGCTTACACTTCAAGTAATCTTCAGGAATTCCATTGCTTTTTGTTGTAGAGCAGATTTCTTCAAAAATGTCAATGTGGTCCATCGGATGTTCAGTAGTAAGGCCATGGAACTGATTTTGTTTCACCAAACTGATAATTTGAGGTTTAATCTCATAGTCATGTCTTAGAGGATGAGTGATTCGAATAGCAGCACGGTCTGGAGGATATTTGTAACATCCGCGAACCAATTATTGGTTTTCTGGGATGGGTGTCGATCGACACCATGGTGGTGTCGGTCGACACCAATATTCTTTGGTTCGACCATTTCGATTTAATTATCGATTTGGATCGGTTTGGTTTAGGGAAAACCATTGAACCAAGATTTTATAGGGAGAAAACGACCTAGGTCGTGTTTTGTTTTGTCTCACGCCGTTTTTGAGAAAACAAAAGAGAGAAAAGTGTTTTGAGGTTCTAGAGAGAGATTGGGAGATTTCCTTGCTGTTTTTGAGAGATCCAAGGCTAGGAAGGAGTTAGAAGCTTGCTAGGAAGGTTGGATTCGTTGTTGTTGGTCCGAATCTTCCTGCAAAGAGGTGAGTGCATGACCATGGCTAATCTAAGCCTTTGATTTCATTGTTCTTGCTTGTTTGTTGTTGTTTTGTGTGTTTTTCTTGCTGGGATTGGTTGCTACAGGTTCCTATAGACGTATTTGCCTTGGGTTATGAGTATTGAGCGATTTGGAGGAGGTTGGGAGCGAGATTCGACTCTCGTCTTTGAGCGGATCGCGATTGCAGAGGGAGTGTCGATCGACACCAGCAAATTGGGCATCGATCAACACTGTGAGGTAGTGTTGGTCGACACCAAGGCCAGTGTCAGTCGACACTTGGCTGGTGTCGGTCGACACCTCCCTTCCAGCGAAACGATGTTTGATTTCCTGGTTTGTATGTCTTGTTTGTTGATTGTTTGGAACATTGATATCACTGTTGTTTGTGTGTATAGCCCAGTAGATGGGAGGATTGCCTCACTAAGTGTTTATCAAATACTCATGCATCTCAATATGTGTTTGTGGTGCAGGTAAAGGCAAAGTGTGATCGTGGAATCAAGGCAATGAAGAGGAGGATGTTCTAGGGACTCGATTGGATGTTGTCTGGCATTGCTAGGTTGCTAGAGTTGGGTCATTATAAACATTGCTAGGTTGCTGATTCCATGTTTTCTGATAATTTGGATATTGGTTTATGGTTATATTTGATTAATGGATATTTTATTATTGGAATATTATTGGTTATTGATATTGCTTATTTCCGCTGTTTGATTGTGGTTGTGGTTAGGTGGCTAGTAGGTTTGGGACCACTAGTTGTAGTATATTATTATTATTATTATTATTATTATTATTATTATTATTATTATTATTATTATTATTATTATTATTATTATTATTATTATTATTATTATTGTTTATTATATATTATTTATTTTAAAAAAAAACGGGTCGGGTCGTTTCAGTTTGGTATCAGAGCCCTTACGGTTCTAGGTTTGGGTTCACTAGGCTTTGTGTTGTAGATGTTTGGGAATTTCATGCTTTGATTGATTATGTGAGTTAGTCAATTGTGTGTGGCATGAAGTCCTAGAACATCCTCTTCGAGCCTACTGTTTGATTCCACAGTGAGTTTATGTTTCTGTGTTGTAGTATAAATTGTTTGCTTAGTCTTCTGTTCATGGTAGTGCAGATGGCTGGAGGTGGTGCTGTTTCTGGTCATGGTCGTGGATGCGGACGTGGTTGCGGTAGGGGCAGAGTCCCAGTGGTTAGTGAGACCGAGGACCAGAGTGTGACAGCCGAGGGTGTTGGCGAGTCGCAGGGTGTCCAGGAGGATTCCATGAGTGTGGCCGGAGGGGGCGGTGTTGATGCTCCAGTGGCCGGTGATGTTAGGGTCCTGGGTGTGGGAGTCCCAGCGGGTGGAGTCCCTGGTGCTGACTTTACGGCTTTGCAAGCACAGTTGTTGGAGCGGTTGCCAGCAGTGGTACCGGCTTAGGCTCAGGTTGTTCCACCAGTGGTGGCGGAGGAGCGGCAGCCAGTGTCTTCGGATGAAGGAGCACATGGACGTTATTTGTCCATGCTCAAGGAGATGAAGGGTCTCGTGACCACACAGTTTTCGGGTCGTACATATTCTACTGCCGCAGATGCGTGGAGGAAGAGTGTGCAACGTAACTTCCATACTCTGAGATGTCCTGAGGAGTTTCGGGTGGACATAGGGGTTCACCATTTTACTGGTGATGCTGAGTTATGGTGTAGATCAGTGGCTGCTAGGAGAGTGCATCAGGAGATGACTTGGGCTGACTTCGTGGGGGAGTTCAACCGCAAGTACTTTCCGAGAGAGGCATTGGACCGGTTGGAGGTGCAGTTCCTTCAGTTGTCTCAAAGGACGCGGTCGGTGCGGGAGCTGGACTTGGAGTTCAGTCGACTTCTATGTTATGGGGGTTGGGCTAAGGAGTCTGAGGAGGCTCAGATCAAGAGGTTTTTGAGGGCCCTACATGATGATTTAAGGGTTCAATGTAGAGGGCGGAGTTATGCTACGCGTGCAGAGCTGGTTGAGACTGCATCAGGGATTGAAGAGGACATCCGGGCACAGTCAGTGGCGGTTAGTCCAGCTGTTCAGCCTAGTAGGGCTCAGCAGCAGGGTGGTTCTAGCAGGGGCGGCAAGAGGAGGTGGGAGGCTACGCAGAGGCCGAGTGGTGCGAGTTGCTTCGGTTGTGGGAGCAAGGATCACAGGATTGCTAGTTGTCCCAAGAGGAGTGCTCCGACGGCAGGGGTTCGTGTATGCTATCATTGCAGGGAGCCGGGGCATATCAGGCCCATGTGTCCCAAGTTGCAGCCAGTGGCAGTGGCAGTGTTGCAGCAGGTGCAGCCTGGAGGGCAGCATGTGGCATGGATTGAGCAGGCGCCACGGGTTTACACTACTGCAGAGACTGGTGGGACCAGTGCCGAGGCGATCACAGGTATAATTTCTAGTGCTATAATTTTGTAAATTCTTAGTAAGTTCAGATTTTATGTTTTCCTGTGATAAAGTTAGGTTCTCAACACATGAGGTTTGTGTAGGGACCTTGTTGGTGGGCGGGTTTAGGTCCCATGTTATGTTTGATTCTGGAGCTTCTCATAGGTTCATTACTCCGGAGTGTGCAGAGAGCGCGGGAATCAGAGGGGATCCCGGGGAGCGTACAGGAGTTGTCAGAGTTGCGGGAGGCAAGTTCCTGAGGGTTATTGGACGAGTCAGAGGAATTGATATTCAGATCGCAGGGGAGTCACGGCCAGCAGATTTTCTTATCAGTCCAGTGGAGTTGTATGATGTGATTCTCGGGATGGATTGGTTGCATCGGCACATGGTGCATTTGGATTGCTATCGGGGTAGAGTGGAGTTTGAGCGACCAGGATGGAAGTTGGTTTTTCAGGGTATTAGACCGACTTCAGGGAGTCTCGTGATCTCGGCCATTCAGGCTGGGAAGATGATCAAGAAGGGTCGTAAGGCTTATTTGGTTACCATATCTATGCCAGAGTCAGTGGGGAAGTCTACGGTTAGCGGTATTCCGGTTGTAGAGGAGTTTGAGGATGTGTTCCAGTTGTTGCAGGGGTTACCACCATCTCGGTCTGATCCTTTTACGATTGAACTAGAACCAGGGATGATGTCGTTATCCAAGGCTCCTTACATAATGGCTCCAGCAGAGATGGCAGAGCTGAAGAAGCAGCTAGAGGATTTGTTGAGTAAGGGATTCATCCGTCCTAGTGTATCACCGTGGGGAGCACCGGTGCTGTTCGTCAAGAAGAAAGATTGGAGTTTCCGGTTGTGTATTGATTACCGGGGGTTGAACCGGGTCACGNTGGGAGGCTACGCAGAGGCCGAGTGGTGCGAGTTGCTTCGGTTGTGGGAGCAAGGATCACAGGATTGCTAGTTGTCCCAAGAGGAGTGCTCCGACGGCAGGGGTTCGTGTATGCTATCATTGCAGGGAGCCGGGGCATATCAGGCCCATGTGTCCCAAGTTGCAGCCAGTGGCAGTGGCAGTGTTGCAGCAGGTGCAGCCTGGAGGGCAGCATGTGGCATGGATTGAGCAGGCGCCACGGGTTTACACTACTGCAGAGACTGGTGGGACCAGTGCCGAGGCGATCACAGGTATAATTTCTAGTGCTATAATTTTGTAAATTCTTAGTAAGTTCAGATTTTATGTTTTCCTGTGATAAAGTTAGGTTCTCAACACATGAGGTTTGTGTAGGGACCTTGTTGGTGGGCGGGTTTAGGTCCCATGTTATGTTTGATTCTGGAGCTTCTCATAGGTTCATTACTCCGGAGTGTGCAGAGAGCGCGGGAATCAGAGGGGATCCCGGGGAGCGTACAGGAGTTGTCAGAGTTGCGGGAGGCAAGTTCCTGAGGGTTATTGGACGAGTCAGAGGAATTGATATTCAGATCGCAGGGGAGTCACGGCCAGCAGATTTTCTTATCAGTCCAGTGGAGTTGTATGATGTGATTCTCGGGATGGATTGGTTGCATCGGCACATGGTGCATTTGGATTGCTATCGGGGTAGAGTGGAGTTTGAGCGTCCAGGAGGGAAGTTGGTTTTTCAGGGTATTAGACCGACTTCAGGGAGTCTCGTGATCTCAGCCATTCAGGCTGGGAAGATGATCGAGAAGGGCCGTGAGGCTTATCTGGTTACTATATCTATGCCAGAGTCAGTGGGGAAGTCTACGGTTAGCGGTATTCCAGTAGTGGAAGAGTTTGAGGATGTGTTTCAGTCTTTGCAGGGATTACCACCATCTCGGTCGGATCCTTTTACCATTGAACTGGAACCGGGGACGACACCGTTATCCAAGGCTCCTTACAGAATGGCTCCAGCAGAGATGGCAGAGCTGAAGAAGCAGCTAGAAGATTTGTTGAGTAAGGGATTCATCCGTCCTAGTGTATCACCGTGGGGAGCGCCGGTGTTGTTTGTGAAGAAGAAGGATGGGAGTTTCAGGTTGTGTATTGATTATCGGGGTTTGAACCGGGTCACTGTGAAGAACAAGTATCCTCTTCCTAGGATCGATGAGTTGTTGGATCAGTTGAGGGGTGCTACTTGGTTCTCCAAGGTAGATCTGGCGTCGGGTTATCATCAGATACCGATAGATGAGGCAGATGTGAGGAAGACTGCTTTCAGGACGAGATATGGGCACTATGAGTTTGTGGTGATGCCCTTCGGATTGACTAACGCGCCAGCAGCGTTTATGAGATTGATGAACAGTGTGTTTCAGGAGTTTCTGGATGTATCTGTCATCATTTTCATCGACGATATCCTGGTCTATTCTAAGAGTCCTGAGGAGCATGCAGTGCATTTGAGGGCAGTTATGGAGAAGCTGCGGGAGCAGAAGTTGTTTGCCAAGTTGAGCAAGTGTAGTTTTTGGCAGCGTGAGATGGGCTTTCTGGGTCACATTGTTTCTGCAGAGGGGGTTTCTGTAGATCCAGAGAAGATTCAGGCTATCAGAGATTGGCCTAGACCGCAGAATGCCACAGAGATCAGGAGTTTCCTTGGATTGGCAGGTTACTACAGGAGATTTGTGCAGGGGTTTGCAAGCAGAGCACGTCCTATGACTAAGTTGACAGGGAAGGATGTTCCTTTTGTCTGGTCAGAAGAGTGTGAGGAAGGCTTTGCAAGCCTGAAGGAGATGTTGACTACTGCGCCAGTGTTGGCTTTGCCTGAGCAGGGAGAACCCTATGTGGTTTATACAGATGCATCTAGAGTTGGGTTGGGTTGTGTTCTGATGCAGCATGGGAAGGTGATTGCTTATGCTTCGCGGCAGTTGCGGGTGCATGAAGGCAACTATCCTACTCATGATTTGGAGATGGGTGCGGTAGTTTTTGCCCTGAAGATTTGGAGGTCTTATCTTTATGGTGCAAAGGTACAGGTGTTTACAGATCATAAGAGCCTGAAGTATATATTCACTCAGCCTGAGCTGAATTTGAGACAGAGGCGGTGGATGGAGCTTGTGGCAGATTATGATTTGGAGATAGCCTATCATCCTGGAAAGGCTAACACGGTTGCAGATGCTCTGAGTCGGAAGAGGGTAGCTTCGGCTCAGGAGCAGGAGATGGAGTCTCTGGTAGGGGAGATCAGTGCGTTGAGCTTATGTGCTGTTTCACAGGAACCGTTGGGTTTGGAAGCAGTAGATAGAGCAGATCTTCTGAGTAGAGTGCGGTTGGCTCAGGAGAAGGATTTGGGGCTGGTGAATGCCTCTAAGGATGTGGATTCAGAGTATCAGGTCTCAGATAATGGTACTATCTTGGTGCACGGTCGGGTTTGTGTGCCCAAGGATGAGGAGTTGAGACAGGAGATTCTGAGAGAGGCTCATGCGAGCAAGTTGTCCATTCATCCAGGAGCGACTAAGATGTACCGTGATCTCAAGAGGTACTATCATTGGGTCGGGATGAAGAAGGATGTAGCTAGTTGGGTTTCGAGGTGTGATGTGTGTCAGCTAGTGAAGGCTGAGCATCAGGTTCCTGGCGGGTTACTGAAGAGTTTACCCATTCCTGAGTGGAAGTGGGATATGATCACCATGGATTTTGTGGTAGGATTGCCAGTGTCACGGACCTTTGATGCTATTTGGGTCATTGTGGACCGGTTGACTAAGTCAGCACATTTTCTGGCCATTAAGAAGACTGATGGAGCAGCGGTCTTGGCTAAGAAGTATGTGAGAGAGATAGTCAGATTGCATGGGGTGCCAGCGAGCATTGTGTCTGATAGGGATTCTAAGTTCACTTCGGTGTTCTGGAAGGCATTTCAGGCGGAGATGGGCACTAAGGTGCATATGAGTACAGCTTATCATCCCCAGACAGATGGACAGTCTGAGAGGACGATCCAGACGCTGGAAGATTTGCTGAGGATGTGTGTGTTGGATTGGGGTGGCCATTGGGCAGATCACCTGAACCTGGTAGAGTTTGCTTACAACAACAGTTATCAGGCGAGTATTAAGATGGCTCCTTATGAGGCTTTGTATGGGAGGCCATGTCGTACACCATTATGCTGGACTCAGGTGGGGGAGAGGAGCATGTTTGGTGCTAGTTTTGTTCAGGAGACCTCAGAGAAGATTCGGGTTCTCAAGCTGAACATGAAGGAGGCTCAGGATCGGCAGAAGAGTTATGCCGATAGGAGGAGGAGAGATCTTGAGTTTCAGGTAGGAGACAGAGTGTACCTCAAGATGGCCATGTTGCGGGGTCCGAACAGGTCATTGACTGAGACTAAGTTGAGTCCGAGGTATATGGGTCTGTTCAGAGTGATTGAGCGTGTTGGACTAGTGGCTTATAGACTAGAGTTACCTGAGGTTATGCGTGCATTCCATAAGGTTTTCCATGTTTCTATGTTGAGGAAGTATCTCCGTGAAGATGATCAGTTGTTAGCTAAGATTCCTGAAGATCTTCAGCCTAACATGACTTTGGAGGCGAGACCAGTGAGGGTTCTCGAGAGGAGGATCAAGGAACTTCGGAAGAAGAAGATTCCTTTGATGAGAGTCCTTTGGGATTGTTATGGTGTTAAGGAGCAGACTTGGGAGCCTGAGGCGAGGATGAAGACAAGGTTTAAGAAGTGGTATGAGAAGCAAGCCGCGACTTGAGCTTGTCTAGTTTGGTCCGATCTGTCATCCGTGGCTGGAGCAGANTTGTGGCAGACTATGATTTGGAGATAGCCTATCATCCTGGTAAGGCTAATTTGGTTGCAGATACTCTGAGTCGGAAGAG